>NC_045623.1:107629116-107931841 GCF_009829155.1 Mustela erminea | reverse complement strand
GTAGGGCCCCTCTGCCAGGTGCTGCCCTTGCGTCCAGGGCCTTGGGCTAGCTGCCCAGGCTTTTGTAGGCCCCCGTGGGCAGCCAACGTCTCTTTGCCTGTGAGCTGCTGGTGTCCCGGGTCCAGGACCTGCCTGATCTCACTGTAGCCCCAGCACTTCTGCCAGACCCCTCCATCCTGTGAGCAAAGGGCTGGGCCCTGAGGGTCCCAGGCTTCCCGCCACAAGGCGCAGTGCTGGCCCAGGGGCCCTTCTGGGAGCTGCCCCAGGCAGGGGCCCTGGTCGGGGACAGTTTCCAAGCTCAAGCTGGCCGCAGCCATGAACCAAGCCCTGGTGAGCTGGGCCAGGGGTACAGTGAGGGGTCACGTGTTTGGCCAGTGAGGCCTGAGCCGAGGAAGGGCCTGGCTGCCCCGAGACCCAGTGGGCGACCTGAGTCTATTTCTAGACCAGCCATGGGGCCCAGCTCCCCTGGGTCAGCCGCCTCCCGAAGAGGGTAGGTTTGATCTGAGAAGGCCGCACTTGTCCGCCTCAGCCTTGAGAACGTCCCACCACGTGGACGATGGAGGGGCAGGGCCCTTAACATGCGTGGACACTGCGCCGAAAGGAGCGGGTGACGTGGGCCGGAGCGCCGGCGCGGAGTGGGACAGCGGGCAGTCGGGACCGGTGATGGACAAGAGACGGGAGCGAGCCGCCGTTCCCACGGGCTGCACTTAGGAAGCTAGTTGTGCTGCGGAAAGACGTGTGCAAGTGTGTGAGCGTGAGTGTGCGTGTGTGGTCCTCCCCTTCTGGTTAGAAAAACAAGAGGAGAAAGAAAGAAAAGCTGGTGATTCACTGACAACCTTGAACTCGCCGGCCATGGGGGACACGGCCAGGTGGGGTCCTCGGGGCCGCTGGGGCCTGGTGTTCAGCTCTGGCTGGCACTGCCCGCCCCCTCCCGTCAAGGGCAGAGGCCGGTGCCCATCAGCCTGAGCCTGGTTCACTTCTGCGTCCCGATCTCGGGGCTGCACTTCCCTCAAACACGCCCCCAGCTTCTAGCCAGGCCCAAACAATAAGCAGCGCACACCACCGGGAGCCATGCTCCCAGGCCCAGACGCCCTGACTAAGAATCCCTGAGCGAGCCAGTCACCCCTGAGGCCCCTCTCCCAGGACAGAAAGCAGGACAGTTCTGGTGGTTGGTGTCTCCTCTCCCCACTGGGACAGCGCCACGGAGGGGTCAGAGTGTGGCAGGGACCTCCGGGGGAGCTGCAGCAGGTGCACACACGGCTGCACGCTGTGGCTCCATCCCCCTGGGGAGCGATCTCAGAAGACCTGGGCCCCCACGTCACAAACAGTGCTGGGAGGACTGGCACAAAGAGCAGACGTGCCCCGGCTTCTGGTGCGGAAGGTTGAGGAGCCTGAGGTCGGTCCAGGTGGGAAAGCACGGGTGACCTTCACTAATCTGCTGGCCCCTGGAGGCCAGCCCCAGGGAAGGGTGTGCACACACATGCAGGCACATGTGCACACAGCACACACATGAAATGCACGTGCACACACATTCGTGACATGCATATGTACATGTGCCTTGTGTGCACTACACACAGGTGTGTGAGCACACACATGGACACATATGTGAGCACACGCACATGCACACACGTGTGCCCATAGGTGCACGTGCACACACCCAAGAGTTGTGCAGATGCATATGTGTGCACACCTACACCCACCTACACCCATGAACCCATAGGTACATGCACACGCATGCAAACACGCGTGCAGGCACTTGTGTGCACACCCACATGCACGTGCACATGTGTGCCCACAGTACATGTACACTCGTGCAAGTGTGCGTGCAGACATACATGCGCATACCCCCCATGCACACACGCGCACACCGTCTTACACAATACCTTGTGCCACGCATGCACACACATGTACACATACGCAGACGGCTCCGAATCGTGGGCCCGCAGCGCCCAGCCCCCCTCCCCCTGCGAGGTTTCCCGGTAATTTCATACCGTGTTTGTGTTTGCTTCCTGCTGATGCTTTAGGTGAGGTCTGCCACAAATCCTACACCCAGTTCTCCAACCTGTGCCGGCACAAGCGGATGCACGCCGACTGCCGCACGCAGATCAGGTGCAAAGACTGCGGACAGATGTTCAGCACCACCTCCTCCCTCAACAAACACCGGCGCTTCTGTGAGGGCAAGAACCACTACACGCCGGGCGGCGTCTTTGCCCCGGGCCTGCCCTTGAACCCCAGCCCCATGATGGACAAGGCGAAGCCCCCTCCCGGCCTCAACCACGCCGGCCTGGGCTTCAGCGAGTACTTCCCGTCCAGGCCGCACCCGGGCAGCCTGCCCTTCTCGGCGGCGCCCCCCGCCTTCCCCGCCCTCGCTCCGGGCTTCCCGGGCATCTTCCCCCCGTCCCTGTATCCCCGGCCACCGTTGCTACCTCCCACGCCACTGCTCAAGAGCCCCCTGAACCACACCCAGGACGCCAAGCTCCCCAGCCCCCTGGGGAACCCGGCGCTGCCCCTCGTCTCCGCCGTCGGCAACAGCGGCCAGGGCGCCACGGCCGCCACGGGACCCGAGGACAAGCTCGAGCATCGCCTAGAGGACTCCTATGCTGAGAAGCTCAAGGCAAGAGGCAGCGACGTGTCAGACGGCAGTGACTTTGAGGACGTCAACACCACGACAGGGACCGACCTGGACACAACCACGGGCACGGGCTCGGACCTGGACAGCGACGTGGACAGCGACCGGGATAAGGCCAAGGATAAGAGCGAGGCAGCGGAGGGCAAGCCCGAGTGCGGGGGCGGCGCGGCGCCCCCGGGGGCCCCGAACAGCGCGGGCGAGGTGCCCGTCTTCTACTCCCAGCACGCCTTCTTCCCGCCGCCCGACGAGCAGCTGCTGGCGGCCCCCGGCGCCGCGGGCGACTCCATCAAGGCCATCGCCTCCATCGCGGAGAAGTACTTCGGCCCCGGCTTCGTGGGCATGCAGGAGAAGAAGCTGGGCTCGCTGCCCTACCACTCCGTCTTCCCCTTCCAGTTCCTGCCCAACTTCCCCCCGGCCCTCTGCCCCTTCACGGACCGCTCCCTTGCCCACAACTTGCTGGTCAAGGCCGAGCCGAGGTCACCCCGGGACGCCCTCAAGGTGGGCGGCCCCAGTGCCGAGTCCCCCTTCGACCTCACCACCAAACCCAAAGAAGCCAAGCCCATGCTGCCCGTGCCCAAGGTGCCCCCGGCCCCGGCGTCCGGGGAGGAGGAGCCACTGGACCTGAGCATCGGTGGCCGCGCCCGAGCCGGCCAGAACGGAGGGGGACGAGAGCCGCGCAAGAACCACATCTACGGGGAGCGCAAGCTGGGGGCCGGGGCCGGACTTCCCAGGGCGTGCCCGGCGCAGCTGCCGCAGCAGCCATCCCTGCACTACGCCAAGCCATCGCCTTTCTTCATGGACCCGATCTACAGGTATTAACACGCCCCGCCTTCACCTGCTCTCCCGAGGGCCCGCGAGCCGGCCCGGTGGCAGCGCTGACAGCTGCTGGGCCTCCCAGCCTCCCCTGCGACCCCACCCGGGACCCCTCTGTGTGCCGCCGCCTTCTCCGGACAAACCCTGTCTCCTCCCAACCTTTCCTCTGTTCCCAGCGCCTGCACGTCCCCAAGGCCACCCTGGGGGGCCCCACCAGCCCCTGGAGCCACGGAGGGGGTTTCCGAAGGCCCAGCAGAGAGCAGAGTCTCTGGGGGGAGGACAAGGAGGAGGAGGTGGGGCTCTGGAGGGTTTGCACACATCAGCCCCAGCCCTGTGGTAGCCCTCCCAGGGAGGGGCCGGCTGAATCCCTCCCCTCCCCCATCTCTGGGTGGCTTAGGTGGGTGTATTAGGTGGGAGGGGTCTCGCCTCCCCATCACACAGGTCCTACGGGCCCTATGCCTCGGGCTGAGCCTTGAGGAGAGAGGGCTGTGCCCGTGGTGGGCCTTGGGAGGGAGGCCTGGTGGGGCAGGAACCGTGCCCAGCTGGGACAGGGGCCTGCGTGCAGACACACGTGCGTGTACACCCCGTGTTCAGGGAGCGCAGGAGCACGAGGCCTGCGTTCCCAAGGGGCCAGCAGCAGCCTGGTGGTGGGCGTGCAGGTGGGGAGCCCGGATCCACGAAGGTGCACGTGGGACAGAACGATACCAGCAAGACAGCCGCTGGGTGCGGCGTGGGCGGAGGAGAGGCCTGGCCAGGTCCTGCCCACTGCACTCAGCAGTGGGTCTAGGGGCCATGGGCTGAGGAGGCGATGCCTGGGCCCCAGCTTTGCCCGTAGACACCTGCAAGATGTCCGAGGGCAGGGTCGCCCCACCTCGTCCCCCTGCACACCAAGCCCATCAAGATAAACAAGAATGGGTGGCGTTTGAAGGGCTCTCCCCAGGCAAAGCTATCTGGAAGCAGGCTGGCCTCTGGAGCTAGGGCTGGGGACCCTCCCCTACTCCCGGGGGACTCCCGGGAAACCCCGCACCGTGCCCACGGGCCAGCCCCCAGATCCCATTCCCTTCACACACGTAACCCACTGTCCTCCGTCCCCCGGGTTTAGGGAACCTAACACCGCCAGGCTTCAGGGCAAGATGCCCGCCAAGCCGGCCTTCCGCACAACCAACGCTGCCTCTCCAGGAGAGGACCCCTCCCAACCTCCCCTCTCTCTCTCCCTCCAGCCAGGCTGGGGGTCCTACAGGGCTCCTCCCTGCGGGCTGTGCGGTCTTCTTGCGGCTCACGCTCCATTCCATCCCCCCACACTCCGTCCCGCCGGGCCCTGGGGGAGGCCGTGTTAGAGCGAGGCCCTGGAGCAGCCCAAAGGGAGCGGCTGGTGTAGGGCGTGCTCAGAGGGACCGTGTCTGTGTGCAGGGACATGGCCGGTGTCCCCAGACGGCGCTGTGTGACTCTCTGCCTCTGTGAGGAGACTGAGGCTGGCGTTGCCGGGAGGGATCTCAGGACCCGCCCCGGCCACTTTCTCCCCTTGCTCTGTGACGGGCGGAGTTGTCGCCAGCATTTGGAAAACATTCTAGAATCATCCTCTCCAGCTGCCCTCACGAGGGTTTAGGGAGACCCTACCTAGCCACCACAGGGAGGCCCCAGCGACCCCCCGGGGATGACAGCTGGGGAGTCTGGGGAGGCTCGCGGGGGTCCAGGCCCGGGTGAGGTGACGGGGAGCACGTGCAGGTCGCAGAAAGCACGATCAGGCAAGGACAGGCGCGCAGGCCGTGGGGCCGGCAGGTGGGCTCCGTCACGGTCACGTGGGACGTGACAGGGGAGACACGGGAATCGGGGGCCACGGAAGCAGGGGCCCCTGCCCCCTGACCAGGGGGCTCAGGAGCCACCGTCCCTGCTCAGCCCCGGGCGGCTCGGTGAGGTCCGTAACCCTCGGTGGTGTTGTCCAGCAGGGTGGAGAAGCGGAAGGTGGCGGACCCCGTGGGAGTCCTGAAGGAGAAGTACCTGCGGCCGTCTCCGCTTCTCTTCCACCCCCAGGTAAGGCCCCGGCGCCACGCCTGCTGGGCGGCCGCGCCTTGGGACCCCAGTGCTGGGTCCGTCCACTCAGGCCGCCCAGGCATGCAGGTCTCTGCGGGCGGCTGGCCCCGAGCGCCCATCCAGGCAGACCTCAGCCTCCCTGCCCATCAGAGGCCCACAGGGATTCCCCCCCGCAGCCCTTACGGGTCACCTCGAGGCCGAAGAGGGTGAGAAGGGCCAGGAAGTGTGACGACGGAGGGTAGTACTCTGCGGGGCAGGCCCAGGGGGCCCTCGGAGGTGGCCCAAGACCCCAGACCATGGGGTGCTCACCGACCACAGCGCTCACAAAGGACCGGGAGCGCGGGGACCTGAGCGCAGCAGGCATGGGAGGGGGCACGGGGGTGGGGAACAGGACAGAAGCAGATGGTTGGCCCCAAGGACAAAGGGTCTCAGGAGGTGGCAGGCAGGAGGCCCCCCCCCCCACGGCTGCGGGGCAGGCAGGGCTGACCACTAAGACTAAAGATGGGGCTCTGGGAAAGAGAACCCCCAGGTCTGGGCCGCGGCCACACACCCCACCTATAGGCACCCGTGTCCAGCCCCCCGCCTTGTCCCCACAGAGCGTAGGCACCGAGATGCCGCAGACACGGGGATGGGCTGCAGAGCCGGGCAGAGGCTCCCTGGTCCTGCCTGAGGGTCCAGCTGTGCCCCCTCCTCGGGACCCCGCCTCCTCCCCCAAGCCACCCCACTCGGGGATCCTGGGAGCCGACCTGTGGGATGCCTCCGGACCAGGCCATTGTTCTCGGTGTTTCCCACCTCGGACACGCATCCCCAGGCTGTGAAACCTGCCCCTGCCTGGGTTCACAGCTAAACTTAGTGCCTCCTATTGTTTCGCTGGGGCCGTGGGCTTTGCTTAATAACTTCCCCCGATTTTCCTCGGGTCAGGCTGGAAAAAGCCGACAAGGCCACCAGGCACATCCTGTGTTTGTGTTTGTGCGGGAGCCGGGCCGGGAGTCCCGGGGATATCAGCTGGGGCAGAGCGGGCTGGGTGGCCGGACCTGGGCGGCCTCAGGGAGACCCACCCAGGCCTAAGGAGGGGAGGCCTGGCAGGGGGCCGGCGGCCCATTGTCCCTCCTGCCCAGTCCCCCCGGCCCTGCTGCCCCTACTGCCTGCCCCTGAGACTGAGCACGGGGCGGGGGGAGGGGAGGAAGACTAGGAGGTCACCCAATTAAGTGGTCTGAGGTCAGGCCGTCACTTGGGCACGAAGACCGATGGGCTCTACGGAGCACGGGGCCGCTCCTCGTGACGTCAGCGCACGGCGGCCAGCAGGTGCCAGGCAGGACTTCGCTGGGGCCTTTGGTTTGGGAGGCCTGACACGCGTGCGCAGCCCCGGGGGACAGGGCAGGCCTGGCCCCTCAGCACTTGTGGAGCTCCAGGCAGTCTCTGTGTGGAGAGTTCCAGAACCTTCTAAGGCTGTGGCTAAGACTGAGACAGAGCCAGGTGGGCAGTGGCGCTGACACACCCGGGGTCCCCATCGTCCTGGCCGTGGAGGGGCCACTGCCAAGGTGCGAGACAGCTGCCTTCAGCCCATCAGCAGGGACAGGGTGGGCAGTGCAGGCAGGCGGCGTGTGTCTGAGGATGGCACAGGCACACCCGGGGGGACAGAGTGGAAGAGCAGCCCCTGCCCTGTCCTGGTCCCAAACCCCGAGCCCTCAGGGACAGGCACCATCTGGGGCTCTGATCACAGCTCTGCCCGCCAGGTGGAGATGGCCAGGGCCGCACCCCCGAGTGCTCCCCAAGCAAGCCCTCGGCGTCTCCAAGGCCTGGAAAGGTGGCTCCTCTGGTCCTTGTCACCACATCCCGCGCTGCGTCCTGTGAGCCTCCTGCTCTGGCAGTTCAGCTGGCAGCATCTGGCCCTGGGCTGCGGGACCCCTGGAGAACTCTGCTGGCAATCACAGCCCAGACTCACAGACACTTTTAACCCGGGAGGCAGGGAGCTGCCTTATTCCAAGAGAGACAGACAGACAGAGAAGACAAGAGCAGAACGTGATTCTGTCCGGGAGTGTCAGGCCAGCAGGATGGTGCTGGGGGGTTTCCAAATCTGGGGACTGCCACCGCGAGGCTGCCGTCTGCCCCTGCCCCACATGCCCCGGGACAGGCAGAGAGGCGAGCTGGCGAAGGCTGGTTCCGGCTCCCCCGGCCTGGGCCCTGGGCTGACACCGGGCTTCCAGGGAAGGACAGGGCAGGGCTGGACGCAGGAAGCGAGAGTGTCTGCCCGGAGGCCAAGAAGCCCCAGAGAGGGCTGGTTGCACCCCCAGCCCGGAGCCTGCACAAGCTTCTGGCCCTGGCCCAGTAGGGGACGTGCCTGGCCCCAGGGTACCCCGTGGGGGGGTCTGGGGGGTGAGGCCAGCCTGCTCAGGAGGACCCACCATCTCTCCCACTCTCCTGCTGGCAGATGTCCGCCATCGAGACCATGACAGACAAGCTGGAGAGCTTCGCGGCCATGAAGGCAGACTCGGGCAGCTCCCTGCAGCCCCTCCCCCACCACCCCTTCAACTTCCGGTCCCCGCCCCCCACGCTCTCGGACCCCATCCTCCGGAAGGGCAAGGAGCGCTACACCTGCAGGTGAGGCAGGCGTGGGGGCTGGCGGGCGGCCCCGCCCAGGCGGTCACAGGGGTCACACTCGGGCTTCCTGGGAGAACCATGACAGCCACAGCACAGCGTGGTGGCAGTCACCAGTCTGTCCACCAATGGCAGTCATTTGTGGCCCACGTGTGTGTGTGGGCCCGACATCCCCCGTCCCAGCGGGCTGTGTTCCCGTGAGCACCAGGACACGCAGCCTTAGCCTAGCCAGTTAGAACCTGGAGGGCCTGAGGCCAAGGGGGGCTGGTCCCCATTTAACCAAGGCCCCAGAGTCAGGCGAAAGCCTAGTATTGGGGAGAGGCTTGCACGGCGTCCATCCCCAGCAGCACGAGCCTGTCCTAGCGGGAGCAAGCCAGCTCAGCCGCCCTCCCGCCGCTCAAGGAAGGGGCACAGCCCCAGCAGGCCAGAGTCGGTGGAGCCCAACTGCCCCCCACCCCTGGTATGGGGCCTCGGGCCTAGACCCCAAGTCGGAGAAACCACATCAGGAAAGCATACGGGTGCTGGAGTCTAGCAGTACAACAGCCTCACGACCCCCCTGCCCCTCCACCCCAGGTACTGTGGCAAGATCTTCCCCCGATCAGCAAACCTCACGAGACACCTGAGGACACACACCGGGGAGCAGCCATACAGGTAGGAGCCGGCAGCCCTGCGTCCTGTGAGACAGGGAGGGTGGGTGGGAGCCGGCAGCCTTGTGTCATGTGGCTCCCTGGCCCCCCTCCTGACCCCACCGCCATCTGGGCCCTGGGGCCTTCTGAAGATTAGGCAAGAGGTGCCCAAGTGCACTTCCGGAAGAGTCTTGGCTGCTCCCAGAATGGGGTTCCCAGGAGCGCCTGCCCACCTGCCGCTGTCGCCTGGGGCACGGCATTCAGAGCAGCACGGGCCAAAGCCAGGGCCCAGGGTGGGCTGTTGGGGAAGCTTCACTCCACCCCTCCCTGCTCAATGCCCCGATCGCGGCCAGTGGGCCAGGGCGGGTGCCTAAGGAAGGGCAGGCAGTGCAAAAGGAGATCCGTGCAAATTCGGGTCCCAGCCCAGGGTGGCGTGTCCTGAGAGGCTCGCTTGCCAGCCCTGGACAGAAGCCGCGTGTCTGCCCCCTCCTGTCCCCTCCATGCTGGGCTTCTGCCCTCAGAGATACAGCCAGACCGCAAGTCCGCGTGGGAGCTGTCCGCCTTTCCTGTTCCCAAGCAGGGAGTCGGAGGCTCAGACCATGACTGGCGCAGAGTCAGTGCAGAGTCAGGAGCAGATCCTGCTCCTTGGTCTGGGGGCCTTTGCCAGGCAGAAGGCTGGGGTGACAGGGACCCTACCCGGGAGGGGCCTGAGAGTTGGCATTTTAAATGAGAGCCCCAGCTGGTGGTGACCAGGGGGCAAATCAGGGAAGGTGCTGGTTTAGATGCCACGACCTCACCCCAGGGTGTGTCCGGTCTGGTGAGCGGCCGTCGCTGGGAAGAAGGAGCTTGCCACGGCTTTAGGTTGGCAGCAGGAGACTCTTTCGGTCTGGCCATATGGAGTCCCCCGCTAGCCCCACACTCAGTGTGCGTCCCCGTCCCTGGGGAGGCCGGCCACGTGGGGAGCCCGCCGGAGCTGCGGTCCCATGCCCCCCCAGATGTAACAGGCGCCCCGACCGCCACAGGGCCGCGTCCTCTACAGATCTGGGCGCCCCCCGCGGGCCCCCCGCCCCCACCCCTGAAAGTGGCTTACAACTCCACAAAGGCTCGCAGAGGAAAGACGGACTTGGTCTGGCCTCCTGCCTGAAATGAGAACCGCCTTCTGCACAGTGTCGCGCGTGGGAGCCCCCAGAGGGCCGGGCTGTGTTTATAGAAGAATTTAATTACCATTGATTTCTTTCGCTCTCTCCAATCTGTGAGTTTCGGCTTGCGTAACAATAATTGCTTTGAAAGTTTGCGTTGCAAATCCTGACTTTATCTGGCTCGGGGCGGCCCTGAGACGAGGAGTGTGGTGCTTGCGACTTCTGCCATCCGGTCACTTGGGTCATTGGAAGAATTTAGATTGGAAGCAGAAAGTTCGCCCGTCATCTGCCCATCCGTCCACAGAAACGGGCCATCCCAGGGACAGGCCCCACCAAAGGGGAAAGCCCCCAGCCCCGGGGAGGCCGATTCGCCACCAGCTGCCGGCCTCTGAGCTCGGCTCCAGGCCGGCCCCACCTGTGCCTGCCACCACGTGCACGCGAGGCCCCTCGAGAGCTGGCTGTAGGGTGACAGACCGGACAACCCGGACACTCTTCCTTTTCCTCCTTGCCTGAGATTATCTGAAATCGCTTAAATGTCTTCCAAAGCCCCGACTCCAGGCGAGAAAGACCCATGTGACCGATGGTTTGCTTGCTGGAGAGAAGGTCGACTCTCCTGCCAGGCCCAGTGTCCTCGGCTAACGGCTTCTCCAGCTTAGAGATCCTGGCCTCAGGCTGAGAGACACGGTGCGGCTGAACACTCAGTCCCTAACGCGGGGGCAGGGAGGGCTCGTTACGATGTGAGCTGGACGGACAGAAGACCGGCCTCGGCAATGAGGGGGCGGCTTCCCGCCTCCTTCCTGGAGGCCACGCCCGGGGTCCCTCCGGGACGCTCCTTGGCAGGGCTGTGGCCGCGCTCTGGACACGTGCCTTTGCGGGCTGGCGTCCGTGCTCCTGCGGGACGTGAGGTTCTGACTTGGGGACGCACGACTCTCCCTCTTCAGCTCGTTTCCTCCCCGTGAGCGAGGCCCCATTCCCCTTCCTCTGGTGGCCCAAACCTGTCCCCCTGCTTTTCTAGCTCTGGTTTTCAGCGCTGGATTTCAAAAATGTCTTTTCTTCCCTCGCCCCGCACTCCCTGGGACAGCTGGTGTGGCCCGGCTGGGTCCCGGGGAGGACGCTGCGCCCTCCCCCGCCCAGTGCTGGCCACCCCCCCCCCCGCTGTCTTTCCTAGGGGTGCGGGGGGTGCCTCGGTCACTACAAGGTCCTCTCAAGGCCCTCAGCTGCCAGCGCGGCCGGCCACTCCCCGTCGCAGAGACCGCAGTGCCGTGCCGTTTCTCGCAGCGAGGCCATAAATTTCCCTGGCCGCCTGTCAGCGTATTTACGACGCAAATCCCAGCTGCTCTGAGAACTCGGCTCCCGGAAGCCCGGGCTCACTGCTCCGCTGAGTCTCAAATGGGCTTCTTGGTCTGGACCATTGATTTAGATCAGAACCGGGAGAGGGCCACACTCCCGTCTCTGTGGGAGCAAACTGAACGTGCGGCTCCCCCTGCCCCCTCCAGCCCCACGGAGATTGGAAAGAGAACCCTGTTTCTGGTCACAGGAAACAACCCTGTGCAACCCCGTCTTCTACTCGGGCCTCCGACCGTTCGGGGACCGTGCAGCACTGTTAGGGGGAACCTGTCAAAACCCTGCTGGCTTCCCGAAGAAACATGGCAGGGGCTGCTGTGCGCCGGTGGGCCTGAGCCCACGTGTAGACGGGCCCTGGGGAGGCCCGTTCCCTGGACAAGGGGCGAGCACCCAGACCGGCTTGGCCTTGCACTTGGTCCTTCCTGAGCGATCGCCGTGAGGGGCAGGACGGTCATCTGGGAGCCTGACACCACGGGGGGCAAGGATCCGTCCATGACGGAGCGAGACGGTGTGTCCTGGGACCTGACAGCCCTTCTTTCTGGCCCCTCGTGTGGGGCAGCACCGGCTGCCAGGTTAGCCCGACACCGCTGACCCCACCGCATGGAGGCTTCCTGGACGGCGGTGCTCGCTGGGTCTGAGAACGTCAGGAGACGTGGGAAGAAAGGCCGTGACCAAAGCCCCAGGCTCCAGGGGCTGGAAGCAGCTTAACCAGGCCCACTCGGAGCGGGGCCGAGCACAGGTGTGCAGGGGCTGAGCACACAGAAGGCAGAGGGTCGCTCGGGAGGAGGACGGGGGCGCTGGCCCAGGCCACTTCTGACAAAATCTCAGACGCTCCTGGGAGGAAGCCGGAGTCAGCAAGGCCGCAGCCAAGGAGCTCCGGAAACCGAATGAGAGAGTGGGAGACCCGGGGCCCCTCTAGCAGGGGCCTCTCTGTTCTCTGTGGGTCCATCGTCAGCCCCCCGGGGGAATGAGGCCGGACGTCCGCCTCCCCAGACAGTTTCACAAAGCTGCCCCTGGGGGATGAGAACGCTCAGCTCCCGGCCCAGCGCTTACAGCCCTGGAGGCTCCGCGCCCGTGGAGACCTACCTCCTCCTGCCTCGGCGGCCCCGGGGTGCACCGTGACTGTCCAGACTGCCCTCGCAGGGGTCACAGGGCAGCGCCACGAAGGCCCGCCTCACACAGGCCTGCTGGCCCGGCCAGACTCTGCCCTCCGGCAGGGCTGGGGACCCAGGGCGTGAGGCCTGGGTTCTGCACTGCAGTGATCCGGCCGATCGGGCCGGGGCCTGGGGGGGAGACTCCCCACCACCGGGTCAGGACCGGTCCCTGGCACCTTCCAAGCCGCACCCCGACGCGTGTGCCGTGCGGGGACCTGCTCTAGCCTCCTGTCCGGTTGCAGGAGCGTGTTTGGGCCCCTGACGGCCGGTGAAGGCGCGGGCGAGGGCTGAAGCCCAGATACGCGCACAACACGCGCGCGCATGCGCACATCAGCACACCTGGGTGCCCCGGGCACAGCGGAGGCCGCCGCAGGAGCCCCGGGAGCCGCTCCGGGAGGCCGCGGGGCCTCGGCTCCGAGTTCCGCCACCAGGAGGCGCTGGCGCCCGGCGAGGCCCCGCGGGCCCCGGGCTGCGCAGACCCGGGCTGGGGCTCCCCGCCCCCCGCCGCAGACCCGCGCTCTCCGGCTCTGGCTTCTTGGTGCGGCTGGGTCCCCGCACCGAGGCCGGCCTCCCTGTCCCGCCGGGGCTGCCGTGAGGGCCGCACCCCCGCGAGGCCCACCCCCAGCGGGCGCGGCTGGCGTCGCAGCTGTTCCGTGGACACGACCCAAGCCGCTGGCGAACAAGCGTCTTCTTCAAATTCCCCGAGCGCGCGGGCTGGCGGTCACCTTCCAGACGGAGCGCAGGAACGACGGGCTCCAGGCGCGCGGGCTGTGGTCATCCGTCGTCCTTGGAACAGCCGCGGCCTGATGGGTGGCCAGGCGGGGTGCCCCGCACCACCTTCCGGGGAGTTCCGGCGCTGAAGCCGGCCTGCGCAGCCCCCGAACCCTCCCATGAGTTGGCCAGCTGCGGCTGGAGGACCCGCTGAAAGGTCCCAGGCAGCTGCCCCCAAGCAGGGTCAAGGAGGAACATGACCGGCAGCAGGTCCCCTCCTTGGGGGCGGTGGGCGCCGGACGCTCCCGAGGGTCTTTCCATGGTGCATGGCCGCCCCCTTGAGGCCGCTGGGGGCATGTGTCCTCGGACAGGGCCTCGGAGGTGGACCCAGACGCAGAGGCGGGAGACTGCAGGCGGGGAGGGTCCCCTGCAGCACCACGGGTCTCCCTCACGTCAGTGGGCGGAGGACGCTTCTTCCTGCCACTGCGGGCTTGGTGGGCTCAGCCTGCCGCCCTGGGACAGCAGCGCCCTGGGAAACGGGGTGGGGGGCGCCGGGGTCTCCGCCAGGCTGCGAGTGGGGGCTCAGCCCTCAGGGCAGGGTCCGGGCTGCTCTGAGACGCGTGTGTTCTCCAGGTGTAAGTACTGTGACCGCTCCTTCAGCATCTCCTCCAACCTCCAGCGGCACGTGCGCAACATTCACAACAAGGAGAAGCCCTTCCGGTGCCACCTGTGCAACCGCTGCTTCGGGCAGCAGACCAACCTCGACCGGCACCTCAAGAAGCACGAGCACGAGCACGCCCCAGGTGCGGCCGGCAGCCAGACGCTGCAGTGGGGCTGGGGGGGAGACCAGGAGCTAGTCGGGAAGAGACACAGGAGAGGGGACCAGAGAGGGGGAGGGGGAAGACGGGCGGGGATGGGGAGACAGGGGACTGTAGGGGACGCCAGAGGAGGCAAGGGGAAAGGGGGGGGGAAGGGGGGAGGCCCAGGGGAGGGGAGGGGGGAAGAGGGAAGCGGGGAATGCCCCTGCTCTGATGCTGCCCCCCCCACAGTGAGCCAGCACTCCGGGGTCCTCACGAACCACCTAGGGACCAGTGCCTCCTCCCCCACCTCCGAGTCCGACAACCACGCACTTTTAGACGAGAAAGAAGACTCCTATTTCTCTGAAATCAGAAACTTTATTGCCAACAGTGAGATGAACCAAGCATCAACACGAACCGACAAACGGTAAGAAATCGATTCCGGACCCTGAGAAGGCCTAGATCCAGAGCCCACCTGTGTGGCCACACCCAGAGGGGCACCTCTGCCAGCACCGGCCCCCAGGGCGCCCCCAGACGGGGCCGGGGCCACGGCAACAGGGAGACTGATGGGCATCCATTCTGTCCCCTGCTCTGCCACCTGCAAGTGGCCCGGGGGAGGGGGACAGCACTTCAGCAAGTACTGCCCCTACCCCCCCACCCCCCCCTTGGAGTCTGGGTCTGGACAGGCGAGCAGAGTAAACGTCCTGACCGATGACAGGTGTGGTGCGCTCGGTGCCGCACCAGTGTTGGCCTGGTTTGGCGCGGGCGTCAGCGCTGTGGGCGGCAACGTGCGGACCGGGCGAGGGCTCCCGCCGTGAACCCTGCTGCGGTCTGAGAGTCCAGACAATGTCCATTTAACCCGAGGCACTGAAGGTGTCCCAACAGGAGTGTCACACACACAGGTGCACACGAGACCGCACAGGCATGCACACGTGTACATACATGCAACGTGTGCGAGAAGCCACAGGCACGCACACATGTGCACACACACACCTGCACTCACACACGTGTGTGCACGAAACCACACGTGTGCACACAGGTGTACACTGGCGCATGCGTGTGTGTGTGCAAATCCACATGTGTGCACACGCATGCACACGTATACACACATGAAACCGCGCCTGCGTATACACTGTGCGCATGAGCACTCACAATGCACACACACGCACGTACACACACGCACACGGACACACGCACGGAGACATGAAAATGGCAGAATTCACATTCAGGACGTAGAAGGTATCCTGCACAACCCTGGATCCCAGGGCTCAGCCAGGGAGGGGCATTTCCTCTGGGGTCCCGTGGGGGAGGGTGCCTCAGACCCCTCAGGAAGACATTCTCTTGGGCGAGCACGGGTGCCAGGCCGGGCGGCAGAAAACCAGAGGCTCTCCAAACAGCAAGAAGCCTTGGGGAGCAATCGCCTAATTCTGCAGCAGAAAACTGAGCCCAGAGAAGGTGGTGGGCCCGGCTCCAGCCATCAAGCCAGGCCCAGAACCTAACAGCCAGAGCCCAGCCCTTACACGGGTCTGTGCACTGCGCCCCGCCCCCCGGCCCCACCCGGCCGGCTCCATGCCCAGCCACCTCCAGCGAGGGAAGAGGGGTCTCAGCACTCCCAGCTCCCTCCAGGACAGACCGTGTCTTCGGTACTCCTAGGGGATAGGGCGGGGCACGGGGAAGGCTTGTTGAATTTATAAATGAACGTAGCTCTTGGACTTTGTCTGAGACCGTCACATCCTATGTCATGCCCCCCCCCACCCCGGAAGGTGATCTTACCTGCCGGTCAGGTAGGGCCTGGGGTGGGCTCCAAGGAGGATGTGGTGGGAGAGGCTGGCTGTGGGCTACTTCCCAGAGCCTGAGCCCCGCTCAGCAGTGGGGATTCTGGTCCGGGTGCCACCTTGCCTGCTCTGCTGTGGACAGAGCACCCCGTCCATCCGAAGCTGCCGGCGTGCATGCGATGGTGTCACGGGAACCTAGATCCCTGCCCCTCGGGGGAGGCATGGAGCCTGGGTTCAGAGAAAGTCACAGATGTGAAGACCCGGGTGCTAGGCCTTATCAGAGCCCTGCAGACGGGCAACGAGACACAACCAGGCTGTTGAACACCATCCTTTGAACTGAGACTCTGCATCCAGGATAGAGGCCAGTGAAGAACCTATAAGCATTTGCAAACGGTGTCCCCCCGGGAGCACGATCCTCCGGGAGCACCAGCGAGGCCCTCACGCTCATGCCCGGATGGCAGGCCCAGCTCTCAGCTGTGAGGAAGAGGAGGCCTCTCCAGGAGACCCGCTAGGACAGAGGGAAGAGGAGACGGCCCCACCTGACCTTCGCCGCGGAGCATCTCACTGGGGCTTTCCCCACAGTCCCTGGTGGTGGTTCAGACAGGAGACCGGTCCCAGATCCCTCCGGAAGCCCCAGGGCAGAGCTGGCCACAAACCCAGGCCCTCGGATGGCCTGTCCTGCTGAGGCCTTGTCCTGGGTGCTGGGGAGCCTCCAGGCTGCGGTCAGGAGGGAGAACCGCGGTCACAGGTGACACAGATCCATCAGTCTGTGTGAAGTGGTGAGACGTTTGGGGCCAATGCCGACCTTATTCAGTTTCCCTCTCAATCAGTTTCCTTCTGTCAACCATCAAGGACAATTTAGGGACAGGCAGGCTTCCTGGTCCTATAACCCCTTTAATGTCTGGGCTGAATTTTGTCCCCCACCAAATCCTAATCCCTAGTACATCAGAACGGGGCCTTATTTGAAAAAAGGGTCTTTAGGGATGTAGTTGGATAGGACGAGGTCATCGGGGTGGCCCTCACCCCCACACGGTGTCCTAAGGGGAGAGCGGGACACCGGGCACATGCAGGGAAGCACGGGAAGGTGACACAGAGCTGGGGCCATGGGAGAAGCCTGTCCTGAGGGGCGCCGAGGACCACCAGCCCGGGCCAGCGGCTGCGGCCTCCGGAGGAAGCAGGCCCGCCGGCGCCTGGCTCTCGGACTCCAGCCTCCGGATCCCGATTCAGGAAGAGACGGGTTCCTGGGGTTGACGCTCCGGCCCGGTGCGGGGTCCCCGTGGCCCCAGGACGTCACGTGCTGCAGGAGGCTGTTTGGAGGACAGCAGTGCAAGTGCTCTCTCTGCCTGAAGCTGCTGCCAGCCTGCCCGGCCCCCCCACCCCGCCCCTGCCGCCCCTCCCCCGGCACCCCTGCTTGATGCAGGCCTCCTGCCGGTGGGAGATGGGCCGTGGGGGCCGCGCTCCCTGCTCCCGGAAGGGCTCGTACGTAGATCCGCACAGTGCCCTTGGGTTCGATTAAACCTGCAGGGGGCTGCCTGGGGAACATAACCCGTGTCCTGGCCCCCAAGTCACCCACCTGTGCTGTTTGTCTCATCTGCGACACAGGGGTGTCCCCATGTCACCATGAGGGCACGGGCCCTGGCCTGCAAGTCACCCAGTGGAAAGCCAGAGAGGGGCAGCTCCCTGGTCCCGGCCCAAGCCACTGGGCTCCAGGGCCCTTGGTGGTGGACAGACATGTTCCAGCGACAGCACAGGGGACCCCTGAGGAGGGAAGCGTCAGGCGGGGCTCTGCCCATCTGGGACGGCAGGTCACCTGTCCACGTCTTGTATTTGCTCTGCAAAAGGCAAGGAGGGAAGACCAGGATGGCTGAGGGCCTGGCCCCCAGGGGCGTCCGTGGGCGGCCCGTCTGCCCAGCCACTAGATCTGGAGGCCAGAGCTCACTCGGAAAGGCTCCCCGCTCTGCCTCGACGCCGAGAGCGGGACTCCTGTCTCCCCCGACAGCCGCGGACAGATGTCTGTGGGCCGTGCGAGGTCAGGAGAACGGGTGCCCAGATGTGGGCTCAGGAGGTGTGCGCCCGCCCTCCCTGCCCCCCTCCTGCGTGCTGCACTCCTGCACCCCTGCCAGGTGGCCCTCGGGCGAGCGGCATTTCCTGGAGGAACAAGAAGGCTCGCCCTCGCTCAGCCTGGACTCTTGCCTTTTAAAAACAAGGATCCAGAGTGGAAAAGTCTTGGCCAGCTGGGGTGACCCCGAGGGAAATGAGGTGGGGCCTGGCCTACAGGACAGAAGCCACCAGTCTCTGAAGCAGACCCTTCTGGGCAGGGCCCCCCGGCTGACAGCGGCCCAGGGTGCCAGACCTCCCAGCTAGAGAAGGGACCCGTCGCTCTGGGTGGCCAGCGTCCCTACGTCTTCTTGGCTGGCCAGGAGGAGTGAGCAAGGGTCAATCAGCAAACCTCCCCACGGACACCCCTTGTGCAGTGCCCAACCCCAGCTCCAGCTCCCTGACTCCCTCCCTACCTGACTGGCACTGGCTTCCTCCCCAACACACACACCCGGGATCCCTGGTGGCCGGTGTCCCCTCTGGCATCGCAGGAGGCCTGCTGCTGAGGCGCCTCCCTGCCGCGCCCTCAGGGACGCCCTTCTCTCCTCGGCCCACTTCATGGGGCGGCGGCCAAGGCCGCGACCAGGAGCGCAGACTCTCTTCACAGAGGGTGAGGGAGGAGCCGGCTGGAGCCCGGTCGAGGCCTTTCCGGGTCCGAGACCAACTCCCTTCCCTGTCGCTTCAGGCCGGAGGCCCAGGACCTGGACGGCGGCTCCCAGTGCCCAGGCCTGGCCAGCGGGAAGCCGGAGGACGTGGAGGAGGAGGAGGAGGAAGAGGAGGAGGAGGACGATGACAGTCTGGCGGGGAAGTCGCAGGGTGACCCCGTGTCCCCCACGCCGGAGCCCCAGGGCGCCTACGAGGACGAGGAGGACGAGGAGCCGCCCACCTCCCTGGCCGTGGGCTTCGAGCACACACGAAGGTGGGGACCGGCCCTCCGTGGGGGCGGGGCCTGGGCAGCCTCACGGGCTGGCGCCCCAGCGTCCGGAGGGCGGCCTCACCCTCAAGCCACCCAGGACCCCACCATCCCCCGCGCGCTCACCCCCATTCCCAGCCGGCATCTCCACCGCGGGAGGGGGGCCCTCTGCACGCAGGCCTAGGTGAGCCCCGGCCTGAGGAAGGGGGTCAGGGCCCTGCCCACCTCCCAGAGGCTCCCTCACTAGCCGAGGCCTGGAGGCAGAGTGTGGGAGGGAGAGGCGGGCGCTGCGAGGGGGCGGGTCCGGCCGCCCCACTGTCTCTGGTGGTGGGCCCGGGCAGTGACGTCCGGCCCCGAGCCAGGCTGTGCTGAGCAGGGGCTGAGGACAGCTTGGATGCGGCCAGCTGGGGCCCTTACCCGCACGGCCCGACTGCCCCCCCGCCTACATCGGGCACCAAGGGGTGCCCCCGCGTTCCAGACCCTCCTGGGGAGAGCCCTGCAGATCCAGGAGGCCTGAGCTCCAGGGAGGCCAATCACCCTTGGCCCAGGGTTCCTGGGAGTCCCGGCCCCTCCCGAGCCGTCCTCCGCTCCCTGAGACCTGGGCGCCCCGCCTGCTGCTTGCGACGTGTGTGCACGTACTCACCACCCTCCACGCCCCTCTGTCGTCCCTCTCTTGCATCCGTGTGGCTTCCGTCCAGGTGTCCGTGTGTCTGTGTGTCCGTGTCCTTGTGCATGTGGCTCGTGGAGATGCCGGGGCGTGCATGCCGGCACGGAGCCCGCCGTGGGGCGTCAGAGGCCCGACCGGCTGACACCAGGCCCCTCTCCCCGGTCATTGGCGCAGGTGTGCCCAGGAGCGGCCAGGCGGTCTGTTGGCTTTGGAGCCGATGCCGACTTTTGGGAAGGGGCTGGACCTCCGCAGAGCAGCTGAGGAAGCATTTGAAGTTAAAGATGTGCTTAATGCCACACTAGGTTCTGAGGCCCTAAAGCAGACACTGTACAGGCAGGCTAAGAACCAGGTAGGTACCCAGAAGAGCCCCCCGCCCCAGCACCCCCAGGCTGGTGGTGGTGGCTGGTGCCTGGGGCACAGCAGGACCACGGTCCCCGGGCCCATTGCATCAGCTAGAGAGACAACCAAGTGACCGCTACTTCCCTGCAAGCAGGGGTGGGGCAGGGAGAGACAGGCCGGCGAATGTGAGCCGGGTGCTCACGGGCGTGGGTCACTGTGCTCTCGTCCCCCGTGGCAGGCGTCCATGGGCAGCTGTCCAGCCTGGAAGCTGTGCGGACCTCCCTCCCTCTCTGATTCGAGCAGGCCTGGCAGTGGCCCAGGCTTCTCTTAAAGGTAGCTGTCCTCCCGCGGTCACTAATTCCCACCTGGAGCTGTGACAGGGTCAGCGAGAGCACAGGCGGGCCTCGACCCCATTCCTTAGAGCAAGTGGCCACAGGGCCCTGCTTCCGGCTTCCATCCATTTGGAGGGGCAGGGTCTCAGGTCAGCCCACCCCAAGTCTCAGCGAAAACCGTCTGCGTGTCTGTCTTTGTCTTTTACTAATCCTGTCCCCAGTGTAAGCCTGGGTGGGAGGAGGGTTGGCCTTTCCCGCACCCTGCTCTGCTCTGAGTGGAGCCCCAGGTCCCATGGCCTCGTGCCCCGTGGCTCCACGGAGTAGCCATGCTCCCTCCTCTGGGCCCAGCTCAGACGGGCCATGCATCCGCTTCCCCAGGTAGCTGTGTGCTGTCCCCACAGCTGTCCAGACGGGCAACCCCCAGGCCCACCAGACAGGGATGGCCTCTTAGAGACGACCAGGATTCCTGGGGCCCTTGCAAAAGTGGGGGAGGGGCAGAGAGGTGAATGCAAGGGAAGCAGCAGGGGAGACCCCGTGCATGGAGGCCAGGACCACAGCACCTCGTCCCTCTGCACGGGAGCCCAGCTGACCTGCGCACAGTCCCCAGCCCCAGCACCTACCACATCTTCCTCTTCTGGGCCCTAGGGGAGACTCTGGCCTTTCCCCTCCAGTCTGGATCTGGGCAAGACTGAGCCCAGCCTGAGGCAGTGGGGGGGCCAGGAAGGGCCAGCCTAGGATCTCAGAACCCCAGCTCACCTGTCTGTCGTGTGTGTGTGTGTGTGTGTGTGTGTGTGTGTGTCTTCTCCCCGGCCAGGCGTATGCAATGATGCTGTCCCTTTCCGAGGACGCTCCTCTCCACGCCTCCTCCCAGAGCCCTCTGGATGCTTGGTTGAACATCACAGGAGCCACGCCGGAGTCTGGAGCCTTTAACCCCATCAACCACCTCTGACGGGCCCAGGAGGGCCCGGGGTCAGAGTCCAGGAAGGGCCTCCTCAGGGCCCCATCGTCCCTACAGACATCCCAGCTGCGGACAATGGAGAAGGGAGCCTCGGGGAGCAGCGTGGCCTGGGCCAGAGAGAACCCCTCCCCGTCACCTGCGTCGACCAGTCCTCAGTGTCCGTCCCCCCTACACACACCACGGCTCAGCTCGAACTTTTCCAATGACAACTCAGAACCCAGGAGTCCCTGAGCCGTCCTGGAGGCCCACCGTCCAAGAATTGGTCTTAAGAACAGCGTTCCGGAAGGGTACAGCGCAAGGCCAGCCCGGCAGCGGCCTCGCAGGACCGACCCCGTGGGTGAGGGCAGGGTTTGAACCCCAGACTGAACGAAGACAGCGGCCCCGAGGGCACCCGCGCGGTGTCTCAGGAAGGACCAGACAGACGCGGATGTGCTCTTCAAAGGGAGATCGCCCAGACGATTTTTTTATAATGAGAATTACAGGAGTAACCCTTTTGGTAATCTTATTGACGACAGAGTCTATTTAAGCATGTGGTTTTAAAAATAGACAGTATTTTTAAAAAAAAAAAAAAAAAAAGATCGAAAGATGACTTGCAAATTGTTTTTTAAAAGTAATTTTGCATTGCTTTGAAATCTCTGCTTCTTTGCAAACCTGAACCTGCCCAGAAACTGTACTGTGTCCGGGCGTGTTCTTTATACTGTAGGTAACGGAGACGGTTTCTATCCCTGACCATATTTGTAAAGCCAACGGGATCCTGGGTGTCCCCACACAGAACGGTGGGGCCTGGGGTCCCCGCCTGTGAGCAGTTTCAAACTGTCCGGTGGAATTCTTAGACACGGTGTCCTGGGCTGGCCCAAGGCTGTGAGAGAGGCCTGTCGCCCGTGTCCCACGTGTGCGGCATGGGATTCATGCTTGTGGCCCCCGCCAAGACCCCCCAATTTTATGGGGGAGATGTGAGAACGCTGACTCGGGTCCCCCGAGCAGAGATGGCCCGGGCTCCCGATGCTTCTCCCAGCAGGGTCCGCACATCAGCCACACCCCTGCGGCCCACCACGGCCGCTCTGGGTCTCCAGCCCCCACCACCCACCCCCGTCAGACGGACAAGGGGAAGGAAGCAGGCGTCCCCCTCCAACCCGTGGCCTCCGTGGCGTGTGCACTGCGGCTCCCCTGCCCCAGGCTGCCAGGCTGTCTGCCTGTGTGAGACCCCGGCTCAGGGACACGAGGGCCACCTCCACTCCTTGGCGGGCCAGACCAGCTCCAGACCGCAGGGCCCGGCCGGACGGCACCTGCTTGGGCCGGGTCTGACTCTCCGTGCAGATGGGCTTTAAATTATTCCCATAGGGGCCAATTTCAAATCATAATTTTTTTTCCCTGATGGAATTTACCTTAATCTGTATATAACTTGTAATTTTTTCTAATTCATTTCTTTTCTTATTTTATTTCTTCCTTAACAGTATTTTGGCATTAGACATTCTTATTGTGAAGAAATGATGTTAATATAAGTATCTAGTGAGGGACCAAAACCGTGTATAAGGTCGTGTGTCGTGTGATCGAGAACCAGGGAGTGGGGAGGTTTTTACTGTGCCAAATACCCCCGCGCCCCCAACGGATCCTGCTGCCCGTTTCCAGACAATCACGTGTTTTTGTTGAATTAGAGTTTCAGTTACGTTCACATTTAAGACAAGTGTTCTATTTATTTCTTTTATTGTTTGGAAGGAAAAACAAGGAGTGTCCCAACAGGAGGAGAAAAAGGTCGTCCAAGTTGCCCTTAAAAAAGAATGTAGATGCAGGCGGTAGGGGTGCGGGGCGTGGGGCAGCGGGGCACGGGGCGCGGGGGGCCGGGCTGGGTCGGCGCGCGAGCCCTGGGCGCTGGCCCCGGGGCGGCCGCCGGGTCGGAGCCGCTGTGTGCCCAGCCCGGCCGCCCAAGGCCTGCCACAGTCGTGTGCTTCCGCGTGGGGGGGCCTGCGGCGGGGGTCCCCGAGGCCGCCGCACGGCCGCAGGCCCCTGGGGAAGGGGTCCACCTGCTCCCGGCCCATGGGAGGCGGCGAGACCGCGCCCGCAGGCCGGCGGGGTGCCCTGCGCGAGGAAGGGCGGACGAGCCCCGGGGCCGCAGCTCCGAAAACACACCCGCCCCCCCCCCACATGCATCACCTCTGCCTGGCTCGCCAGGCGCGGTGTGGGAGTTCCACGACCCCTCCCTCCAGGTGGGACCCCTTTGCAGAGTCAACCTCAGATACCAATGCCCATTTCTGTAAACCCAAATTATATTTCTTCTGCTAAAGAATAAGGCGTGTGCTTTTTTTTGCGATTTGACGGTCTCTGCCTGAAATAGGAACTCTGGTCGGGTGGAGACCCGAGTGTCTGTTCTCCGCGGTCCCAGATCCGAGATGTGGCCGTGGCCACCCGCTCTGGTCTGCTCCGCAGGCTCTGGCCATCCGTCACATGTGGCCAGCCGTGGCCGCATCTTCTCTGTCCCTGCTTCCCAGAGCCCCACCTGCTCGTCTCCAGCCCTTAATCCTGTCCTCCCGGAAGCGATGGGAGTCAGCCCCGTTTCTCCTAAACGTTCAGCCCCTCGGGCCCCAGCACTCGGCAGATTTGGGGAGGTCTGTCCTTGGACCCCTGACAAAGGGAGCACTTCGTCCCCACCCTGGTGCCTCTCCTGCCCCCGACGACAGTGAGCTGCCCTCCCTACTCTTCTCTGTCCCAGGGCTTCTGCACCAGCCTGGATCGTGGGGGCCAGGGGGCTGGGCGGCCAGAATTCTGAGAATTCTGGAGCTCGGCTGCAGCAGGGCGACAGCCTGGCTGACCCCTGTGTGCGTGGGTGGTGGCCAGGGTCAGACCTATCAACCGGGGGCCCCCCTGGGCCAGGGTCCTTCCATCCGGCATCCACGGTGTTCCTCCTTTGGACCTTTGACCTCCCCAAATGGAAACTCAAATGGAAGGCTCCCAGCTCTCCCCTCCCCTGCCCCTCAGAGCCCGACCCCCAACGGACTGACACCATCCCCCCTGCTGCTCTCATTCCTGGGACAACTGGGTAGGACGCACGGAGCTGCCGACCCTCTGGCCAGCCAGACCCTCCGTGAGTGGGACCCAGAGATCCCCTGTTTGGAACCGAGGGGTGCGTGTTCCTCCAGCTGGCCTGGGACCCTGCATGTGGATCAGTGGACAGGCTGAGCCCACGTGACCTTCCTGTTGAAGCCCAGCACCTCCGTGGCCCAAGACTGACCCCAGAAACTCGCAGGCCCTCGGCCTCCCCTGTCCTAGCTGCTGCTTCACTGAGCGCCCGCCCGAACCCACGTCACCGTCGGGAGCCTTGCAGCCTCAAAGCACTGGATTGTGGCCCCCAGGCCCCCTTCCCAGATCCCCTGCCCCTCAGCCCCGTCCCCCTGCCCACGTGACTGAGATCTACTGAGCTGTATTCACTGTGTTGTCCTCGGGGAGGGGCGAGGGCGCGGCACCACCCAGGAGAGCCGGGCACCTTGCGTCCCCCCCCGGCTGGGTTCGCGAGGCCGCGGCCGCTCCCGGTCGGTGCAGGTCAGCCGGGTTTCAGAAGCCATGAACCTTCCCCGCAGCAGCGAGCGATACTGTGACAAGACATTCCCGCGTGACTGCAGGAGCGCCCTCTCCTGCTCGCGTTCCGGGCCGTTCCGTTCTTCCTTCCCGCCGATTCGGACGGAACGCCGCTTTTGGAAAAAACTAAATAAAAACAAAAGGCAGCTTGAGTTTTTCCAAATGTGCAATTCACTTGTGAGCAACGTGATTCCGGAGGTTTCTATCGGTGTGTCTTATATCGTGGACGCTCCCGCCGCGAGGGAGGCTGAGCCCCGTGGCGCCGCGCGTCACGCCAGGTGTCCCCCTGCCGGCGAGAGCCCGCGCCTGTGCGGCCGCGTCGCCCTCTTGCCAATGTTGCAGGACAGACTTGGTTCAGTTTGTTTTCATTGTTTGGGTTTGTTTTGGTTTTGTTTTTGTTTTTGTTTTAGAACTGTATAGTGTTGAAAAAGAAATCAAATGTAAATGTCAGGTTTTCATATAATGTTTAAAAAAAAAAAACCATTGAGAAGGAGGCCGGTGTATGTCCCACGTCCCCCGATTGTAAATTGCTTCTGTTCTAAGTAAACTGTGCATGACTCGTGTTTAGCGGTCATTATCGTGTCTGTTCGTGAGATTTTTATGAAAAGGAAAATTCAGTAGAGGCACCTGTCAAATATGTGACTAGGGTCTATGCCCTCCAGACAAGGAGCTCGGAGCTGCTCGGGCAACAAGCGCGGCCCGGGAGCGACGTGGGCATCGCTGAAGGGAAGGACCAGGGCGAGCTGCCCGGGGTAGGACGTCACCCACGTGACTCCGCAGACTGCTTTGATCCCGTGATAAAGACAGACGTGCCTGTGCAGAGAAGCTCTGTAAGACAAAGCCTGGGCCAGCTGATTGGAGGCGAGCGCTGTAGGGTGGACTGTACACCAAATGTAACCTTTCCGATGCGACAGTGAGTTTATACATGAGATCGGTATGCAATAAATCTGTGTGCTTTTCTACGTCTCGCCCCCGCTCCGAGCGTCACTGAGGGAGAACGGAGGCCCCCCAGGGCCGAGGGAAGGGCCTGGGCTCGGAGCGCGGCCAGCGGCAAGGCTCGGCAGCGTGGGTCGAGGGTCCCCAGGGACAGGCTGTGAGACGTGCCTAGCCATCACCCCAAAACTGCCCCAGGCCAGGGACCCTTGCTGTCCACGTTGTCCAGATTAAACAAGCCCAGCGAAAGCCCACACGAGCCTGGATGGCTCCGCAGTGAGTGTGAGCCCCAGGCGCGCTCCCCTAAGTGCATCCGCCCTGCACGTCGGCCTCCAGGTGTGTCCTCCAGGTGGGCATTTTTTCAGGAATGTCGCCTCCAGGTGCACCTGGGCCCAGAGCCAGCCCCCATGAACTCCTGCCCGGGACTTCTTCGTGGTGCAGGACCCCACCTTGCAAGGCCGATCCCGAACGCACCCCTTCGTAAGGGCGGATCCCCCGCTGGCCAGCCCTCCTCACCGCCCGCCCTCCACGCTGGCTGTGCCTACCGTCCTTGCACTGTCCCCAGCCAGGACCTGAGCCGCCTGCCAGGCCGCAGCCAGACACACAGACCCTGAGCAAATGCACGCCGGCCACGTTTACCCACTCGAGTGTGGGGGACGACCCTGAGTCCTGGGGACTTACCCCACAGAGTCTTCCCTGCGGCCCCACTCCTTCCTCCAGAGCATGGATGCGAGGTGGCGGACTTGCACAAAGCGGGGTCTTTCTGACAGAACCCCCACCCTCACCAAGACGGAACGAGGCCCTCCCTGGGTGTGTGAGGCAGGAAGAAGACAGATTACGGTGTCCAGCAGAGAAACTGGGTGGCTATGCCTTCCTCCCCAAGCTGTATAGTGCCTGGTCCAGAGTCTCTCCGAAGACCACCTTTTCGACCCCCAGAACATGCAGGGGCCCCTGAGCCTCTGTTTCCTGGTCAGAAATCACCACCTACACTGAATTTAGGAATGTAGGTATGGAAAGTGCCAGGTCTTACCTCTCTGTCCCCAAGACCTGGCCTCAAACACCTCAGCAGGTGGGTTACGCAAGCAGATGGATGCATGGATGGATGGATGGATGGATGGATGGACGGACTGTGGATGGACGGATGGACGGATGGATGGATGGACAGACAGACTGTGGATGGACGGATGGATGGACGGATGGGTGGATGGATGGACAGACAGACTGTGTGGGTGGATGGACGGATGGACGGATGGGTGGGTGGATGGATGGACAGACGGACTGTGGGTTGATGGACGGATGGATGGGTGGATGGATGGACAGATGGACTGTGCGTGGATGGATGGACAGACGGACTGTGGGTGGATGGACGGATGGATGGACAGATGGACTGTGGATGGACGGACGGACGGACGGATGGCTCGCTATCAGGTCCCTCACTCCAGGCAAGTCTCCACACAGACTCTGGGAACTCCAGTGCCTCTGAGGGGCCTGACCCCGCTCCCATGGGGGTAATGGGGAGGCAGGGTCCGGGGGTCCCTGCGGCAGCAGTTCTGTAGCCACCAAAGGAAAGAAACAATTTCCCCAGTGAGGTGTTGGTTGGGGGAAGCGTTTAAATGTCTTCCAGTTGTTTTTCTCCCAGATGTGACTGGCAAAGCTCCGGTGATGTGTCATTGAGATCACGCCCCTGATGGTCAGAGGTGGGACACCCCAGGGCTCCCGGCACTGAGGCAGCATGAGAGGCTCCTCTCTGGGACATACATTCCTCTCTCAGAGGACAGACTATGTGAATCACGAATCTGATGAATGGCCTCGCTCCCAGGTCATTCCGAATGAAGGAGTGACGGGGTCCAGCCCCCCCCACCCCCCACACATAGCCCTCCCTGGAGTCGCCCCCCAACAGAGGCTCCGTGGCTGGAACTGCACTCGCTCCCACCCTCGTTCGGCCGGGCAGCTTTTCTCCTGCTTAGCCCCAAGGGGAGAGGGGAGTCTGCCGCCAGGGCGCTGTCTGATAATACCCCTATTGTCGGGGGGACCCCAGAGCAAGGGGAGAACAGAGACAAACAGAACCCTGCCGACAAGGGAACCCTGTCTTTCTGGAGCCCAGCTCCCCGCATAAAGGACTGAGAAAAAGGCTCCGTTTTGGAAATGGGGGGCGTGGAAATCAACTAGAGAAAAATGTGTCAATGAGGAATCTGTTTTCTGGGAAAAGAGATGCTTTTGAATCCCTCCTCAGATTCATTCTGGGCCAAGTGAGCCTCTCGGTTTTTTGCAGAGGAGCTATTTTGAGAATGGTTAACCTTATTTCTCGTGACAGCAAATGTCTTCCAAAAATCAAGACGTGTCCTAATTCGGGGTCAAACGGCCAGACCTAAGGTGGCTTTCATGGGGCCAGAGGAGCCAGAGCGGGGGATGAGGGGACTGCCTGTCCCGAGGCAGGTTGGCCAACTCTGCCAAGGGAAGCGCTTGCTTCCCATGTGCGCCCCATGTTCTGCGCGGGTCTTTCCCGATTCGAGAAAGGGAAGCGGAGTCTGCTCTAGGGTCCACAACAGAAGAGGCTGGATCTCCAAGGTCCCAGGAAGGGGAAGCCTGGGCACCAGCTGAGACCCCACCGAGGGGACTGGGGCCCACCCAAAACCCCGAGGTGGGGAGCCGTCCCATCCGTCCCGGATCGGGCTGGTGGTCCTCGGATTCCGGAGCTCCTGACCAGGGGGTTCCAGGAAGCCCTTGAGCTGGCGAGAGCAGGCGGCATCTTCTAGAACACAGTGAGCTGAAGACCAGCCGCCGCACAAGGACGTGTGCGCCCACATTCGCGCGGCTTCGCCACAACAGTCCCAAACCGGCAAGAACCGGACCGTCCAGCCACTGGGCAGTGAAAGCACCAAGCGTGGACACAAAGGGCGGCCGCGCCCACAGCCCCGCGCAGGTGAAGGCCGCTTCCTCGAGCTCGGGGCAGCAGGGAGTCTGCCACCGGCCCCTGATTTGGGGAGACTCACATGTAGGCGGGGCAGGGGGGAACTTCATGGTGGATAAAGGGAAGGTTCCAGGTGAGCCCCGGGGGGGGGGGGGGGCTGGGAGCCGGGGCGGTGAGGAGAACAGGCGTCCACGTGACTGGTGCTGGGCTGCGTGGCGTCCTCGGGCCGCTCCGGAGCTGGGGGCTGGAGCAAAACATAGAGAAGTGGCCGGTGATGGATCAAGTCCCGCCATCCCGTGTTGTCGCTCGACTTTCCAGATTGGCTCTCACAGACCGTGGGTCAGAGGTCAGAGTCCTATTCCCGGGTCTGGTCTGCGCGTGGTCCGGGGGTTCAGTCCCGGAAACAGGCGGGTGCGTCCGGCCACATCTGCAGGAAGGAGCACGCCTTGCTACAGGTGGTCAATTAACTTCACTTTTGAAAACCATGTGTCCCGCCCACGCTGCCTTCAGGCCTGGGTCCATTAAGAAGCTCCAAGTCCGTAGACCAGCCTCATGGTGCTTCTGTTCAGGCTGGCAAGGGCCGGTCCCATGCCGTTCTGTGCACCCTGGAGGAGCCCTTCCCCCACCGCACCCGGCTGGAGCAGAGGGGCCCCTGGCTCAGCGAGGGCCAGCTCGGGGGTTCGCAGCCTTGCTCAGCCACAGGCATCAGGGTGAGCCCATCCTTCACCCCTTAGGTGCCCAAGTCCCCCTCCCTGGACCACCCAGTGCAGAGCTTACGAGCACAGACTCCCAGCAGAAACCCTCCGCACAGAGTTTAAAAATGCCCGGAGCAGCCCTGCAGGCCACTTAGGACAGTGTCCGTGTTCAGGAAGAGAATAAAAACGCACCCGAGGGGGGTACTTGCCAGCCTCAGCGGAGATAGTTGGGGGGGAGGCTGGGGAGGGGTTCCCATCTCATCTACAATGACCCGTAGACACTTTTGGGTCATTTACGGGCATCAGGTCATGTAGAAAAGAGATAAGGAGAGGGAAACAGCTCTTCTTCCTTTCCAAAAGGCGTGCTTTTCTGGCTTTTCCTTGTCCTACTGCCTCAGCGAGGACCAACAGGGAACAGAAGCAGGAAGGGCAGACACCTCTGCCTTGGTCCAGAACCCGGGAGAACGCCGGCCATTTCTCACCACGGGGCGCGATGCCAGCGGCAGGTGCCTGTACCCAGATGACAACGTTTCCTACTGTCCCTGCAGGGCCCAGACCTTTATCAAGTACTGCGTGGGGTCAAATGTCTTATCTTTAATTTATGAGTGTCCATCTTTAGGTGACAATATACCACTTGGTGTAAACGATCTGGCCCTTGCAAAAGTGTAATTCTGTTCGCGCTCCCGTCTCTCCTGCTGCTCTTCCGCACGTGACGTGGACTCCATAACGGGCCGGGGCTCCTCTTGCTTGAAAGAGCCTCAAGAACTTGTTTAAATACAAAGGAGAAGAAAGTCAGGTGTATTCCCATGTTTACAGTCTCCAGTGGGCTTCTGTGACTTGTGAAGACCCGAATTTACTTCCTCTATCATTTCCTCTTGGCCCAAAACACTTCCTTTGACGTGTCTTACACCGCAAACCTGCTGGTGATGAATTCTCCCAACTTTCTTCATAAGATTTCTTGATTTCACTTGCAGTGTGATTTTCACCAGAAGTTTCTGGTTCTTCACCAGAACTGGACATCTTGATGGACGGATCTAACCCGTGAGAGAGGGCTTTCCGGCTCCGCGGGCTCGCGTGCTTCCCGACGAGCAGTCAGACCCGGAGATGCCGTGCTGGCCTTTCTTTGTATTCACGCCGCTCTGAGGTCAGTGAGCTCTTCAATCTGGGGGCTGTAGGTTTTCTCACACTGGGAACATTCTGGGCCATTACCTTGTTAAACAAATGTTCCCCTCACCCGCTTGGGGCCACATCTTATTAGACTGTATGGTATCAGCCTCAAATCAGTAGAGTTCTTACTTTTTCCAGGCTTTGCTCTCTCCGTGCTTCATTTTGGCTAACTCCTATCATCCTGCCTTCAAGTTCAAGGGTCTTCTCTTCTCTAGCGTCTAACCTGCTGCTAATTCCAGCTAATACTTTTTTTTTCATTTTGTATGTCGTATATTTTTATGTTTAGAATTTTCATTTGATTCAGTACCATATGCTCTCTTTTGATGATATTCACCGTGCATTTCTGTTTTGATTTTGTGCACAGCTTCCTTTAACTCCTTGGCGACAGTTTGTCCCTGTTTTAATTGCCTTCCCTGCTCATTCTATCATCGTGTCACTTTGGGTTCTGTCTATTGACTGCTTTTTCCCCTTCATTACAGGTGACATGCTCTGGCTTCTTCACATGTCCTGTCATATTTTATCGGGTGCTGGAGGTTATAAATGCTAACCTGTTTCTTGTTTTTAAGAACATTGAGTTTTGTGCCAATGGGGTTAAAGGGTGGTGGAGATCATCCTGGCCTCTGCAAGTCTTGCTGCAAAGCTCATCGGGCAGGCACAGAGCAACCTTCACCTTATGCTCTGGGGTGAGCTTAGCCCCTCACCTGAGACACTGCCTTTGGTCCCCATCAAATACCCTGGGTGGCCACCAGGTCCCTTCATTCTGGGTGCCTGGCATTTAAGTGTCCCTGGGCCTGCCTGGACACTGGGAGCTGTTCACCCTGGTGAACCCTCTTTGCTTCGCTCCCTGAGACCTCACACTGCACATGCACAGAGTAGCATTTCTGAGGGTCTCTGGAGCTCCAGCTCTGCACTGCTGCCCACAGACCCCCACCCCCTCTGCCTTCCTGAACCCCACATCTGCCCTCCCAACTCAGTGAGACCACCATGCTTCACCCCTTGGAAAAAAGTCAGGCAGCCATGGGGCTCTCCTGATTTGCCTCTTTGCCCGAGAGCCAATGTCCCCCCTCCCCTTGTCCAACATCTGAAAATAGACACTTCTTGCACTTTCTGTTCCGTTTTCTCCTTGATGATGGTCGGAGCTGCCTCATCACAGCCAAAATGTCTGTGATGTTTTAAATTCTCAACTGAAGTCAAATACACACATTTTGTTTTAGCTCCCGACTTCTTTGGAAACCTGAAGTAATCCCTGATTACGACACTGGGGCCAGGGCTCTGGAGTCAGACAGGCCTGGGCTCTTTCCTCACGAGCAAGGTAACAGTGGGTAAGCCTTTACCTCTCGGTTATACAGGGACGATGACACACACACCTTGGGGAATTTCGGTAAGAATTCAGTAAGAATCCAATAAATTTATGCACACAGTAGGTGCTTAATAAAAGTAATGACCATCTGCTCTTTAAGGTGCAAGGAGTGACCGTGTGCCCCCTGGGCTGAACTGCTCAGCAAGGGCCCCGCTGGTGGGCCGGAGAAGCAGCCAAGCTCCGCCCCGGCAACCCGGGCCCTGCACCGCCCCCGCACCCATCTGTGGACCCCTCCCGCCCTGGCCTGCACTTGCCCAGCACAGAGGAGCCTCTGTCCTCAGGCCCACTCACAGCCACAGCATCATCCGAGACCAAAGAGACCTTTCCCAGCTGCCCGCCGGCTGGATGAGGCACCCGCGGGACCCTGCAGCGAGCGAGAGGTCAGCCCAGGGCCAGGCCCTGAGAAGAAAGGAGGCGGCTGGGCCCCTTCCCTCCACCCGGCACATTCCCTGCGGCCCCCAGGGAAGGAGGGGAGCGGGCGACGGGCCCTGTCCATGCAGCCCTGGAAAGGGAGAGGGACACACCCTGCAGCCTCGTCCTCAGCCCTGGACACCAGGGTGTTCCAGCCAGCAGGCGTCCTAGAGGACTGCTGGCCCCAGGGCACGCTCTCTCCAGGCTGCGGTCCGCGGGCAGAGCAGTGTCCGGAAGACTCCGCGCAGGCCGAGCCGGTGCACAGGATCCCCTCCAGCCACGGGAAAGGGGTTCCTGCGGATGGCGGGCACTCGCTTCTCAGAGCAAGTGCTAGACAGCTATGGCGTGGGCGGGTCACAGCCTCCCCCTGCTGGGGACGCTGCATGGGAAGGGCCCTCATTTCCCATGCGCCAAGCACGCGGCTGACCCCCATCTTACCCCGTAAGGTGAATGTGGCTGTGTAGGCTCCAGTCCCGGGACCCTGGCTCTAGGAGCTGAGCCAGCCTGCAGACTCTGGCCATGGCCCAGGTCTGGGGTCCAGGGATAGCACAGTGGTGTCACCCCAAGGTTCTCGAGGTCCGGGGCGGGGGACCAGGGGCCACAGCAGCCACTCTTGCCTGCCTCTGCCTTTCGGTTCTCAAGGCCAGAAATCTCCTCGGGCTGGGAGGGAGGCTCTGGGGAACACAGGACAAGCCCTGGCCGGCTACGCAGGCGGATGTCTCCTTGGTGGCCCCCAGCCCCCTCCAGGCCCTCCGCATGGAGCTCCGTGAGACCCGGCATGCCGGTCACCATTCTGCAAGCCACCCCCAGCCCCCTCATGAGCATGTGTCCCCGAGGAAGCAGCGGACCCGACAGAGGGCAGAGGAGGTCTGAGGGACAATGAGAAGGGACAGGGCCGCTGCGTGGGCTCCCTGGGCAGCTTCAACCCACAGAACAGGATCGTGGTGTGTCCGGAGGCTGGAGGTCTGAGAGCAGGGTGGCCGCAGGGTCACGATCCCTCCGGGGGCTGGAGCGCAGGGTCCTGGCTGGTCTCTTGCAGCCTCTGGTGCTGCTGGTCGACCTCGTGTCCCTTGGCGGTCACTCCACATCACCCCAGCCTCCGCCTCTGTGGTCACTTGGCCTTCTGGTTCTAAATTTCCCTCTTTTTATAAGGACCCTGGCCACGGGATTTAGGGCCCGGCCCAACCCAGTAGGACCTTGTCTTCCTTACATCCACACAGACCTTATTTCCAAATACGAGCACATCACAGGTGCTGGGGCTAGGATTATAGTTGCAGGGGCGGGGGGGGGGGGGGGCTCTGTGCAAACCCTGTGATGGGGAGCGTTCTCTCTCTGCCAGGGTCAGGGCCAGCCCAGAGGCCCAAAGCAGGGAAGGAGGGCCACCATCTCTGTCCTAACCTGGTCCCACACACTCAGGGTCTCAGCCACAGGGTGCAGAGAGTTCAGAGACTCACCCTTGCCGGCAGCCCTGGGGTCCTGCTTGCCACCGCCTGTGACCCGGGGGAGCCGTTTCCTCCCAGGCAGCTCTGCGCCAGCTCCATGGTCAACATCAACGCGCCCCAACACTGAGAGCTGGGACAGCAGGGTCTGAGACGCCGAGCCACTCGCTCTGGGTCCCCCAGCTCCGATCTGATGCTGAGCCAGCTCCACTCAGGGAGACGCCCCCCCAGAACCCCCCAGTTTGGCGGCAGAGTCAGTCTCAGGGTGCTGGAGGGGTCAAACAGGCGCTGGCCGACCAGGGCCGGAAGGGGTGGGAGGGGACCACGCCTGCAGTGACCAGGCCGAGTTCTGAGAGCGGGTTTTATAGGAAAGCACTGAGTGAGGGTCGGGCACCAACCGAGTTTGTTCTCTCCAGGGGTGTCCTGCCCCGCTGCTCCACCCCACCCCCAACCCAGGCTGTGCCTTGTGGGTGCAGAACCCAGGACGGCCTCTGGAGGGCAGCAGCTCCCCACCTTTTGCAGGAGCGGCCCAGAGGCTCTCCTACACGTAGTGAGTCCAGGGCCCAGGCCTCCGCCCACAGGCTTCGCCATTAGGGCCACCACCAGCCCCCCCACCCCCACCCTCCCACCAACAACACACACTCACAGGTTACACTGACCGCCCGGGCACCTTCCTGTGGCCAAGGTGAGCCCTGCCCAGGTGGCCACTGCACACGGCGTGTGCTACCTGACACCCTGTTGCAGGGTGGACGCCGGGGACTGAGGGCACCCACGCTGGGCAAGGATGGGGTAGGCCATGGGCGTGCTGGGCAGGACCGCCCCTTCCAACCACAACGCCCAAGAAAATGCCAGGCTGGCCCCGCAAGGCTGTGACCCCTCCTTGCTGGCACAGAGCTGCAAACCAACACGGCCACCAGCCCTGGAGAGGTAGGTGCGGGGGTGCAGAGGGGAGGTGAGACAGGCCCCAGGTTAGACAGTGCCCTGCGGGCTGCCACACCCCTGCACCTGCCCACTGCACCAAGCCCTGGGGTCAGGAAAGCGACCAAGGTGGTCTGAAAGCTCACTCAAATGCACAGCCCCATCAGTGGGTTCCAGTGGAATCCAGCTGGGTGGCCCAGAGACAGATCACCCAGCATCTCTGGGGCTGAGCCCTGGGATCTCAGATCACATCAGTGACTCACCGGGCACTAGCTGAGCACCTACTGCCTGCAAGGCCCAAGGCTCTGTGCTGTGGGATGGTCACATGTAAGAGCTGCAGCAGAAAGAGGCTATATCAACAAAGGCATAATATCCAAAAGAGAGGAAGTGAGCGTTTCCCCATTTTCTTATCCTGGCATGGTACTGGGTTCTGTTCGGAAGACCACATTTTGAGAAGGATTTTGGCACATTTTGAAGTCTCTTGGGGGAACGTGTCAAGACGATGAACAATCTGATTCCGTGTCAAGAAGGTCTACGGCATGTGATTAAAGGGCGCCTGGGTGGCTTGGGTGGTTGGGCGTCTGCCTTTGGCTCGGGTTTGATGCCAGGGTCCTGGGATCAAGTCCCACATCGGGCTCCCTGCTCCGTGGGGCGTCTGCTTCTCCCTCCCCCTCGGCTCCCCCTGCTTGTGCTCACTCACTCTCTCTGTCAAATAAATAAAACTAAAATCTTAACAAAGAATGTGATTGAAGCAGACAACGTGTTGACTTGTACTGGCAGATGGTGAGCTCCCCATCCTGAAAGTATTCAAGCAGAGGCAGGACATTAGCTTCTTTGGTGTGGGTTGAGCTCAGGGCGCCTGTGTCAGCCCTCCACCCTGCCCTCTCCTCAGGTGCCAGAGGGGTCTTTCCGCCAGACCTGATCATTCTGTCTCTTTGCTTCAACCCCGAGGGGCTCCTTGCCGCTCTTTGCCGTCCCCAGATGGCGAAGCCATGCGAGTCTCCCCCATTCCGCTCCCTCTACCGCAGCCCCACTGCTCTGAGCCGTCATTCTGAGCACACTCCCTCCCACCCCGAGCCTCTGCACCAGTGCCACCCGGCCTGACACGCCCCCTTTCCTCAAGCGAACTCCTGCTCAGCCCCCAGGTCTCAGGTCTTCTGGCCGTCTCAGGGGCAGAACAGAGGGGCTGGCGCCCCACCTCCTCACCCCAGAAAGCAGGGAGTGCCCGGAGGACAGAGACCATCTGATTTGCTCAGAGCTGTATCTCCAAGGCCTGCACACAGGTCGGCACACAGTAGGGGCTCAGTGGATGCACATGAGGGAAAGGAGGAAGGAAGGAGAAGCCTTGCTACAGAAGGAGGCTGGGCTGGCCCCTGACGAAGGGCTGGACGTCCGGAAGAAGAGAGGTGACATTGTCAGCTCTCACCAGGACGTGCCCATGTAACAAACACGTCCCTGTGCCGGGGGCTTCTGGGCAGTGGTGGCTAGGCTCCCGAGCCTTCCTGTCCTGGGACTCTGGCTGAAGGAGTGGAGCCAGGACACGTCGCTGTCTTGGAGGCCGGGACCCAGTGACTTGGGGCAAACACACTCTCGGAGCCTCCGCAGGCAGCTCACCCCCAGCTCAGCGGGCCAAGAGGCTGCGTCTCTCCCAGGAGGGCTCAGGTCTCCCGAGCGGGGCGCGTTCTCCGGTGCAGGAGGATCCTGGGAAGCCGTCCTGCCGGCTTCCACCTGGTAAGGTCAGTGGCCGCACAGGTAGAGTGTGAGTGGGAGGGGCCAGCTTCATGCCAGAGCTGAGGCCGCTGCCCTTGGCGGAAGAGGCCTCTAGGAGCCATGGACGGTTCCTGAGCAGGGGCACACGGTGAGTGCACACTGCTGTTGCCACCGGGGCTGTTGTGGGGCTTGGAGTGGGGGATGCTGAGTGCCGGGCAGGATGACGGGGAGGACCCTGCCTGGCAGAAGGGCAGGTTGACGCAGGACAGAAGCCAACCTGTCCCAGCCCCTGGCATCTGTGCGCAAGGACCCTGATTCCTGGACTCCCCGGGGGCGGGGCAGTGGCAGCCTCCGCTCAGGGCAAAACTCCACGGACAAGACCTGGACAGGACAGGCTTGGAGTCCACTGGACCTTGTACGGGCCAGGGCCAGCAGGCACCTTCCTTTCCAAGCCTCAGGAGATGGTGCTAACAGCTGAGGCTCAGAACAAAGGAGAAAAAAGACATCTACAAAAATCTACAAAAAATTAAATTTCCTTTGCAGTCCATTGACAAGCCCTTGGGACGGGCACAGTGACCCTCCTCCGGGAGTTCAGCTGCCTCCAGGCTGATACTCTGCTAGAGGCAGACAGTAACCTTAGCTTGACATTAGCCTGACCTCCAGGATCCTGTAAAAATTCCTCCGGAGACTTGCTTTGTCTCTGTCCTGCTCCCCAAGGTCCGTGTTAGCAGCCATCCCCAGGCCTGTGGCCCACTGGCACACACCTGCAGCATCTCACGACTGAGGGCTCACCAGCCAGTAGCAAAGGAACTTCTCCTTTTTTAAAAAAAATGTGCTTATTTTGTTTGAATTCAGTTATTTAACATGTAGCGCACATTGCTTTCAGAGGTAGAGGTCAGCGATGCACCAGCCTCTGGTAACACCCAGGGCTCATTCCATCCCGCGGCAGCAGGACTGCCCATCCCCCAGCGGCCGCGCCCCCGCCCCCACGCTCCGGCAGCGTGTGTTTTCCCTAGAGTTACGAGTCCCTTAGGGTTTGCCTCCCTCTGACTTCCGGAAATGGCCTTCTCCTGACCTCAGCTGGCCCCTCCTAGGGGGCTTGCTTCCCTGGCTTCCAAATTCCTGAGAGGCTTACGCTCTCCCCGACCCCCTCCCAGCTCCTCCTGGGGACCCCAGTGCAGCTCTTAATGCCCGCGCGTCCTGTCCCCCTGCCTTCATAAAAGCACCCTCTTTGCACCCAAGAGGCTTCAAGAATTCTCTCTTGACTGGCCGCTCCCGGACCCCCACATTTCACATCCACAGCCACACCGTAAAGGCAGCGCGAGCGCTTGGGGCCATGCTGGGCCGCCGGCTGGGGCCAGAGCTTGGGGCCTCTTCTGCCTCGCAAAGATCAGGTTTCCCTGCAGAGCTAGTCAGCTTCCCAGAGGGCTTCCTGGAGGAGGAGGCAGCCTAGCTAGGCCCGGAAGGAGAGTGGGAGCGGATTCAGGATCCCAGCCGGCCACTCCCGCCCCAAACCCGCGGGCGACGGACCGGCAGCCACCGAGGAGGGCGGTGCAGGGGCGGCGCCGCGGGCGGACACGGCGGCTCCGGAGGTGCGGCCGCCCGGCCAGCGGGTCACGTGAGCGCCGGCCGGCCAGGTGGGGACCGTGACGCAGGCTGCACGGCCAGGTGCCCGGGGCGCGCGCCGCCGTCCCCTCCCGCCCGGCCCCCGCCCCGCCGTCCCGCGCGCCCACCCGGGCGCCCACCTGGCCCGACGGCCCCGCGCCCGCGCCTCCCCGGGGGCCGCGCAGGAAGTGGGGGGCGGGGCCTGGGAGGGACCCGGCGGCGGCTGGGAGCGCGGCCCGATCGGCCGCCCGGCCGGGCGCGGGGCGCGGGGCCCGGAGCCAGACCCGCCGGAGCCGCCGCCCGCTCGCCGCCACGTCCTCCGCGCCGCGGCGCAGGTGAGCCTGGGGCCGGGGGAGCGAGCTGGACACGGGGAGGGCCGGTGACCCCGGGGCGCCTTCTCTCCCCTGCGCCGCCCGGGACGGAGCGCGCCAGGCCCGCGGCTGGACCCCGGCGGGCACCCCGCCCACGGCCTCGGGCGTCCTGCCGCCGCCCCTGCCGTTCAGGCCCCCGGGCGGCTCCGTCCGCACCCCGAGGGGACGCTTCTCTCCTGCGTAGACGGCGGAGCCCGGAGACCGCGGGGTGTCCCCGGACCTATGAAAATGGGGGTGGGGCGGGGGCGCACGAAACCACCCTCCCCGCAAACCCTGGAGAATCTGCTGCCCAAACCCAGTCGGGCCTCCAGTTAGCGGCCCCAGATGAAGACCCGCGCTCCAGCGACGCGGGAAGAAGCGCCTCCCCGGCGGCAGGGATGGGGGGGGTGGGGGGCAGACGCAGCAGCGGGCGTCCTGCTCACTCTCAGCGGCTAGGGAGGAGTGTGGGCCGCTCCTGAGGGCCGCGGCCCTTCTTACTGCGCACCTGTCTCGGTGCCTCCGTTTCTGCATCTGGGAAGCAAGAATCCCTTCTGAGCTCGGGGCGGACCTCAGCGCAGCACTGGGCATGGGGGAACATGGGCACCAGACCTGGAGCCCAGGAGTGCCTGACTCTCCCTGTGGCCTTGAGGTGAACAGTCTGCCCCTGTTCTGTGTCTGGGGGGGGTCAGGGGGCACCTGCGGAGTCCGACCCCACACACCCCCAGCCTAGTGCTTAGGGGTGTGGTGGCCCCTGGGTTCAAATCCTGGGTCCCTGTGAACTCAGGTGAGTGACATAAGCCCCCGGGCAGCAGAGTCCTCCTGTGTGGAAGGGGAGGCTTCAGGTGCCCGCAGGGAGGGCACTGAGTCAGCGCACCTGAGCTGCAGTCTGGACACTCCCCTGGTAAGGCCGGCCGGCCACAGGACAGGGCCTCGCCCCGCGTCTCCCGAGTCCCGCAGGGAGAGAGCAGCGGGAGGCAGGGTCTTGGGGGTTCCCAGAAGTGAGGTCTTCAGTCACTTGGACAGAAGCCGCCTGGAGACGAAGAGGGGGTGAGCCGAGCAGAGGGCCCCTCCCCACTCGGGGACATCTGTGGGGAGACACCTGTGCCAGGAGGCTCTGGCTCCCAGGGCTGGGCTCCGACCCAACGGGGATGGCTCTGCCCTGTGCTTGAGGAAGCAAGGGGGCAGCCGAGCGGCCTGCTGGGGTCCCCTCGGGCACCACCCCCAAGGATGCTGGTCTGTGTGTGATCCGTCGGGCACCGGCTCTCACCCTGTGTCTGGTGCCCAGAGTTTTGGTTTCGGTTTCCAGATGGATGGCAGCCACAGCTCCATGCGAAGGCGACCCCCGTGTGTCGGGGCGTCTTTATTTCCAGCAGGAATCTCTGCTCGCTCGCTGGCCCATCCTTGCCCAGCTCTCTGCCAACGGGCAGCCTGGCCCCGCCGGCTTTCCTCACGTGTCGGGGAACATACCACCTTCCGAAGGAAGGGCATGACGAACTCTAGGCCCAGCAGGCAAGGAAGCGTTTGGAAGACACCTGCTGCTCACCGGGTCAGGAGAGCTGTCGGACACAGGGCTCTGGGGCTTCTTGGGGGGACACCATGCGTGTCAGCCCAGTCTGGGACAGGGGTCGAGTTTATGGGACTTCTGGACGGAGAGACAGGAGCCGGCGAGCCGTGGGTGAGCCTGTGGTTGCGAGGGGGAGCACTGCCTGACCTCCTGACCCCGGAGGCGGGCTTCTCTGTGACTGTTCCCGCGCCGGGAAGCCTCAGAGCCAGAGGCCACCGGGAGGCTCCTGCGTCCGGGGTGGCAGGGGCGGCAGGGGGTCAGGCACAGCACGGTCCCTCCCTGCTGCCAGACTGGGTGCTGCCGGCGGCCGGGTGGGTCTCCCTGACCCCCACCGTGAGCAGGAGGCCCTCTGGTCAGTGACACCAGGCTCTCCATCTTGGTGCTGCAGACATTGGCTCCAGAACATTTCCCCGGGTGGGGCGCCCGTGATCTCCAGCGCTGCGACCTCCACGAATGTCTCTGGGCATTGCCAAGTGTTGGGTTGGGGGTGGGGGCTGCCCCAGCTGAGTCCTGAGCCGTCCCCAGCCGTCTTGCAGATGACACTATCTGCTCTGCGCTGTGACTTAAAACGCCAAATCCTGCCCCCAAATTCCGTGTGACCCTGAGGCTCGGGCTTGGCAGGGCAGAAGTACCCAAGCACAAGCCCATCATCGTGGCTCGAGTCAGCCTGAGCAAGGACCAGGGTGGGGCGGATGGTGCTGGAGAGGCTGAGCCCCACCAGGCAGGGTGGGGTCAGCCGGACCTCGAGGCCAGGGCAGAGGGGACGGAGGCCCCACGGGGGAAGTGGTGTGGGTCCTGCTGGCTGGGGGAGTGGCTGTGGGCAGAGCCGCTGGTCCATCTGTGAGGCAGTGGGGGGGAGACAGCACGGAGCCCCCCGAGTCCCAGGAAGCCCATCTGTCGGGAAGAACAAGGGAGCGGGGGGCACTGGGCTGTGAGGGGCCGCACCGCAGCGAGGACGGTGCCGACTGCCGCTTCGGCCCGCCCCCCCAGAGTCGGGTCCTCCCCCCACCCCACCTGCTGCCCTTCCTGCGTCCCACACGGCAAGTGCCCCTTTCCTGCCCTGCACGTGCTGCGGAGGGAGACTCTGTGCCCTGGGTTACAAGGACCCAGCGGGAGACCGGCCTCCCCAGCCCCCCGGAGCAGGAACAGCAGGAAGTCACCCAGTGGTGGCACGGACGGATCCAGAAGCCCCCCTGATGCATCCATGGCGGTTTCTGGTGGCTGGAAGCTAAGTCTGCGCACGGAACCCCAGGGCCTCTTGGGGAGGACGCAGCCTGAGAGCAAGGGGCCTCGGACAGAGCAAGTATCCTGATGGCCAGCGTTCACTCGGCAGTTTGGGGACTGAGCCCACCCTGGGGACCGCGACTGTCCCTGCTCCCAAAGGACCCACAGACTCTTCGGGCAGTCAGACGCGCAGCATGCAGCCCTCACTGCCCTGGGCCTCCCTGGAGGAGCTTCACGGGGCCCCCTGTGCCGGGGGCAGCCGCACCCCTGGGACCCGAGAGGTCGGACCATCTGGCCTCCCTTTCAGCGACGCTCTTGCTCGGACAGCATGGCCGGCATTTGCCCGGAGACAGCGGGAGGAGAGTCTGTGCCCCGGCCCCTCCCTCACACCGGCCCCAGGACACCAGGTGAAGGCCAGCAGCAGCGAGGTCACTGGGATGGCCACTCTGCAGAGGCCGATGGCCGCAAATGCCGGGACAGTGGGGGGCCCGGGAGCCTGCGGGGCCGCTGCGCTCACGTGTGTGCGTTTGCGGACAGCCTGGTGCCTGCGAGGGTGCGACAGGCCCAGAGGATGGATGGGCCAAGGCCAAAGAGGAGCCGTAAGCGTCCTGGAGCAGGAGCCGGCGCTCGCAGGCCGGGCCCGCAGCGGGGCAGGTGTGGTGGAAAGGCTGGACCCGCCCACGGGAGGGCAGGGGGATGAGAGCACGGGCGGGAGAGGGCAAGGTGCGGAGGTGACACCAGGAGCCTGAGCGCCCACCCCAGGCTGCCCCCGAGGAGGGGCTGGAGAAAACGGGGAGGACGTGCGGACGAAATGTCCCCAGCACACGCCCAGACCCGCCAGACCCGAGGACGGGCTTGGAAGGGGGCATGAGCCCGTGGCTCAGGGGTGAACTTGGGGCTGCCGGAGCACCAGAACTCTCCAGTAAAGCGGGCCGGGGGGACCTCAGGCCACAATCCGGGGAGGCGAGGTCGGACGCGTCAGACGTCTCGCCGGCAGCAGAACCCTAGACCAGAGAAGAGACCTCCAGTTCTGGAAGAAACGTCTCCCTGGGGCTCTGATCTCAGCCCGCTACCAGCCCGAGACAAAGCTCTCCCGCGTGTGAGGCCGCCTTGGAGCCTGGGAAAGGTGGGGGACCCCAGGAAAGGACTGGGGGGGGCGGGCGGGGCGGGGGAGGGGCCCGGGAGGACGCGGAGCCCATCCACTGAGCAGAGCCGATCCACGGACCGTGCGGAGCCGACGGCCAAGGCGGATGAGGCAGGGAGGCAGGGACGAGGGATGCCCGGGGCCACAGGAGCAGGAGGAAAACCCGACTCAACACGAGGGAATGATTAACGAGGGGGGCCGGCCGCCGGCCTCCCGCTCCTGCCCTGGAGCTGGCTGAGCTGACTCACGGGGGCTGGAGTCCCGTCCACGCAGCGGGGAGAGGGGCCGATGCCGGCCTTCCTCCGGGGCGGGTGTCAGGGCAGCGGAGGAGGCGACACCTGTCTTCTTTTTTTTTTTTTTTTTTTTTTTTTTTTAAGATTTTATTTATTTGACAGACAGAGATCACAAGTAGGCAGAGGCAGGCAGAGAGAGAGGAGGAAGCAGGCTCCCCGCCGAGCAGAGAGCCCGATGCGGGGCTCGATCCCAGGACCCTGAGATCCTGACCTGAGCCGAAGGCAGAGGCTTAACCCACTGAGCCACCCAGGCGCCCCACGATGCCTGTCTTGGTGCTTCAGTTTTGGTCCCGTGTCCAGGGACTTGTGGGAACCTGGATGTTCGGAGGAGGGAGACACAGGGGTGGCCATGGGGGCAGTGGCTCCCCAGAGCTGGCCCTGGTCCCGAGGCCCTGCGGAGCCCCAGACAGCGCTCCCTCTCCTGCAGGCCTGGTCCCAGGACTGGTGGCAGCCCAGGCCTGTGGGTGCGGCCACCTTGCTAGGAACGGAGGTCACACCCGGCAGTGGCTCGCCTGACAGGTTCCTGTTGGAGCACCTCGGGCCCCAGAACAGACTTTGCCCTACGCTGGGAGAGGCCGTGCCCCTGGCTGGGTCCAGGGTCTGGGGTCCAGGGTCCAGGCCCAGAGGACGGGTCCAAGAAGACCCAAGCCTGGGGCCTCGGGTGGAGGCGACGGAAAGGAAGGGCGGCTCGGGGCTGGGGGGGGGTGGGGACGGTGCTGGCCTTGCTGCATCCGGGCTCTGTGCAGCCGCCGTAGGAGCCCCGAAGAAGAGTCCTGGCAGACGTCTGCAGCTTCGGGCTCCCTACCCGCGTGGGTGCACTTTGCTTGGACCCCAGATAGAGCGACGTCTGCCAGCAACCCCATTCTGGGCCCGGCCTGGCTCGATGCAGACGAAGTTAACATGGGGGTGGGTGAGCCTGGACGGCACCACCCGTCCTAGCAGCCGGTGACTCAGAATGTCCCCAGGAATGCGTGGGCGGTGTCCTCCGGGCAGGGGGGTGGCTGGAGCTCCGCGTGGGCGGTGTCCTCCGGGCAGAGGGTGGCTGGAGCTCCGTGGACAGCCCCTCCCTGTCACCAGGAGGCTCGGCCGCACACCCTCTCTGGGATGGTTTTAGCAGAGAGCCTGTGCACCAGGAGCAGGGGGTGTGGGGAGCCTGGCCTCTGGCTGGGCCCCCAACTATGCTCCGTGCGGACCCCTCCAGAGCCCGGCCGCCCCTCGCAGACGGATTCTGGAGCTGAGGCCTGGAACTTCCCAGGGGACGCGGCCCGATACAAGGCTGGGCGGCGAGTGTCAGGGGTAGTCCTCGGCTCCAGAGGCTCCACGCCTGCCGGCACAGGCCCCGGCCCCTCTGGCCGCCCAGGGTGGGAGAGAGGAGGTGAGACCCTCCCTCTTCCAGGCTGTCGGAGACAATGGGCCTGCCTCCCGCCCCAGGTCTGCAGGGCACACGGCCCCTGGCGGCGAAACTGCGCCCAGCCTGGGCCACCTGGGCTGGTGATGTGGAGACATAATTCTTCCATCCGAGAAATGGGCTCCCAGCCTCGCGGGCCCTCGTAACACATGCAAGCCGTGTGTCTGCAGGAAGGGTGCAGGGAGCCGTGCCGCGCGCCTTTCTTAAAACTGAAAGGAAGAGATACAGAGTGAGTCTTCGGCCAAGTCGTCCCAAGCCGGCGCCTGTCCTGCTTGCAGGTCTGGAGCCAGGAGCGGGACGGTGGCACGGCCTTCCATTCCCGCGGGGGCTCGGGCGTCGTGGCCGGGCTGGGCTGGGCGACCCTTCCTGCCTCCGGAGGCTGGCCTCATTGTGACTCTGCCCGTCTGCGGGTTTTGAAACGGAGGCGGAACACGCAGTGGAGGGCAGCGACGCAACGGCGGCAGGTGGCCCCTCAGGACGGCTTGGTCACTGGCCAGATGCTGGTGCCCCGGAGGCGGGAGGCTGGCGCTGGCTCTGCCCGACCCTACGTGGGAAGGTGGCGGTGGGCCGTCCACGCCGGTGGAGCGGACCCCTCAGCCCTGATGAGCCGAGCAGCTGGCCCACAGACGCCAGTCAGCGGGCTCCACACGGCTGGGGGCTCGGGGCGCCGTGGGGGACGGGCATCCAAGGGACGCAGGAAGAGCAGGCGGGGGCTCGGGCTGCCAGCTCCTCCCTCCCCTCGGTGTCCACGCACACGCGGTGACCGTGCCCGGCCAGGCTCTGGAGGAAGGGATTGTTGGCCCCGCTCCGAGTTCATCAACGGGGGAAAACACCAAGGGTGTCCCTGCACGAGTAGCAAGGCCGGGAGACACCGGCCGTGGCGGAATCGCCACCCGGGGCCTCGAAGAGAAGGGTCTGAAATCAGATGGGCTTGGGTTCAGAGCCTGGTGACCCATACTTCCGTCCCCAATCCTAGGGCTGGCCCCTGGGTTTCTCCATTTGCACACCGAGAGTGAGAACAGCCGGGGTGTGTGGGGGGTGGGGTGAGGTCACACCCCCAACCCAGAGCGGCAGAGCCTGGCTCTGCTGCTCCCAAGCTTGGGGGCACGGCGGAGGCTGGGGTCGTGGCCCGCGCTGTCTGAAGCGGGCGTCCGAAGACCCCCCAGACGGCATTACCGTCGTGCATGCCCTGACCGGCAAGAGACGGCGCCCAGAGGCCCAGGGTTGCCGCGGCTCAGGTCTCCAGGGCCCCGGTCCGGCGGCCTGCACTGCCCCACACCTGCAGCCCGGGCGTGGGGTCTGTCCTTGGTGTGTGTGCCCACCGGAAGAAGCAGGCATGTCCTCTGGCCCGGTCCCAGCCGCCTGGGGTCCTGCAGGCCTGAGCCTCTCCGTCCACCTCCCCAGGGGTGCTGGGGGCTGGGGGCCAGGCCCTCCCCAGCTCTGCTCCAGGCCTCCGAGCCCTGCATCCCCAGTGGGGTCTCGGGCCAGGGCGGGTGCTGGGAAGCCATGGATGGGCCCGTCTGCAGGGGGGCTGCGGGGTGGACGTCTGCATGCCGCCCTCACCGCTGCACTTTTGCCCCAGGACGCGGTGGCCGCAGAGCATGTCCCAGCGACACTCGGACAGCTCCTTGGAAGAGAAGCTGCTGGAATACCGCTTCCACTCTGAGCTGCGGCTCGATGCCAGGGGGAACCCGGCACCCGGGCTGCCCATGGTCCGGGACTCCCTGCAAGTCAGGGACAATGCCGCCTTCCAGCTGGACACCTCGGTGCCCCCACCTCTGTCCACTAAGGACGAGGAGCCACGGACCATTGTCCTGAGCACACAGAGCCCCGCGGCCCTCAAGATGGGCACTCAGCAGCTGATCCCCAGAAGCCTGGCCGTGTGCAGCAAGGCCAAGACGCCAGCCCGCCACCAGAGCTTCGGGGCGGCCGTGCTCAGTAAGGAAGCTGCCCGGAGGGAGCCCCGGCTCGTCTCCGCCCCCAGCTTCTCCCTGGACGACATGGACGTGGACACGGGCCCCGAGGGAGCGCTCAGACGGAACCTGCGGAACCAATCCTACCGGGCAGCCATGCAGGGCCTGGGGGTGCCGGGCCGGGAGAGGACCCCCATCCAGCTCAGCCCCAAGCTCCAAGCTCTGGCCGAGGAGCCCAGTCCACCTCCTGCTCGGTGTCCGGCCAAGAATAAGGTAGGGGCCCATCCGCCTGGACACTGGGGCAGGGGCCGTGCCTCGAGGGGCCTTGGGAGCTTGTAGACAGGGCTTCACCTAATGGTGCAGCGCGGGCCCAGGGAGCACCGACTGTGTGCATATCCCTGACCTGGTTCACCCCAGTCACGCATGGTGAGCAGATTGTGAGCTGAGTGTGACATTCCCATTTTACAGATGGGGCAGCTGAGGCTCAGCAAGGTCGGGGGCTTTCCCCAGGCCCTCAGGCTCCAGGGTCCCCACTCCCAGCCACAGTGAGAGGGAACAGCCCCTCTCTCTGAGCCCTAAGGGGAGCCAGGCTGTCTTTGGATCAAGCTGAGGGAGAGCTTCCGAGCGGCACCTGGCCTGGGTCGGTCTGCCCAATGGGCCCCTGCGTGGGGGCTCAGGGATAGTCTGATGCCCTCTCTGCCCGCACGCCCTCCTTCCCCTGCCTGACACCCTTGTGCTCCGGTGTTCTTGAGAGAGCGGGGCTGGCCCGGGGCCAGTGGGAAGGGCACCCTTGCTCGGGGTCCGTGTGCCCAGAGTTGTTCCCGCGGCCACCTCTGCCAGGAATGCCCCGGGACTGTGAGCGGTGGCCCCAGCCCGGGGAGAAGCCAAGCGCAACCGTCAGTGCCGGCAAGCCAGCATGCAGAGGGGAGCCTTGGGATGCACCTTGGCCGCTGTCCTCTGCTGAAAGATGCCCGTGGCCTTGGAGGTGGGGTACAGCCCCTGCCTGCCTCCCTGAGCTGCCCAGGCCCCGGAAGCTGCCTCAGGAACCCAGCAGCCCCCAGCCCAGGACCAGGCCAGCTGCCAGCTCACTGTTGGGCCAAGTGCGCAAGCGATGTTTCCCGAGTACTCCTGGGGCCGGCGCTGGGGTCTTGAGGGGGGCCCTGGAGGCAGGGCCCCAGGGAGCTCCCAGGGCAGTGAGGGGTCAGGGGTGCCCTGGGGTGCTCAGGTGTGAGGGCCAGCGGAGCACCGAGGAGGGGCTGGCTCCCCGCTTGCTCAGGGCAGGGGCGGGGGTGGGGAGAGGGTCCTGAGGAGGAGGGATTAAAGCAGAGGTGTGAACGAGGGGCAGGGGCTTAGAGGCAGGAGGGGCACGGCGGGGGGGGGGGGGGGGAGGTGTGAACGGGGGGCCGGGGCTTAGAGGCAGGAGGGGCACGGCGGGGGGGGGGGGGAGAGGTGTGAACGGGGGGCAGGGGCTTAGAGGCAGGAGGGGCACGGCGGGCGGGGGGGGGGGGGGGGCACAGGACGTGGGAGCCGGGTGTGGCTGGAGCACTGCACCTTCCAGCCCTTCAAGCCCCAACTCGTCCGAGATACCAGCTCTGCCTTTCCTGGAGCCGGCATGGCTTCCCGCTCGGGAAAACTCCGTGTCCTGGCCAAGGAGGCAAGCTCTGAGCAGGCAGCTGCTGGGGCCACGTGTGGGGGATCCCCGAGAACCCCCACCTGCCTTTGCAGTCCTGCCAGCAGCTGCTGGGACCCCACACCCATGCTGGGAGCTGGACTCCGCCCTTCCTGCCACCCCAGGTCCCAGACTGCTGGAGGCCCTGTGTGGGGCCCCAGCTCCCAGCCCTGGGCTGCCTCAGCCCCTCCGGCCAGACCCATCCAGCCTTGCGTGGGGCTCCCTTCACAGCCGGTTGGAGCACCCACCTGCCTGAGCACCAGCTCTTGATGAGTTCAGTCCTGCTTTCTCCTCCAGGCAGACCTCCTGGATCTGCCTAGCTCCCAGTCAACCTGCCCTGCTTGCTCCAAGCCCCCATTCCATCCCGTCCTACCCACCCTGGCCTCTGCCTGGTGGCCTGGCTTCCCTCCACGTTTATTGAGCATCTTGTGGGTGCCTGGCAGAGCCCCCGCTGTTGAACAGGCCGCATGCGTGGCGCCGAGAGGTGCTTGGGCCCCAGGAGTAGAGGGCTCCTGGCAGACTCACACCTGCCTCCCCTCCCGCTGACTTTGGCGTGTCTGTGTCTCTCCTGTTTGCACAGAGGACGCTGGGGCGGAAGCGGGCGCACAAGGGCTCCTTCAAGGACGGTGAGTGTGGCCGAGGGAGGTGACCTCAGGAAGCCACCGTAGGCCAGGCTGGCACAGGGGAGGCTGGTCTCTCTGGGGCTGCTGGGGGGCAGGGAGGCTGGTGCCCTCCGGTGAGAACATGCCGAGAGAGGTTTCTCCAGGGATGGAAGGTCCCGGTGGCTCATCTGTGCCGTTCTGTTGGGTCTAGAAAGTTCCCTCGTGCTCCCTTTTGAAGTGTTCCAAGTGCAGGGGACAGACAGAACCTCTGCACTCACCCCAGGGAATGTTTGTCAACCATGCATAGGCCAGGCCTATAGTGACTGGTGGGACCAAGACAAGCCAGAGGGCGCCGGCCCCGGGTATGGACACCCACGCTGTGTGCATTGCCTGTGCATGTCACAGTGTGCAAGGAGCCCGGTGTCGGGGCTCAGGAGGGCCCAGAGCAGTGTGTGTAGCCTGCCAAGGGGTGGGATGCCAGCAGGTGGGGGAGGGGTCTGTGCCGTCAGGATGCAGCACCCGGGGCTGTGAGGGGCTTAGAGCGCAGGGACCCAGCCAGGAAGGGCCCTCCCTCCCTGCCAGCCCCCAGCCTCTGGACAGCCGTGGGCCTGGGGGTGGGGGGCGGGCAGGAGCCAAGCCTCCTGTCCCAGGGAGAGGAGCTGTGGTGAGCGTATCTCAGGCGGGGTGGGAAGGAGGTGCGTGGGGGTTGCCCTGATCCAGGGCCGGCCCGTCGCCATGGGGCTGCTGCAGAGCGGGAGAGCGGGGCTGCTCCTCTGGGGGATGGGCTCCGGGGAGCCAGCACCCGTGTGCTCAGCCCAGCCTGGGAACAGCCCCTGCCCATGGCGGCCCCCCGTGGCTGGGATTTGTCGGCTCAGTCTCAGCCTGCAGGTGCCACATTCTGCACAGGGATGCCACCCCAGTGCGGGGCGGGGCCCAGCACAGCCATGGGAGCCAGCCAGCCCGAGGGGAGCCTGCTCTGGGGGGCCCTGTGCCGCCTGACACTCTCCGAGCCCCCCTGGGAGGACTCAGCCTGCAGGTTCACAGGTTCCCACGCCCGCTCAGAGCCCTGCAGCCTGCAGGTGACACAGCCCCTCTCCCCAGACCCCGGGTTCTACCAGGAGATCCGGGAACGGGGCCTGAACACCAGCCACGAGTCCGACGATGACTTGCTCGGTGAACCGTCCAGCCCCGACGGAACGGGAAAGGCGGGTGCCCCCATCGTAGTCAAAAGCTACCGGCCTGCCCAGGTCACCTGGAGTCAGCTCCCAGAGGTAGGACCCGGACGGAGGGCTGAGGTCCTGAGCCCAAGCCCATGGGCGGTTGGCCCCTCGAAGCCAGCCTGGGTCCCTCTGGTGGGGGGACAAGCCTTCCAAAAGTACCTTCTAGGCCCAGCTTGCAGCAGGGAGCTCCCCTCCTGCTGTGCTCCGGGCTGCCCTGCCCCGAGGGCTCTGTGGGTTTGGGTCCCATGGGGGAGATCCATGAGGGCCACATGCCATCGGCGGTGCTCGTCTGACAAGCCTCCTGCCCGTGAGCCCCTCGCCCTCTCCCTACGTGGACTGATCTGCCGGAGCTGTGGGCAAAGGGACCCCCTTCCAAGGGGCCTGCTCCCCCAGAGAGCGCCAGAGGGTCCGAGTGGTCCGAGACCGCAGGGGAAGGGGGAGGGCCAGGCCTCGGCTTCAAGAGAGCCACATGCCTCGGTCACGCTGCCACCTCACCCCCACACCTGAATCACGGCGGGTCCCTGCCCAGCAGGCCACGGGGGCCCCGGGAAGAGCTTGGCTGGGACAGAGCCCCTGGTGTCCCGCGCAGGTGTGTGGGGAGGAACCCCACGACCCCAGGAGGACAGCCACACGCCTGACCCATCCCCGAGAGCCCAGGGACAGAGTGGCCCTGGAGCCCATGGGCAGGGAGGGCAGCTGCAGGCGTGTGGTCTCCTGGGTCGGGGCGGGACACGCCGCCGGAGATTCGGGGCACCACCTGAGCTCGGGGGTTGGACCAGCCTCTGGGCTGGTCGAGAAGGCGGGGGCTTACCGGCCGGGGGCCCCCGGGGCCTGAGGGCATGGAGAGCCAGACCGCGTGCCCAGATCTCATGGGCAGGGCACAGACTCACCTGGGCCCGTGTGTCTGAGTTATGGCCCTGTCCCCAGCACGCCTCTCAGCCCCCAGGCCAGCTCTGCGGGAGCCCCCTCCTCACCCCAGTGGTGTCTGCCAGCCGCTCCCTCTGGACGCCCAGCTCTCTTCCTCGGCGACTGCCGGGCCCTTTGGAGGGGAGGCTCTTCGGAGGGGAGGCTGGGCTTCCAGGATGTGCCCAACCCGTGACTCCCAGGCCCGTGCCCTCCTCAGGTGGTGGAGTCCGGCCTCCTGGACGAGCTGTCTGCGGAGGAACGCAAGCGGCAGGAGGTGAGGGGCTGGGCGGGGCGCCCAGCCGTGTGCCCAGCACTTGGTGCAGGCCACACAGCACACGGGGCAGGACGGCGGCCACGGCGATCCCTCCCGCCTCCTGGCCGGACACTGGGATGATGGCTGGTGCCCTTGGCTTGGGCGGGGGCGGGGGTTCCATCACCCCTTCTTGGACGCACGTGGGGGTCCTTGCCAGCATCACAGCTCATGAGAGGCTGAGCTGAGGGCATGAGACGTGCCCCTCTAACCTGCTGCTGACGTCTGGTCCGAGCCTGCCCTGCACCCTGGCCCTGTCCCCGAGGCGCACGGTGGCCCCAGCAGCGGCTCTTGTTCCCCCCCAGGCCATCTTCGAGATCCTCACGTCGGAGTTCTCATACCAACACAGCCTGGGCGTCCTGGTGGCCGAGTTCCTGCAGTCCAGGGAGCTGCGGGCCACCATGACCCAGACGGAGCACCACCACCTCTTCTCCAACATCCTGGACGTCCTGAGCGCCAGTCAGAGGTGAGGCCCAGCTGTGCGCCCGCCCGTGAGGGTGCCCGCCCACCCCTGGGGCAGCAGGGCGGTGTTGGGGTGTCGGGACAGTCTGGGTCTGGGACCGCGGGTGGGAGATCAGGAGCCGCTGGGGGCGGGGAGGGGCCGCAGGGACCCGAGCTGCCCAGCGCTGGGCTCCGTGACAGGCTGAGCGCCCCGCCCCCGGCGCCCAGTCCCTCGGATGTCGGACGGTGCAGCACGTGCTGGATGACGGGCGGCTTACGTGCACCCACTCCCCCATCCCCCCCGCCGGGACGTCCCGTGCCAGAGGCTGAGCACCAAGCCCTGAACCGGCCACCAGACGGAGCAGGCAGGGCCTCGAGTTGGGGCTTCGGGTCCTGTTGTGCCCGATGGTGTCCGGTGCCCGGCCCAGGGCTCCGGTTACAGGGCCCAGCGGTGGAGGAGCCCGGCGAGCCACCGCGGGCCTGCAGGGGCCTGCGTGTGTGCGTCTCTGTGCGTGTGCAGGTGTGTGGCTGGGTGTGTGTGCACACGTGTCTGTGAGTGTGTGTGCGTCCACTCCCACACACAGCCTGGGCCCCAGGAGACCCTGGGACACCTCTCCTCTTGCCTCAGCACGCTCCCTAACCCAAGGAGGTGGGTCCGGGGCCCCTGGCAGACTCGGCTGGGGACAGGTGAGAGGAGGTGGCTTATTCACATCAGCATCAGACCGGTTCCCTGCGTCCCAGCCCGCACCTGCTGCCTGTGGCCCCCGTGGAGTTTCCGGGCCGTGCGGGGGGAGGGCTGCTGACTTGTCCCTGGAGACGGGTCAGGATGGGGGAACCTCGAAGCCTTTGACTCCATGGGGGCCTGGGATAGGTGGCTGCCCTCCACCGGCTCTGACCCTTTGCTCCATGTCCCCGAGGCACAGCGGAGGGCCTGGACCCACCATGGGCCAGCTGTCCCGTTTGTGCCGAGCTCCCCAGGGCCTCTGGCTGGCCGTCACTGTCCCGGGGTACGACTCTCCGGCCTCCTGCTCCAGCTGGGTCCTGGCAGCTCCGAGCCAGTCACTGGCCTCCCTGGGACTCAGTTATCTGGGTCAGCAGCTGATGGCTACCTTTCCCAGAACTTTCTCGAAACCCTTGGAATGGCTGGGGGAGGCGCTTACCGGTATGGCCCGCCCACCCAGGGACCGGTGTGCGGCCCTACACCTGGGCAGCTGGGGCCTCCCGTGCCCTCCTTGAGGGGGCAGGGTCCTTGTCCGTCCCTGTCCCCGTCTGCCTGGGCTGCCCAGGAGCTAGGGCTCTCCGAGTGCTCCCCCCCTTATGGACGCATGGTGCCCCCCAGGGCAGAGGGTCAAGCAAGGCCCGGCGAGCAGGGTCTGAGAGATCCCGTCCTCAAAGCCAGGGCCTTGCTCACCCTCCCTGAGACTCGCCCTGGCCTCCTCGAGGGTAACTGGAGCACGGCCCCCCTCTCGCAGGGGCGGGGCTGCCCATCCTTGCCCTCCGGCCGGTGGGGTCCGCATCCCGGGTGCTCAGTGGGTCTGACTGACCGCAGGCCCTGTGGTGCCTGTGGTGTTGGGGGCTTGGGACTTCCTTCCCTCCCGGGCTTGTCCTCCTGATCTCTGGTCAAGGGTGATCTCAGAAGGGGACCCCAGGAGGAAGCGGGACCTGGCGGCCACTGATGGGGAGCCCGCCCGGAGCCCCCGGCCTCACACCGAGCTGGCAGAGGGCACCAGGCACCCGGCGGGTCTGACCCAAGTCCAAGGACTCATATCAGAGCAGCGGCTTCCCGGTCCTGCCCGTCTGCGGCGCGTGTTGTCTGCAGGAGGCCCTGCCAGAATCCAGCAGGAAGGGGTCTCGGGTCGGCCCGGTTGTCAGGCTTGAGCGGCCGGTGTGCTGGGGTTTCCCCGGGCGGCGAGCCCCCCACGCGCCTGCTGGGTTCCTGCCCCTGCGTGCGTGTTTGCACGCGCCGTGCTGGGGGACGGCCAGGCCTCCACAGAGCTCTCGCCCGGTTAGATTTTTCGAGGCCCTGGAGCAGCGGCACAAGGCGCAGGTCTGCGTGGAGGACATCAGTGACATCCTGGAAGAGCACGCCGAGAAGCACTTCCACCCCTACGTCGCCTACTGCTCCAACGAGGTCTACCAGCAGCGCGCCCTGCAGAAGCTGACGTGAGCGCGGGCTCCCTGCGGCCGGGGGGGCCACTCCGGGCGCCCCGGCCCGGCAGCACAGTCCTGCTCGCGGCCCATCATCGGCCGGCGGCACCCGGCCCCCCGCCGCCGCTGAGGGAACGTTCCCTGCTGCAGGAACAGCAACGCCGCCTTCCACGAGGCCCTGAAGGAGATTGAGAAGCGCCCCGCGTGCGGGGGTCTCCCCATGATCTCCTTCCTGATCCTCCCCATGCAGAGGGTGACCCGGCTGCCCCTCCTGACCGACGTGAGTAGGACGCGCCGACCCCTGCCGGGGAGGGGGCGAGAGGCTCCCAGGAGCTCCCTGCAGGGCCTCAGGCCTCTGAGATGCCGCTCGTGGGCCCGAGGGGCGGGGTGGGGGGTGAGAGGCACGTGTGCAGGTGCCCGTGTCCTACGTGCACGCAGGCAGGCATGCGTCCCGTGCACACGTGCAGATGGAGACATGGCGGGGGCCTGCCAAGCCCCCAGAGGCAGTGCGTGGGTCGTGCTTGGAGGATTGTCGGTCTGGACCAATGGGATGTCAGACCCTCCACGGTCCTTGTGGGGGCTTCCCCAGACTGGGCCGAGACCGCTGCGGACTGGAAGGGCTGGGGTCCTGGGCAGGTGCCCTCTCCAGGGTCCCATCTGCCAGCCTGACCTGGCAGGAGCCTGTTGGACACGGGCCCCCACCTGGGTCTGCTGTTTGTGGGTTGGGGGGCTGTGCCCCACGCAGGCCTGAAGCCTGGAGTGCAGGAGGTTACGTGGTGCCTGACGCGGGGTCCGCTCTGCAGACTCTCTGCCTCAAGAGTCAAGGCCATCCCGAGAGGTACAAGGCCGCCAGCCGCGCGCTCAAGGCCATCAGCAAGGTGAGGGGCATCCGGGGGGAGAGGCGCGGGCACCGGGACCAAGCCGAGGTCTGTCCCTTCCCGCCCAGTGCGGGGGACCCTGAGGGCAGGGCGGGCTTCCGCACCGTCCATCTCGGGCTTTTCACGGGGCTGAAGGGGAAACCGAGGCCCAGAGGGAGAAGGGCTCGCACGTGGTCGGGGAGCCCGTCGTGGGGGCGGCAGCGAGGACGGCCCGGGCGTGGGCTGGGGAGCCGTGGGTTGGGGAGCCGTGGGCGGCAGGGGGTCGGGCCCCAGCCCACGGCAGCGCCCGCCTCTGGCCCCGCAGCTGGTGCAGCAGTGCAATGAGGGTGCCCGCAGGATGGAGCGCACCGAGCAGATGTACGAGCTGCACGCGCGGCTGGACTTCGGCCGGGTCAAGGTAGGGGCTTCCTCCCCTCCTGAGCCGGCTCCCGGGAGCGCAGGGGCACAGCCCCGGGCCCTGCCTCAACGGCCCCTCAACGGGGCCTCAGTTTCCCACCAGAGTCTCCCCTGTGGCTCCCGGTCCCCTGGTGGCAGTCGTCCCGCCTGGGGCTGGGGGGCGTACCGGTCTGTCTGGCCTGTGCTCCCCTACCCGGGGCCGTCCGGGGGCGGCTGCCTGCAGCGGGGCAGCAGCAGGTGGGCCGGAGGGCTTGCCCCGGGCCAGGGCTCCCCGCAGGGCTGAGAATGGGGTCAGGGATGGGGTCAGGCCCCGTTCCTGTCGTGGGCCTCCCTCGGTTCTGGGGACAGGCCTAGACATCCTGCAGGCGGGGCCCAAGCTGTTGTCCCCACCGAGCAAGGCCCTGCTGCGTCCCAGGCCACGGGCCTCCTGCCTCTGCGGGTGCAGCCTTGGGGGCGGGGGCGGGGCTGTCCGGCAGCAGGTGACGAGCCGACACACAGACGCTTCCCCACGGGAGCCCCTCTGAAGGAGCTGGCCTGGAGGCGGCTCTCTGGGCCGGGCTCTGCTGTCCTCCATCACGCTGGGCTGCTGACCTTCGGGGCTGCCTGGAGGGCCGGAGCTCCAGGGCAGTGGGTGCTGTGGGCAGGACAGGAGGCCCCCGCGTGTTGGAGGCAGCGCACGGAGGCCTGGAGAGGGGTGTGAGGGTGTGTGGACGCTTCCCCACAACGGCTTTTGCTTCCCACTTGGAGAGAGCGTTCCGCCGGGGCTAGGAGGGCCCCGGGGCCTGGCCGGAGGCAGGACGGGCCTGTCCTGGCTGCTGGGCGGGATCAGGCCCGGGACCTGGCACAGAGCAGCTGTCCCATTGGTGCCTGTCGCCCCACTGAATAGCCCGTTTTGTGAGGTGAGGCCCCATCGCCCCGCCTTCCGCGGTCCAGCCCGGGAGGCCGGTCCCCGGTCCTTGCAGGCAGGGACCCCGCTGTCCCGGCCCCACCCCAGCAGCGGCACCTGTCCGGCTCCTCCTTCCAGTCCCTCCCGCTGATCTCTGCCTCCCGCTGGCTGCTGAAGCGTGGGGAGCTTTTCGTGGTAGAAGAAACCAGGCTTTTCCGAAAACTGGCCAGCCGGCCCACGTGCTACCTGTTTCTGTTCAACGACGTTCTGGTGGTCACCAAGAAGAAGAGGTGAGCCACCGTGGTGCCGGGCTGTGTGGCCCTGCCATCGGGCCCGGGGAGCCGCCCCTGACCTCAGAGTTGGAGTCCCCCGCCCAGCCCGGCCTGTCCCTGGCAGCGGCCTGCATCCCCCAACGTGTGGGGTGGCCAGGCGCCTCTCGTGGCCCGCAGACCAGGGTTTGCCGGCCCAGATGAGAGAGCACACGGCCCGTGTTTTCTGGAGGGTGGTTCTCAGGCACGTCCCGCTGACTGTGTGCCCCCAGCTGGGTAGGGGCCCCAGGCTGCCCACAGACACCCCCGTCCCCCGCCGCTGCAGCTGGCCGCCCGCCTGTCTTCCCACAGCGAGGACAGCTTCATGGTTCAGGACTACGCCCAGGTGGACCACATCCGGGTCCAGAAGATGGAGCCCTCTGACCCCGGCCTGCTGGGCGGCGGCGGCACCCGCAGCTCCTCGGTGCCACACCCCTTCCAGGTGACCCTGCTGCACAACAGCGAGGGCCTCCAGGAGAAGATCCTGCTGTCCTCCGACTCTGCGTGAGTCCGGGGAGGGCTCCTGGGAGCAGGGGTTCGTGCCGTCGAGTTCTCGGGCACCTGCCGTGAACCCGGCCCTGCGTCGGAGGCCAGGGCAGCCTCGTTCTCCCAGAGTTCACACAGGGGGGAGGGGGACACGCCAGCCAGACGAGCAGCTGGACCGTCAGGCGTGTCCGGGGGCACCGACGGAGCAGGAAAGCAAGGCAGGGAAGGGAGCACCTGGTGGGGCAGCCTGACTGGCACAATGCCATGGGGGGGGCAGGGAGCCTGGCAGAGGCACGGCTGTGCAAAGGCCCTGAGGCAGGAGGCCTCTGCTGAGAACCAGGCTGGGCTGGAGCCCAGGTGCCGGTGGTGGGGTGGGGGGTAGTGAGGTCAGAACTGTCTGGAAGGGGGGTGGGCAGCACATGGAGACGCCAGCACCACAGGCACTCAGCAGATGAGGGAGGCAGGGACGGGGCTGGCTTGGTCTCCATGCCCCCTCCAGATGGGAGGCTGAGGCGGGAGGTTTAAAGCCTTAAACTGGCACGGGACAGTGGGCTTGGGGCCCAGCACCAGCAGACGGTGTGGCCCGGGCGGTGGGGGTGAGGCTGTCGCCTGCCTCCGGGACGCTGGGCAGGTGGGACTCAGGGTCAGCCTGCCTGCCCTCCCTTTTGCCCGTGACGCCCTCCACGTGGCCACTCGGTGGTTTGTGAGGGTCAGGAGAGGGCGCCTAGGCAGCATGAGCCTTCGTGGCCACTGCCCATCACACCTTGAGGGCTTTGTGGGCACGCTCAAGGAACCCTTGGCTGTGCAACCCCCATGTCTCCATGGTGCCACACTGCGGGCGGGACCTGTGAAGCCCCAGGCTGGGCGTCACCCATCCCCTCTCCAATTGCAGGAGTGACCGGGCCCGGTGGATCACGGCGCTCACGCACGGGGAGAGGCAGGGGCAAGGTCCCACCAACAAAGGAGGTAAGTGCCTGCTCCACGCTGAGCCGCGTACGTGTGGGTGCTTGTATGCACCCAGCTCTGTCCCAGGGCCTTCCTGTTCTGAGCAGGGAGAGCAGGCTGCCCCGCGCCCAGGGACTGGAGCTGACTGAGGCCACAGTGCCCATTGACCTGTCACCCTGGCTCCAGCCCTGCCCCTTAGAAGCCGGCGCTGGTGCTTTGGCTCTGAAAGCAGGAGCAGCCTGTCCTGTGGCCTCTGGAGGGAAGCAGCCGTGTGTCCGGGGCCCCCCAGGCCCCACCGAGACCGGGCCGCGAGGGATGCGTTAGGAGCAGAGCCCTGCCCGCCCTGGGGCAGCAGAGCCCCTGGCCTTGGCCCTCCTGGGGACAGCTTTGTCACTGACACCCGCTCCCTCCTGCCCCCGCAGACCTGCCCCAGGTGGAGATCACCAAGGCCTACTTGGCCAGGCAGGCGGACGAGATCACGCTGCAGCAGGCCGACGTGGTCCTGGTCCTGGAGCAGGAGGACGGTGAGCGCGGCGGCTGCGCCTGGGTGGTGGCCGGATGGAGGTGGGGAGGTGGGGAGGTGGGGTGGACCCCCGAGTGAGAGTCCGTCCGCGCCCCCACGAGGGTCCAGAGCACGCCAGGTGCGGGCAGCTGACCCTGAGCCGGGCCCGCAGACGCGGTTTCTGCACGGCTCTCCGTGGGCCTGGCCCGATCCGGAGCCCTTCAGCCCCTCCCTCCAGGGCCTCTTCAAAGGTCCCTGAGTCACAGGATCAGAACCAGCTTCTCTGCCGCTCTGTCCTCAGCAGGAGGAGGGGGGCTGTGCTCCTCCTGTGGTCCCTGAAGCTGGCCGGGGTGCGCTCAGCTGCTGACGCCAGGGTGCAGGCAGAGCAGCGGCTGGAGGGCCCCGGACCCGGGACCAGGCCCTGCCGGAGGAGCGGGGGCTGCTCTGCTCTGCTCTGCAGGAGGCCTGGCCGTGGCGTCTCCGGGAACCCGGACCTGCCCTCACCTGCCCCATATCTGTGTTCAGGCTGGGTCTACGGCGAGCGGCTGAGGGACGGGGAGACGGGCTGGTTCCCCGAGGACTTCGCCCGAAGCATCACCAGCCGCGTGGCCGTGGAGGGCAACGTGCGTCGGATGGAGCGTCTGCGGGTGGAGACGGACGTGTAGCCCGCTCGCCGCCCCGCCGTGGCCAGGCTCTGCTTCTAGACGGCTCCAGCAGCGGCCCGGCATGGGGGCGGGGAGGGGGTGCTTGTCCCAGTAAGTGGAGCGGTCTGGGTCTTCACGAGTCTCCATGCTGGATCCAGACTCCTCCCGGGGGGAAGGTCAGGCCTGCCGCCAGTCCCAGGGACCAGCCTCCCAGCCAGCTCTCGGGCCTCAGCCGCCTGACACCCCCCACCCCTGGCAGAGCCCCCTGGAGCCCCAGGGAGGGGCCCTGCCCTTCCCCCAGCGCCCTGAGGCTGTGTTGGAGGTGGGCTCAGCTCCCTCCATTGTCCCCGTGTGGAACAGACGGCCTGGGTGTCCGGGCACCCCAATTTCGGAGAGGAGGTCCTGCCAGAGGGAGGTGACCCTGCGGGGACAGTGCGGAGATGCTGAGGTTTTCACAGACATTAAAGTATTTCTTCAACGTCTGGATCTCCCTGGCAACCTGCCCAGGAGGATGCCGGATGAGCCCCTGCAGAAGCCCCAAGGTGCCGAGGGCCTGGCTCCCAGGTGTGGCACTTGGGGTGGGTCCTGGGGCCTCGGGAGAACCCCTTGTTCGTGGTCTCCCCTGCTCCTCTGTGGCCTCAGCTTGACTGTCCACATGAAGGGTGTGGGGCACGGCCGGGGACTCCTGATCCCCTTCCCCACACAGTCCCTTGCAGGGCTCAGCCTGGCCAGTGGGACTGGGGACCCTGCTGGTATGTCCCCCAGTCCCCACCTCCCTCAGCCCATCTGCTCCCCTTGGCATGCACGTGCGGGTGGGGAGGGCAGGCTGGCCTGGGCTCGGGGCTGCTAGGCCAGGCAGGAAGGCTGGGTCACGTCCTGCCCGTCCTGCGATGGGTCTGCCCCGCTCCAGGGCCACAAGGCGGGGGCTCCGGGCATTAGGAGGATCTGCCCGGTCTGAAGCCAGGAGCCAGGAGCGCGGCTCCCCATCTTCCGCGGGCAGTGGGAGATGGGACCCGGCCCTCTGCCCAGCCTGGGCCTCCTGGGGACAGAGCTGGTGGGAGGCCCAAGTGCAGGCGGTGCTGCCCTGAGCCCTGCCGGAGGAATCCGGGAGGAGAAGGAATTCGGCACCTGGGGTGGGGGTGGGGGTGGGCAGCGCCTCCCCACTGACCTCGGAGGGGACGTCTGTGGCCTCAGGCAGTTGGAAGGGCCCAGCGGAGGTCAAAGCCCCGCAGCCCTGGGCGGGGACTCTGCGTGGTGGGGGATGGGACAGGTCAGGTTGCAGGGCGGGCGGCAGGGCGGGGCTTCTCTGGAGGCAGCCCCGGAAGCTCCTCCACTCCCTGTCCAGCCGGGGGCGAGGGGGCCACCAGGACAGGGCACGGGCGCGCAGCCGTGTGTGTGCCCGGCAGGAGCGGGGTGGCCCGCCTGCTGGCTCTCACCGCGGACCCCCTGCCTGCAGCCGTCCTCGGGCTGGGGCATGTTCAGTGAATGGGGCAGGGAGGGTTTGCACGGCTCCAGGCCCCGCGCCCGCCCGTAACGTCCTGACCTGCCGCCAGGACCCAGCCTTGGGTCTTCGTCTGCAGAGTGGCTGACGCCTCCTCTACCCTCTCAAGCAGGAAGAATGCTCAGCCAGGGCGGAGAGAACCCGGGGTGCTTGGGGTGCAGGGAGGGCAGAGCCGTCCAGCGCAGGACACACACCCTTCAAAGAGGGACCAGGAAGCACAGGGCCCGGCGGCTTCCATCTGGCGGAGCCGAGGCAGGTGGACGGTGAAGAGGAAAGGCGGGGCTTCCCGCAGCACCAGGGCCCACTCGATACCCCCCGAGGGCCTCTGCTCAGCCTGGGGTCCCTTACTGGAGGCAGAGCAGGCCAGCCTGGACCCTGGCCCTTCCCAGGCAGAGCCTGCTCTGACCTTAAGACCTCAGGCCTTAAAGGATGCCTCCAACCCCTTCATCCCACCACCCCCAGACACCAGGCGTCCTGGAGAGAACCCTGCCACACCTGCCGGGCTGGGCAGGGGTCTCCAGAGGCCTCCAGCCCGGCCCCTCCCCCCAGCCAGCCGCACAGCCTCGTTTGTTGCAGGCGGGAAACAGGCCCCAAGAGGCTCTGCCCACTGCGGAGCGGGCGGCCATCAGGGCTTCCTAGGGCATCAGCCAACCCGGGAGGGAACAGACCCCACGCTGTCCCGGACCCCCCACTTGCTGCTAGGACCACGCCACAACATTCTGGGGCCTTTCTGCAGGGAGTACCCACTTCCCTCAAGGGCCTGGGTGGCTGGCGGGCCCAGGCCCTACAGACATCTGGTGCCCACAGTGGCACCCCAGCAGTGCCTGGGGCTCCCCATGCTCACGCCACGACGAGCGCCCCCAGACCCACTGACCTTTGCCCCTTAGGCGTACAGGTCGGTGTCTCCATCCAGACCTTCAGGGGCCCTGGGAGTCCGTGACCTCCGCACACTGTATCGTCACCCCTGGTTACTGCCACCTGTCCTGAGACCAGCCCCGGCCCGTGTGAGACACCCCTACCCCCTGCCCCTACCCCCTGCCCCCAGCCGTCACCTGCCGGCCCCTCGCAGGGCGCGCTCGGGCCTGGGGTCGCACCAGATCGGGGACCCTCCACCCCTGGCAGCGTTCGGGGCTTCATGTGTCCTTTTGCCTGATAAACCGCGGGCACGGATGGGTCTTGCTGCCGTGTTGAAGGGTGTCGTGGGTTCGACGCGCTTCCTGGGACGGCCACGCTTTCCACCTCGCTCACACCTAGTCCTGCTCGTTCGTTTGCCGGCCCTTCTGCGTCCTGGGCCCCCGGGCAGGGTTCTCTTCCCCACAGCCTCACATCCTAGTTTCTAGCTCTCACCCAGTGGGGCTTGGGGAGCACCGCTGGGAGGGACGGGGGGCAGGGGTGGGGATGCTGGCGTCTAGTCTCCCGGCGAAGCTGGTCACTCTTCCGACAGTGTTTACAGGGCCCCATCCGTCCAGGGGGCGTCCAGCACGGACCAAGTGGGGCCCCATCTCCTAGACCATGTTCTCCCAGGGGAAGGACAGAGCAGGGGCTCCTGGGTCAGCGCCAGGAAGGTGGACAGCGCAGGCAGGAGAAGGCCAGGCCTGGGGGAGCAGGGGGGTGTGCAGGGCGGGCGCAGCCGGCCCGCGTGCCTTGGCTCACGGAGACTTGAGCCCTGGTTTCTGCACCGGACTCGCAAGAGGATCTTGGCGCGTGACCATCATCAACAAAGCTCCTGTGTGTGCCCACCCCGACTTCCAAGACTTTATGACCCGAAGAGATGCTGAACTCTGCAGAATGCTCTAGCCGCTTCCGTCCGACCGCCCTCCGACTTCTTTCCCAAATATGTCACGCGTCTTGTGACGTTAGAGTGTCCGGGCGTTTGAGTCAAGTGCGATCCCTACTGGGTCAAGTTGGTATTATTTTTTAAAACACGTTTGAGTCGGGGGGGCGCCTGGGGGGCTCGGTTAAGCATCCGACTTGATTTCGGCTCAGGTTGTGACCTCGGGATGACGAGATGGAGCCCCGAGTCGGGCTCTGTGCTCAGCGGGGCGTCTGCTTGGCCTTCTCCTGGCCCCCGTCCCTCCTGCTCGCGTGTGCCCCCCTCTTGCAAACCCGTCCTTGAGAAGTACGTATTTGGGTGACTAGAACCGAGGATAAGGACTTCTGTGTGGGCCTCGCCCGTCTGTATCTCCTTGGGCGGCCCCCCGGTTTTACAGCCGGGCTCCACCGGCCTCACAAAACGGGGCGAGCCGCGTTTCCTCTTTCTAGAGATTTGGTAACAACTCCCGTGTCTGGAAAGCGAGGCACGCCCGCCCACACCGGCTGCCGCCTCGGGGTGACGGGTTCCCCTTCCTAGTGCCGTTTACTTGCTCTTGGTCTGTTCAAGTTTTGTTTTTTTTATTTCTGCCAACACCAATCCTGGCATCTCATATTTTCCCTCAAAACTCACCATTTAAAAACAAATTCACTCAGTGTGTGTGCGTCTCCCTCGGGCACGTCTGTGTTAAATCCTCCTCCTGTGTCTGTTCAAAGAACTCGTGGGTCTTGCTAGTTCTTTCCTATCTCCCTCTTCTCCACAGGAACCCGGTTTTGTTCAGTGCAGCGGGTCCCCCCGTGTGACGGCGACGTCGACACACAGACGGGAGTTCTGTGCGCGGAACAGCACGAACACACGGCCGTGAGCCTGACTGTGCCCCGGTGCGAAAGCTTACTAAGCTTCTCTCGCGGCCCGTGGCCTGTCTGCCTGACCTAGTTATTGGGTTTCTAAGAACACCTCGGCCTCCCCAGCTGGCACGGTCTCTAAGCTGCTCCGGCCTCGGTCCTGGGAATTCCGAGCCCCCGCTGTCCCGAGCGGACGTCCGCACACGGATCCCCGGGTTCACCTGAAACGCCGGAGCTCGCCGCCCAGTTCTCTTCTTATTTACCTCATATGCATCTACGTCCAGCCTTCTGGGGCCTCTTTCACCGTTAAAACACCGTCGAGCAGGGTCTAAGACCACCCCGGGACCTGGGTTCTGACCGTCGCCTGTCCCCATGCATGGGCTGTGCGGATCTACTTTCTCAGCCTACTGGTTCTCCCTCCCACCTTCCGCCAGCGAGGACAGGCCCTCCAGGGGCTGAAAGGCTGCGCGGCGGGCCAGCATTCCTGCAGGGAGCAGGGCTGTCTGCCTGGGAGGCGGATGCGCCCAGGGGCCCTCCCCTGCCCCCACGCCCGGGGTCTGTCGCATCCCTCCCCAGCAGGGAGGGACCCAGCACGCTCTCCCCGCCCCTGCTCCGAGCCTCTGTGGTCAGTCACGGGGAAAGTTTCATTCTCCTTTGCCCCCAGCGGACGCGGGGATGTGTCGCGGCACCTGCTGTGTTTCCTGCTGTCCCTCCTGGCAAGCGTCCTCCGGCCGGCCAGGGTTTCAGCTCCGGCTCCCGAGGTCAGCCCCCCGGGAGTAACCCTGGCTTTGTTTCTCAGACTCCCGGACAGCACACACTTTCGAGTTCCAGAAATTTTTCTTTGGTGCTTTGAGAACAGAATGTCACTGTCCTGGTTTCCAGAGTTTCGAGTCTGACATGCAGGTTTCGGTTCTTTCCTGAGCCTCTTAGGACCCCTCCTTGCTGGTCCTTTCCTTAAAGTTCCTTACTTCGTGGCTTTCTTACTCCAGTTCTGCACACCCAGTGCTTCTGTCTGAGATCACTCCTCCTGTGTTTGCTCCCCACACGTTTCTCCTCGTGCCCTAGAGCCTCGCCGCAGGAGGCTAACGCCTCCCCTCCCCCACTTTAACGCCTCCCCTCCCCCACTTTAACGCCTCCCCTCCCCCACTTTAACGCCTCCCCTCCCCCACTTCCCTTAACCTTCCTCTCCGGCTTCCTCTTCCTCCCAGCATCCCTGCTGCCTCCCAGCAGAGCACCCGGATGGCAGAACCCGCTGTCCAGCCGCCGGGCTGCCTCCCCACTGCTCCTCCCAGAACGGCTTCTCCCTGTGTGGTCCCCAGCCTGGCACCCTGGCACCTCCGGGAGCGTTCATGCCACTTACTGGAGAGCCTGGACACAGCCCACTGACATTTTCATGGACAGGCAGTTCCCTAGTTGGTTAAGGAGACCGACCGGCCGCTAGAACCCCCTCATTTTGCTCCACCAGACCCTCTGCCTTGAGGATAACCCCTAGCTGGGCTGGTGCTGGGGGGGCGCAGGGGGCTACAGCTCAGACCCTAAGTGCCCAGTGTGGCCATCTGGGTCCAACCCAGTCCACTGGCCGCCCGCCCCCGGGATGCTCATCACCCCCCTCTGCTGTACCCTCCCTGAAGACATGTCGTCACCCCTGCCCTCGGCCAGCCTCCTCCCCGCAGGGCCACGCTCCCACACACAGACCAGCTCCCGCGTGCCCCCCAAGAGCACTGGGAACCTGGACAGACCCCAGGTCTCCTTATGCCCACCCCACCCCCGGGGAGGAGCAGGGACCAGATGGGGCAGGGGGTGGGTGCTGTGGTGCCTCCCTGGTCCGGAGGAGGTTCCTGTCCCAACACACTCCTGTGGGCGCACTGGGAGGGCCGCACACTGAGCCCAAAGCAACAACGGCACAGGCCACAAGGAAGCGGCGGCTTCTTTCTTGGGTTTCTGGGTTGCACATGTACCGGAGCTCGTGCCCAGCGATCCCACGGGGCCCCAAAGTCCCGCAGCAGGGTTTCCTGGGGCAGGCAGGGACGGGCAGCGTTCCAGGGCCCAGGGGTGTAGCAGGTGTGGTCAGCCGCCCATAAATACATCTCCATAAATACAGCGGCCTACGAGGGCAGGTGACCGGGCTGAGCACAGCAGTCCCAGGGCCTAGCACCAGAAGAACCTGCCCGTAGCGCAGGGACCCCTCTCTGCACCTGCACCTGCCCTCAGTCCCCACCCAGCGTGCGGAGCGGGTAGCAGGGAGGCAGGGGGGAGGGCTTCCCCAGCTTCTGCGGCCAGCGCGGCTGTGTGGCTGGGCAGCCGGAGGCCGGGCCCACCGCCTGGACTCCCTGGAGCTGGGCCAGGCAGGGCCTCCCTCCCCTTGCCCAGCGAGAGGCTGCAGGGCCGGGCAGCCTGGGCTGAGTCCTGGCCGGCCCACAGGCGCCCCTCGTCAGTCGTCGCCAAGGCGCCTGGAAGATGGGCCTGCTTGGGGGCTGTCTCTGAGCTAGTGCTTCTCGGCGCCGCTGCTGAGCCCCGGTGCTGGCCGGTGAGACGCCGGCTGTGCGGCCGCTGTAGAGACAGAGGAGAAGGTCAGCGCCGTGGCAGGTGGAAACTCTCGAAGCTGCTGGAGCTCCGGGCTCACACCTCCCGTGTCCCCTCCTGCCCTGGCAGCCCGGCCACTCCTCCCTCCCCCGCCTCCGCCCCATCTGTGAGGTCCAGGTCGTGGCTCGCCCGCTGCCCCGCGGGGCCCGAGCTGTGTGCGAGTGCGCAGTGCTCATCCGTCCTCTGGCCTCCGTCTGCTGGTCACAGGCCAGTGATGCCCCCAAACGCAAAGGCTGTTCTCTCACCCAGGCCTGCAGGGTCCTCCCCAGCGAAGCCCGTGCCTGCTCACGCCTACGCCAATAGCGGGGCTCCCCCCTCCCCAGAGGAAAGCTCCCAGAGCCCCCAGCCCAGCAGCACGGCGGGGGCTCTACAAGAAGCCGGCCAGTCCACTCCAGGGCAGGGGCAGGGCCCAGGACTGCAAGGCAGCACGGCCCTGCCTCTCCTCCTTCCCACTGGCCTGAAGGGTGACAACCAGGGCCCAGACCCCAGCTACATGTCTGGTAGCCAGGACAGCACGGGGGCCCGCCATGCAGTACCACAGCTGAGCACCAGGTGCCGCCGTGGGGACGCTCTGTCCACAGCCACGGCCCTGCCTGCTGGCCTCCACCTCCGGCCACCCCAGGGCTAACAGCCAGGCCGGGCTGCCAGGCTCAAAAACACGCATATACAACATCCACCCCACAGATGGGGTTCCCCACTCCCCGCCTGGCTGCTGGCCTCCCCTGTCTACACAGCCCGTCCCCGAGGGCCTGGACGCCACCCTCTCAGCACACATCTCCTCTCCCTTCGGTGGCCTGGGCGAGCTGACCAGGAGCTCCAGGGGCACCCCGAGTTCTGCTTGCAGACGCATGTTCCCCCGGGGGCTGTGGGGGCCAAAAGGCCAAGCCGCTGTCACGGCGCCCGCCCCCCCAACGGCCCGGGGCTGGCGCAGGAGCCGGCGGGCACCAGTGTGCACACACACAGGCCTCAGCACGCAGACTGGAGCCCACGGGTGCACGGGCTCACACACACACAGGGCAAGGCGGGGAGGGGGTGGGGGGCTGGGTTGGTGCCCGGCTACACTGGACTGTCCGGCCCAGCCCACGGGGGCAGCAGAACCCTGCCCTGAGGTCCGGCGCAGTGTCCCCGCCCCTGAGGCGCCGAGCACACCCGCGGGGACGGCCGCGTTCTCGCCAACTGGCCTGGCCACTCAGCTCGGCGTGTGGGGAGGAGGGACGGGTTCTCGCCATGGCGGGGCTGGGGAGCCGGTGGTCTTCCCGCCCCCCCTCGGGAGCCTGACTCACCTTGCTGGCAGGCGGGCCCCACGTAACCGTCCGCACAGTGGCACCACCCGGTGACGGGGTCACATGCCACCCCAGCCCCACAGCCGCAGTGCAGGACGCAGCCTGGCCCGAAGAAGCCCGCTGCGCAGTCTACAGACGGGAGGGAGGGGGAGACGGGCCTCAGGGCCATCCTGCCTGCTCCGGCCAGGGCACCCCAGGCCCCCTGTGGAGGGCTGGAGGAAGCAGAGGCCTCTCGGGCCTCACTCTTCCTGCCCTGTGTGAGCTCCCACACGGGAAAGCGCCGGGTCCTGGGCACCATCCCAGCCCAGGGCTGACAAAGTGGGCCGGGCCATCAGGGATGCCCCAGGTCAAGGCGAGCACGCCAAGGCAAGGTCAGGGGTGCAGCCCGCTGCAGACAGGCCCTTCTATGTCCAAGCAGGCTGGCAGGTCAGGAGGCTCCTTCCCACCTCATGGGGCTCCCATTCCGGCCACAGAGCAGGGTGTGCCCTTGACATCCCGGAGCAGGAGCCCCACGCTGGGCACCCCCGTACAGAAGAGTGGGACTGGCGCTGGAGGTCAGGGGCCCCCTGCACAAGCAATGTCCTCCACCAGCAGAGACCCGCGCCCGTGCCCTGCCGAGCGGGACTCCAGACTCACCGAGGTCACAGGCGGCCCCTGTGCGCCCTGGGGGACACAGGCACTGGCCGGTAACGGGGTCACAGGGTGCCCCTGCCTTGCAGTCACAGCGCTGGTGGCAGCCCTCTCCAAAAGAGCCTGGTTCACACCCTGGTGGGGGGCAGTGGACTCAGCATCCCTTCCTGTCCCCTCCCCAACACGGCAAGGCCAGGGGAGCACACGGGACACGGACACTCACCCCTCTCGCAGAGCTGGCCGGAGGAGCCGGCAGGGCAGACACACTGACCGCTGACAGGGTTACAAGGGGCCCCATGCTGACACGCACACACGGCCCGGCAGCCGGCCCCGTGGAAGCCGGGGGGACAGGCTGAAGGACACCGCAGTTAGAGCCCTGACCTCAGTCTGCCCCCGGTGAGCGAAGGTCCTGGTTCACGGCCTGTCCCGCCCTTTCTCCCTCCTGGGCATGGATCCCGCCCATCAAGGCTGGGGCTCCAGTGGGAGGTTCACCTGCTCTCAGGGACCCTGAGCCAGAGGAGTCCCACGGGGAGTGGAGCCCGGCCTTATCTCATGGGCTGCCGCAGGGAGGGAAAGGGACAGCGGCCCTCGCTGTGGAAGCCCACACGGGCCCCGATCTCCCACTCAGGACGAGCAGCCACGGGGGCCGGGGTCGCCACCCCAGGACTCACAGTGCTGGCAGGCCTGGCCGTAGAAACCGGGGCCGCAGCGGCAGGTGCCCGTGGCGGGTTCGCACGTGCCGTTGTTCTGGCAAGAGCACTCCAGGCGGCAGGCGGCACCGTAGCGACCAGGAGGGCAGGCTGAGGAGAGAGCTCGCAGGTCGGTCTCCCGCAGCGGAGGAGCAGGGGACCCGGGGGCGGTCCCCGGGCACTAGCCTGACTCTCACGACCTCGGGGGGGTCTCACCCAGCCCCCACAGCGGCCCCGTGCTCTCCTCGGGGGTCCAGAGCCGGCCGCCTCCCCGACCGGGGCTCGGTCCACCCACTCACCCAGCTCGCAGTGTGGCCCCATCCAGCCCAGGCCGCAGGAGCAGCTGCCGTCGGCCGCGTGGCACCGGCCACCATTCCTGCAGGCGCACACGCCCTCACAGCTCACGCCGAACCGGTTCTCAGGGCAGCCTGGGGGCAGAAGTCGGGCACCACTCAGAGCTCCGGGACTGGACACACTCCGGGGACATGTCCCCGCCACCTTCACTCCACAAACACTTGCTGGGGGCCGGTCTCTGCCCACGCGCGCCGGGGAGCGGACGGCAGCCGTGTCTTGCCACTCACCCCTCCTCTCCGCAAATGCCAGGCCTGGCTGAGCACCAAGGAGGGGCGGGGAGTGTCTGCCCAGCTGGCAGAAGCTGGTCACGGCAGCCTTCCTGGAGGTGGTGGCCTCCGCACAGGCCCATCCTCCAGGCTGAGGAGGCCAGGCTGCTGGGCTCTCCAGATGGCCCCCATCATAATCTGGCCCACAGCTGCTGTAGGTCCCCGGACGTGAGGACACAGCCCGGCTGCACCAGGCCCGAGTGATTAGAACTCTGCTGCCACAGGCTAAGACCTAGGGGGTCAGTGGGAGGGTCGCTGACCCCTTGATGAGGCCCCAAGGCTGGCAGAGTGCTCTGACCTACCAGGGACTGAGGGGTCGGAGCCAGGCCAAGGGGCCACGGGGCCATGGGGCCCAGGACTGCCATCACAGGCGGGCGCCCCGTGACTGCCCCTTTCCGCCCCCACACCCTGTGTTCCAGGCCTCCCTCCTCCTGGGGTTCCCGCCTCCAGGCCCAGCAGAAAGGACCAGCAGGACACTGTGCCACAGGACTTGAGCCAGGCAGCTGGCCCCGTCCTCAGACAAAGCTGCTGGACCCTCCAGCTCAGAGGCTCTGGGTGGTCCATGTCTGGCCCCCACCAGTGGCTTGACGGGATCAGCGGAGGCAGCTGGCCACATGCACCCCCGGCTCGAGGACCTGGATCTCCCCTGGGAACCGACGGCTTCTCCCCGTCAGCCCCTACCGAGGGCTGATGCCTCGGCATCTGTGAGAGATAGGCAGGCAGAGCGGGCGCTCACCGTGCTCACAGTGGACGCCAGTCCTCCCGGGGGGACAGGAGCAACTGCCGGTCACCGGGTCACACACTGCTCCCTGCCCGCACAGGCACACGTGGGCACAGCCAGGACCGAAGCGGCCCTGTGGACAGCCTGCCGGGAGGAAAGAGGCCGGTGGCCAGCCCTGCCGGCTCCCCTTCTCTGTGCCACGTCACCCAGAGACAGGATGGGCTGCAGGGACGTCCCCTGCCCCTGCCCACCCTGGCATCTCCCCTCCCCCCGCAGCTCGGCTGGAGGCCAGGCCAGCTCTGCAGGGACAGGGAGTCCCTGTTGCCCCCAACCCACTCCCGCCCACCCAGCCAATTTCCCAAACCCGTGGGAAGTCCCCACGACTCAGGGAAGGGTGCTGTCCTCGGCGGGATGCCCAGCTGGCCTCCGTCTGCACAGAGGTCCACAAGCCCCTGTGGGGTGTGGGGAGGAGGAACCAGAGCCGGCCGGCAGAGACACTGAGGTCACACGGACACCCTCCACCTCAGCCCAGCCTGGGGCTAAGCGCAGTGGGAGAATCCAGAAGACAGATGGTCAGCGGGCCGTCCTCCCCCGCCCCCGGCTGGCTGGGCCCCCACCCCCAAGGCCCAGGGAGCAGCCACATCCTCCCACCCCAGCCACTCACGCTGGCTGCAGTCTGCCCCCAGGAAGCCGGCAGGACAGAGGCAGGCCCCGGTGGCTGCGTCACAGAAGGCCCCGTCCGGACACCCACAGCGCTCCTCACAGCCAGGCCCAAACCGCCCCGGGGGGCACCCTGCAGGGACAGGGGCAGGTGCCAGAGGCTGGGGGCCAGGCCTGGCGCCCTGGCCTCCCACCCCCAGCCCTGGGATGAGCAGCCCCTCCCGAGGACAGCCCAGCGGGCACTTCCGTCCACAGCTCTCCCCGGAGGGGTGTGGGCTGGGGTCCGTCCTGGTCCCGCGTGGAGGAGTCGGGTGCAGCCCGGTGGCCGTGTGCCTCCGTGACCAGCGGCTCTGCCCCCCGGGTGGGGTCACCTACCCTGCTCACAGCCGGGCCCTGTGGAGCCTGGCGGACAGCGACACTCCCCAGTGACGTGGTGGCAGGCGGTGTCGGGCGGGCACCGGCAGCGCTGGGCACAGGCCTCTCCGAACCAGCCACGCGGACAGGCTGCAGGAAGCCAGTGCAGGGGTGGTGGGGCGCCCTGGGGCAGCCGGAGGGATCCCCATGCCAAGGACTGTCTCACCCAAGGGTGCCGGCGGGGCCCAGGGGCTCACCGCTCTCGCACCGCGAGCCTCTCCATCCCGGGGGGCAGAGGCAGGCCCCCGTCACGTGGTGGCAGGGGGCCCCCCGCCGGCAGGCACAACGTTCCTCACAGCGCGCCCCAAACGTGCCCTCAGCGCAGGCTGCGGTGGGCGAGACGAGGCAGAGGCTCCCAGGGTGTGAGGAGAGCCAGACGCCCCCACCCCTCCCCCAGGGGACCCCCGGGGGCTCGGACGGCAGCCCCTGCTCCCGCTTGCCAAGGGACCACCTCACGGGGCCCTCCACCCCGGAGCGAGGCTGAGGCCACCCACTGACGGGACCAGTGGGTCCTCCTGGGCGCCCCCTGCACCCCAGCCCCCGATGCGGCCCACTCACGGCTCTGACACTTGTCCCCGGTCCAGCCGGCGGGGCAGAGGCAGTGGCCCGAGCGCCCGTCACAGACGCCGCCGTTGAGACACCCGCAACTGTGCTCGCAGCCGGCTCCAAAGCGCCCCGGGGAGCACTCTGTGGGGCACGGTACCCCGGAGTGTCCTGCGCCGCCGGGGCCCAGGAGACCCCACCCAAGCCATGCCTCCTGCACCCAGAGCCTTGGGCCCCTGTCCCTGAAGAGGAGGGGGGCCTGGGGGAGGGTCACAGCGCAGACCTGCCTGCAGAAAGGCCCCCGTGCCCCCAAAGAGTAGAGGCTGAGCCAGCGTATTCGGGACGGACACCCCGGGCCTCCCCCCATCCCCTCCTCCTCGGCCCTTCCCAGGCTCACCCTGCTCACAGGCCAGCCCGGCCCAGCCCTCGGGGCATGTGCAGCGGCCTGAGACCGGGTCACAGGTGCCCCCGTGCTGGCAGAGACAGGTGTGCTGACAGCCGTCGCCGTAGGAGCCCGTGGGACAGGCTGCGGGAAGAGGGGAGACGCTCACAGCAAGCAGCCCGGCACGGCACAGCCTGGCAGGCTCCACACCTCGCCCCCATCGAGAGGCAGCCCCGGCGGTCCTGCACCTTCCGGTCCCCCCAAAACCCAGCACCAGACTTCACGGGGAGGACCTCTCCCAGGGCTGCCGCTAAGACGACGCACCCCAGGCCACCCTGGGCCCACCAACCCCGCCCTGGGGAGCTCAGCACCTGCCTGCCCTCCCCCACATCATGCCCCGTGGGGGTGCAACAGGCCCCGGCCCCCCTGCCCACCGCTCCTGCCAAGTCTCCTGTCCTGCGGCATCCCACGCCCATGTGACCCTGTGTGACCCACGGTGGGGAGGGGGTGGTGTTCCTGGGGTGGGGGTGGGCTTACGCTCCAGGCAGGTGGGGCCCATCCAGCCAGGACCGCAGCGGCACTGTCCGTGGACGGGGTCACAGGACGCCCCGTTGAAGCAGGAGCAGGTCTGGCTGCAGTTGGGCCCGTAGGTGGGGGCAGGGCAGGCTGCAGGAGGAAGAGGGCCGTCAGGGGCCGGAGGGGCTGCGCAGACCTGGGGCAGCTGGGCAGGCCTCCCTTCCTCTGGCCTGGGCACCCCTCAGCATGGCCAACGGCGTCTCTAAGTGGCCACCTGGCAGCTGCAGACACCTAGGAGGAGGCCCCGGCCCGTCTCCTGGAGCCCCCGGGGCCGCCTGGGCCTCACGCACCCTGTGCACAGCGGGGGCCCCAGCGGCCGGCAGGGCAGAGGCAGGAGCCGCTCACAGAGTCACAGGGGGCCCCGGCGGCACAGTCACAGATGCCGCGGCAGTCCAGGCCGAAGAAGCCCGCCGGGCAGGCTGCGGAGAGCGGGGAGCGGAGGGGCGGGGGCGGCTGTGATGGGCCACGTCCAGGCGGCGGGGTCCGCCCTCCACCCCGGCCCACGCCCCAGCTCACCGCGTTCACAGAAGGTTCCCCTCCAGCCGGCCGGGCAGGTGCACGCCCCGCTGACGTGGTCACAGGCTGCCCCGTGCTCACACTGGCACTGCCGCCCACAGCCCGGCCCAAAGTGGCCCTGGGGACACCCTGAGACAGGCAGCCCCCGCCTACTGTCAGCCAGAGTGGGGGAGACCCACTGAGACGCGCCTGCACCTCTGTCATCCCTGCTGGGGGCGGGGACCATGGGGCCCTCTCCTCCGACCCGGGCAGGTAGGAGCCCCAGGCATGGCCTCTGGAGCTGCCCCAGCCTGGGGGGCGGTGGGGGACACACGCAGAAGGTCATGGCCCTCGGTCCTCCCCTCCTCCAGGTGCCAGGTCCCTGCTCTCCCTGCCTGACGCTCCAGGTGACCTCACAGACCAGGGTAGGCTGCGGGGGCGGGGGAGCCTGGGCCCAGCGGGACACGGGGAGCTGAGGGAGCTGAGGGAGCCAGACCCTCCGCCCGTCCCGCAGACAGACGGGCGGGACCAGAGCCCCTGGTGAGCACGTGGGTGTGCGTGCACATGGGGCGGCGGCTGTGGGCGGCCCAGGACTCACGCTGCTCGCACCGCGGGCCTGTGTAGCCGGCCTCACACACACACAGGCCACTGACCGCGTCGCAGCTCCCGTGGCCTGGGCCGCAGTCACAGCGCTGGCTGCAGTCGGGTCCCCAGTGCCCACCGTCACAGGCTGCAACAGAGCGCCGGTCAGCCCGCACAGGCCCGGCCGAGCGCAGGCACCGCGGCCAGGCCCGCCACAGGCCCCCCTCTGGCCCCCAACCCTGAGCCCTGGGCCGCCCACCTCTCTGGCAGCTGAGGCCAGTCCATCCAGGGGCACAGCTGCAACGTCCCGTTGCCGGGTGACAGTACCCATCGTTGGCACAGGAGCATCTCATCTGGCAGCCGGGCCCGAACCAGCCTGCTGGGCACGCTGCAGGCCGGGGATGGGGAGGGGGAGGCTCAGCCGGGGCGGCGGGGGCACAGGGTCGGGGCTACGTACTGTGGGTCGGGGGACCCATACTCACGGTCCTGGCAGCGACTGCCCGTGTAACCGGGGGGACACAGGCAGGCTCCGGTCCCGGGCTCACACGCGGCGCCGTGCTCACACGCTGGACAGATCTCCTGGCAGCCGAGCCCCCAGCGCCCCTCCGGACAGTCTAGACGCACCCCCCCAGCCAGTCAGTATCCCCTAGGGCCTCGCTGGCCCCGTCTGACTTGGCTGCTGACCCTGCACCACGGCCCAGGAGAGGGGGAACAACGGGTCATGGGAACCCCCAACCCCTCGCTGGGCTGTGGGCCGCACAGCACCACCCCCAGAAGAGGAGCCTCTGTCCCAGGATGGGCGGTGGGCAGGCAGCCTGGAGGCAAACCATAGGCCCAGAGAGACCAGGCTGGCAACGCACAGACAGGTTCCCGGTGCTCCCAGGTCAGCGCAGACCCAAGGGTGGTTCAGCGTGGGCTCTCAGCCGCTAAGGACAGGCCTGGGGTCTGCAGGCTGCAGGACCCCCAAACAGGGCCCAGGGCTGGGACCCCCCCAGACTTGCGGGCACATGGAAGGGAGATCACAGGACACCACGGCCACTCACCTGCCCCACAGTCGTCCCCCGTCTTCCCTGGGGGGCACAGACACTGCCCCGTGACCCGGTCACAGGGTGCCCCCCCACAGGAGCAGGAGCCCGAGCAGTTCACACCAAATGTCCCCCCCGGGCACTCTGCAGGAAGGGACAGGAAGGGCCTCAGACACCCCCTTGTGGAGCCCCCCCCCGCCCCAGCAGGGCTGATGGGCTCAGCTAGGGTCCCCCGGGGGGGCCACGGGATCTCAGGAGCAGGCAGGGCCTGGGGCACGCAGGCAGGGAGGGGCCTGCTTGGGCGGGCCGTGCATGGAGAAGGGGGAGCAGGACGGACTCTGTGGGCGCAGCCCCCCGCAGGGCACCCTGCATCAAGCTGGGAGCAGCTCCGCCCTGGAGCCAGGCACGTTCAGAGGGTGTGGAGGATGGAGGCCTGGGCCCCCCTCCTCTTCTGCCCAGCAGAGGGGCAGTGAGACCCTGGGGAAGAGCGGAGACCAAGGAAAGAGGGCCTCTGAGAAGGACTGGCCCAGGGGCTCTGTGCCCACAGTAGGGCTGCCTCGAAGCACGTGGGGGCCCGGAGCCTCTCACCTCCCTGTGGGGACAGGCAGAGCCCCGCCCGCCCACTGCACTAGAAGCCTGACCACACTGCACACAGCCTGCCCCACGGGGAAACCTGGGCAGCCCTGCCCAGGAAGGCGGGCGCAGCCCCTGGAGGGAGCTGCTGTGATCAGAGCCCCCAGGATCAAAAGAGCCCTGGGGGAGAGGACAGCTGCAGTCCCGGCCCCGAGACCTTCCGCAGGCGCCCGAGGGAGCTCAGGTTGCGTGGGGACGTAGGACACAGCCTGCTGAACCCGGTCCTGCGGGCCTGTGGCCTGCAGGCACCTGGTCACTCCCCACTGCGCACGGGCCCATCTGCAGGACTGGAGCGGGGCACACGGGCTCCCACACAGCGGGGACCGGGGAGCAGGAGGCCCCGTGGCAGAGGCTGAAGCCGTCCTGTCCGGCCACGGGGAGCCTGGCAGACAGGCACTCGGGATGGTAAATCTTTCCAGGCCCAACAGCAGCGGGGGCCATCATTTCTACAAAAACACGCGTGGCCTTTCCTGCGGGGTGTCCCTGGGGCACGGAAAGCTGTCAGAGGAAAGAGGAAAACTGGAGAAGGCAAAGCAGCCTGGAAGGCGCCTGCGTGTCCTCGGCTGACGGGGCCGGGGCCGCTGCGGAGGGTCGGGGAGGGTGGGCGCGTCTCCGGGGAGAGCTCCCCGTGGGCCGCCGGGGGGACAGGAGCTCATGGCTCGCGTGACCGGTGCTCCGCCAAGTGTCCACGGGAGTGCGGGGAAGGCCTAGAGTCAGAGGCCCGGGTGGGGAGTCCGTGACTCGCCAGAGCCACAGGGACAGGAGGACAGCCGCTAAAGGGAGACAGACACCACCGGGCCTCTTGGGGTGCACATCAGGCTGGCGGGTCCAGGCCGGGTTCCCAGCAGGCCCCACACGCCCCTCCTGGACCCCTGGGACCCGAGAGCCCTGCACAGGGTCATCACTGTGGTCTCCAGGACGCCCACTCCAGAGGACGCAGCCTGGCTGCAGAGGGAGATGCTGACCCCTCAGCTCAGGCTGGGTCCCCAGGGTCCCCTCCTTGTTCCCCAGAGGGGACAGACCATGCTAGGGGGAGGTCAAGCCAGCCCCCCGCGTGCTTACACACGGTCCCCCTCCAGCCGGGGCCAGCAGGGGCGGACAGCCCACGCACCAGGTGCCGCAGGAGGCCCCCAGCAGCCCACACCCTGTGAGTGGGGCCGGAGCCGCCCTGGGAGTAGGGCTGCCTGCGGTGTGTGAACCCAGGGCCTCCAGCCAGGCCCACCGCTCCGCACGCACACCCTGCAGCCCAGGCCAGCTCAGCCGTGTGGACGGCCCTCATCACAGGCCACACGCCGTGCTGTACCTCCAGCCCGAGCCTGCGCTCTAGCAGCTGCCCAGGTCCCACAGACTCAGGCCCACCAGGACAGGGAGCCAGCCCTCCGGGGCTGCACACTGAGCACACTGTAGCTAACAAGTTGGGGGGGTAGGGAGGACACAACGTTGGAGGACGCGACCCCTTCCCTGGGCGCACAGACCATTCCTGCCCCAGCAGCCCAGACCACGGTCCCAGGGACAGGCCAACCAGTGCCGTCACCGCTGCGCGACGAGGGTGGGGCCAGGCGGCCTGGCTGGCTCCCGTCCTGGTCACAGCACTCCGGGGGCTGGGGCCAGCCACTGACCTTGATCACAGTCCTTCCCCTGGTAGCCGGCCGGACACGGCCTCCCGCACTGGCCGCTGACGGGGTCGCAGGCCACACCCTGAGGACAGGTACACGCCTGGAGGCACCCAGGCCCAAAGAAGCCTGGCATACACTCTGCAGGGGGCGAGGAGAGAGGGGCCTGCAGGGTCAGCCAGCCCGGGGCCCCCCCACCCCGCACCCCTGCACTCACCGTCCTGACACCGCTCGCCCCGGAAGCCAGCCTTGCAGGAGCAGCTGCCGTCCCTGCGGTCACAGGCCAGCGTGTTCTGCTGCGCGCACCGGCACTCCTCGGAGCAGCCGGGCCCGAAGGCCCACGGTGGACAGGCTGCACCACAGAGCCAAGACGGGGGCTGCCTACCTGTGTGCGTGAGCCCCTCCCGGGTTCCTGGGTCTCCAGCCCCCGAAAGCCATGCAGAGAGGCACCACCCGCCCCAGCCACTGGGACCACCGTGCTGGTTTCCCAGACGAGAAACGGGGTCTCCACGCGGTCCAGGTCCTTGCCCTGGGTCCCGCCACTTCGCAGCCCGGAGACTCGGAATCCCCATCGCCCCCATTTTAAATGATCCTTCTACGGAGCACCACACGGAGCTCCCAGACGATGTCTGCTCATCCCCATCTCCCCCGCAGCCCACCAGGGAGGGGTGACCCCGCGGGTAACCCCTGGAGATTCAGGGAGCCCCACTGGGCACCCCTTGCTGCCGGCAAACTCCAACAGCCAAGGTGAGCCCGAGGGAGGTCTGCCCCTGCCCAAGCTCTCGCCGACCCCTTAGCCCGGTTGTGGGACCAGGGGGCGACAGAAGGCCGGGGACCACGCCCTCCCAGGCACCCCGAAGGCCAGCAGAGTCTGGAGGACATGGCTCTGGGTCCCTGAGGCCCATTCCCAGCCGGGGACCCCGCTGAGCCCTGCGTTGCCCTCCGCAGAGGAAGGGTCCCTCCCCAGCCAGGGTGTAGGCAGCAAAGCACGGGAGCGTGCGAGCCTGCTGTGGCAGCACCGCCCCGCCCCCAGAGACCGGCAGCCCGGGCAGGGGACTCACCCAGGTGGCAGAAGCGGCCGTAGAGTCCCGGGTCACAGAGGCAGGCCCCGTAGAGGCGGTGGCAGCGGCCACGGTTGGCACAGTGGCACTTCTTGTGGCACTGCTTGCCGTAGAAGCCCTTGGGGCAGCCTGCGGGAGGCACGGCCTCTTGAGTCCCACCTGGACATGTCCCACGCCCGTGGAGATACTCCGAGGGGCCCCGTGCCCAGCACAGGAGCTAGGAGGGGCCCAGGCCCCCTGGGCAGGGCCACCAGCGCCTGAGGACTCTGCATCCCAGACGGGGAGGGGCCCCAGGGGCAGACAAGGGCACCACGAGGACAGGGCAGACCCAAGATGAGCCGTGCATATGGCCATCGGCCCCGGCTGGCCTGTCTCCCCAGCGTCTGTGGTCTGGAGGTTGGCCCAGGGCGTGAAGCCAAGCACATTCTTGAGCATATGCGTAGGAGATGCACAGAGACCTCACCCTGAAACCCTGTGTTCCACCCTACCTAGTGCATCCTGACGTCCACTTCTCGGTGGTCACCCAGCAAGCCCCTGGCCCCCAGAGAAGCCTCAACTGGCCAACATCCCGGGACCAAGCCCAGGGGGACCCAGGCTAGGAGAGGGCATCTGGATTTCCTTCCCGAAGCACCTCCCTCAGGCTCAATCCTGCCCCAGGCCTGCCTCCTGAAGGGCCACAGGGAGCTAGACAGTAACCCTGAAATACGTCCACGCATAAGTCCCCGGAATCTGCTGGTGAGAACCCCCCGCCGGGTTATCCTAACCCATGAGCGTCCTTAAAAGAGGAAGAAGAAACCGGATAGGGGAAGGCAGAGTAGGGGCCAGAAGGACGCAGCCCCACACGTGCAGCTGCCCGTGCACGGCGGGCTTCCAAGGGAGGGACAGGGATGCCGAGGAGCCGTGGGGTCTGACCAGAGCGGGGAGGAGGACGACCCTGCAAGGCCGCCGTCCCGAAGCCCCAGGGACGAGTTCCAGGAACTGAAACAACCCCCTTGCTGAGCGGGAAGTTCTCAGCTTGTTGGCTACAGTCTCCACCAAAGCGGCCGAATTCTAAGGGTCTTAAAGCTAAAGCATCAGTCACCTGGGACCCTTGTGGGGACCCACAAATTCCTCCGAACACGCAGACACTTCACAGTTCGAGAGCACAGCAGGGTTGTCCCATGCAGCCATGGGCCCAGGCAAATCCCACCCAGCCGCCAAACAGCTCTACTCGAATGCTTCCAGGAACGGAGAGCTCACTACCTTGCAGGGAACCCCACGGCAGACGTGCTAGTCTGCCAAGTCCTCCCATGTGTTGCGGCTGGGCCCCAGGAAAAGCAAACAGAGAGAAGGCCACACCGCTCTCACCGTGTCGCTGCGTCCCCCTCCCGCTCCCTGAAGGCAGGCGGCCAGGAGAAAGCGGGCAGGTGGCCAGGAGAAAGCGGGCAGGCCGCTTGAGAGGTCGTGTCCCATCCCCTCCACCCCAGGGACATTCCAGGGTCCCAGGCGGGGCTGCACCCACCGTCCTCACAGCGGGCTCCACCAACCCCAGGAGGGCAGCGGCAGGCGCCCGTCGCAGGGTCGCAGGTCCCGCCGTTCAGGCAGCCGCAGGAGAAGCTACAGTTCTTCCCGAAGGTATCCGGAGGGCAAGCTGCAGGGGGCACGGCAAAGCACGAGGGTCATCAGCCTGCAGGACGACTCTGGTCCCGGCAGCCCCTGACACGCTTCTGGGCGCGAGACGCCCAGCTCAGAAGCCCCCGCCCAGAGCCCCCCGCTGCAGCACGGGAGCCCCCCGCCCAGCCCCACCCCAGGCAGACATCCCTAATCGACGGCCACATCCTCTCCCCGACCTCCGGCACGTCCACCTTCTCAACGGGGCTCTCAGCAGGCAGAGCCCCGGAGACCGACCAGCACCGCATGCCTGGCCCGAAGTCACCCGACGGGGCTGCGAGAGCGGGTCTCACAGGCACGCCAGCTACCTTCCTGCCGAGTGGCCTGGGGGGTGGCTGCCGTACCCGGGACAGGAACGGGACCCACTGCCCACCAGCTACTCTTCGCTGCCTCAGCTGCTGGTCTGCTTGCCCTGGACCATCCACGAGGGACAGCCCCCAGGCCCTGCCTGTCCCCGGGACCCTGCCCAGGGTGGCTGTCGCAGGTCCCACAGATCACGTCCACCCCCAGCCCCGTGGCCTCACTCTCATTACAGACGAGGCCGGTCCAGCCCTCGGGGCAGTCACAGCCGTCCAGGCCCGGGAGGCAGGTGCCTCCATTCTGACAGTCGTCACACGTGAGGCTGCAGTCCTGGCCAAAGGAGGCGTCCAGGCAGACTGGGGACAGACCAGGGAGGAGGGGCACGTCAGGGCCCAAGTCCAGCCAGACTCTGCTGCACGCGGCTGGGCAAAGCCAGCACCTTCTCTGAGCCTTGGTCAAATGAGACCACGCGCGGGCTCTTCCCCAAGCCCGAGACCACAGGGCGGGCAGCGGCCAGGCTGAGGGAGCGCGGGCCACGGTCCCTGCGAGCAGAAGCTGCACGGCTGCGCCCGCTTCTCACCAAACTTCTCCATCAGTGTGTGCTCGCCCCGGACCTCCGCCGCCACCGCCTCCTCCTCCTCCTGGACCCCGACATAGTCGTCTTGGAAGAGGGGAGGCCGTTCGTCCCGGAGCACCGCGACGTGTGGGAGGGGCCGTGCGAAGGGCAGCTGGCCGTCCACGTCCACCTCGAGGATCTCCAGGGCTGGGAGGGGGCACAAAGGCCTCTTAGCACCTGCCTCCCCCCTGTCCTCCTTGGTACCGGACCCTCCTGCCCCTCAGGGCCGGTGCCCAGAGGCGGCTCAGAGCCCGAGCCCCACCCCTTGTCTTGCCCCGCAGCCCTGCCGCACCCCTCCTCAGCAGGGTGGCGAGGGAGCATCCCAGCTGCCCTCCTGAGGGACGGGGAGGTGGGGGCGCGGCGGCTCTCTTCCCCTTGGACACTGACCTCCGTCCCTTGTGTCACCTGCACAGGGCAGGAGCCGGACCACCCAGGACCCCCAGGGAGCCCCCTGCTCTGCAGGATGCGGACGGCCAGCCCCTCCCCCACCCTGCTGCCCCAGGCTGGCCCCGCAGCAGGAGGGAAGAAGAGGGGCCCCCGGAGCAGGTGCTAGAGGTTGGGTGGCTGTGGGGAGGGGCTCAGACTCACGGGCACAGCCCCTGCGGTCCTCGTCCAGCCGGAAGCCAGCCGCACACGAGCACTGGAAGGAGCCCACCAGGTTGGTGCAGTGGTGTTCACAGCCGCCGTGGCCGGACGCACACTCGTCCACGTCTGCAGACAAACCCGGGGCTGCGGGGGCCTATCCACTGGGGTCGGGGAAGCAGTGCCCTCCTACCCCGCCCCCACCTGCTGGACTGAGGCCACAGCCACTCCGGGAGGCCACCTCCACGGCCGCCGTCCTATGCCCAGCATCAGGATGACGGCAGATGCCAGCCAGCCTGCGCCCGATGGACGGGTGTGGGGGATGGGCACAGGCAGGAGGCAGGGCCCTGCAGAAGCGGGTGTCCAAGCAGGGCCCTGGGGCAGGGCACGGGCAGGGCCCCTCTCACCCCCCCGCTCAGCACCCCTCGTGCCCGCTCACCCTCACACCCGCAGCCGTCGGCGCTGAGCCGGTAGCCGGCGTAGCAGCCACACTCATACCCGCCGGGACTGTTGGTACAGGCCTGCTGGCAGCACGGGGAGGCCACACAGTCGTCCACGTCTGCGGGACACACACCAGGGCCGTGGCACCTTCCCGCGTGCGTGCCCTCCCACGCCCACAGCACACAGGCCCCGCACACGCTGCCACGCATCCAGGCACCACCCTGGCCCCCTGACACACGGGATGCACGCCGCGGCCCTGGGGCGGTCCTGCCAGCTGTGGGGGCCAGACTGGGGGCTGCACATGCTGGGGAGTCCATCTCGCAGCCGCTCCCCCCCAAGGAAGGACCCGCACACCCTGCAGGGCTCCGGACGCCACTGCCAGCAACCAGGGCATTCAGTGACACGAGCCGACAGCGTGCGGGGCCAGGTGCTCAGCAGGGCCCACCCTCCGCCCAGCCTCTGGCAGAGCGAGGAGCACGGGGAGGGGGCCCAGCGGGAGCTGTGGAGTCACAGGATCACGCCGAGGCACAGCCCAGGGGCGGGGGGCCACGCACCGATGCACGTCTTCTGGTCCTCGTCCAGCTCGTAACCGCGGGGGCAGGTGCACAGCGGCCCCGCACTGCTGTGGCTACAGCCGTGTGAGCAGCCCCCGTTCTCTGCCTCACAGCTGTTCACAATTTCCATCTCGATACCTGCCGGGAGACCCCCCAGCAGGGACGTGGGAAGGGGTCCTGCGATCCCCCCACAGTACCCCAAACCCGGCAGCCCCCAGGCCCATCCTAACAAGAAATGGGTGGCCCCCAGCTCCTGGGCTGGGAGGGTTCTGAAATGTTCCGCCCCAAACCCCACCCCCCTGCACATACCCCTGCTGCCCTGCGCCCAGGTCAGCCCCCACACCCAGCACTGTCCCTAGATGACAGGAGAGCCCAGCCCCTTGGCCCAGCCCCAGCACGCCAGTGCCCGTGGGGTCTGGGGGCCTGTGTCGCTGCTTCCAGGTCCCTCCACAGCCTGGGGTGCCCGCGCCTGCCCGCTGTCCACTCACGGTAGCACTGGCGGCCGTCAGCGCCCAGCTCATAGCCGGCGTGGCAGACACATGTGAAGGAGCCCTGGGTGTTGAGGCAGCCGTGGGCACACTGGGCCTGCCCTGTGGCGCACTCGTCCACATCTGCACGAGAGAGATCGCGTGGGGGCCCTCGAGACGCAGGCCTCTGGGAGGCGCAGCCCCCAGTGGAGGCCTCAGGGTGGAGGGGTCCCAGTGGGGTTCAGGGCTCAGAATCAGGGCTCTCTCCCCACTTCCTGCCCCAAGATGCCCTCTGGAGCTCGGCGGTCTCATCAATAGCCCTCGGAGTCAGATCCAAGCTCCCTCTCAGAGCGAGGAGGGCACAGGTCTGGACCAGCAGCATCGGGCAAGGGGGTCCATCTGAGCCCACCTCCCTCGGCCTTGCTGCCCCAGCCACCAGGCCGGGTCTCGGGCCGGCCCCGGGGGGGCCTTTCCATGGCCTGCCGGTAGGGGCGGACACCAGGGGCCATCATCAGCCTCCTGCCCGCAGCACTGGCTGAGTGCCCGATCCCCAACACTGCTTTTGGTCACCCCCTGAGGTCCCTCGGGGTGAAGCTGACCCTCGGCCCCATCTCCTGCTGAGCCCGCCGCAGCCCCCGGCATGCGGGGCGCCTGAAACGATCCTTCCCAGGGTCGGAGCCGTGGGGGTTGCGCTCAGACCCCCACCCAGAAATGGCCACTGTCTGCCCTGGACATACCCCGACAGTGATGGGGGACACACAAGACCCCCCAAACTCCTATGACGGGGTAAGACAGGTGGTCAGCCCCGCAGCCCGCATCCCCAAAGCAAGGCATGAAGGAACACCTCCCAGAGAGCAGCACCGGCCGGGACCTGGACGATTCTCTGTGCGTGCGCTAACGACACCCATGGAAACATCTAGAAGCCGTCTGCGCAGGGAGCTCCTGGGGCTCCAGTCATGCTCCCTGCCTTCTCTCCGTGGCCTCCCCCCACCACCGCTTCCCTGACCACGTACCATGAAGCTGATACCATAACCACTGAGAAGCTGCCCGAGACCTCCCGCTCGCTTCTGCCAGAGTGAGACTCGGGCTCCTTCACTGTGTCGCTGTCCCCTCCCCGTCCCGCCCCCCAAGGAGGGGTGCAGAGCCCGGCTGGGGCCTGGGGGGGCGCCTCACCTTCACAGGACCTGCGGTCGGCCGCCAGCAGGAAGCCCGCATGGCACTCACAGTGGGCGAGGCCGCGGCGCACCTGGCACGTGTGCGAGCAGCCGCCGTTCCGCTCCGCGCACGGGTTCCTCCCTGCGGTCACAGGCCCAGAGGGAAGACGGGGGCTGAGCAGATCTGGGGTGCCCAGGCCTCTCCTGAGTCCCCCACCAGGGCTCTTGTCGCTGGGGTCTCCAGTCTAAGGGGCTCAGCTCTTCAGTCCCTCTCTCCCCAGTGTGGGAACCCCCAAGACACCCCAAGTCCTCCGGAGCCTCCTCCTACTCCGACCTAAGGAGCCCTGCGGCCCCCAGCCCTGCGGGCCCATGCCACTGTCCCCCACAGCTCAGCCCTCAGGCCCACCTCACTCCGGCCTGGACCCGAGGCCAGGGGTGTGTGTGCTGGGGTACTGTCAGTACTTGTCTCATCCCAGCACGGCCCCCCCTTCCACATCTCGTGACCCCGAGCCTGCCCCAGCATCTCCGTCAGCAAAGCTCCTCCTCCCATGACAGGCAGGCCCGAGACCCCAGAGCAAGATGCCAAGTGGGGCCCTGCCTGCGTCTCCCGTCCGGGAGGGCCGGGACCTGGGTCCCACACGCCCACACGGAGCCTAGGACGCTGTGAGAACTGAGAAACACGCAGGACGCCCTTCCTTGCCCCAGCCCCCGCGCACCCCATCCCGGGCTTCCTGCCCCCAGCAGATGCACGATCCCAGAGCACAGCCCAAGGGGCTTCCCCACCATGCCCACTGGGGGCCAGAGGGTGCCCCACCACCCAAGGGGCCCCGCCTCCCCCGCGTCCTGCTTCCAGCCCCAGAGGCCACGCAGGGAGGCCAGCCCAGGATCTGTGCCGGCAGCTGCCTGGGGCTCGGGCTTCAGGGTTCCCGGGTGGGTATGTGGCAGGGGGAGCAGGGGAGTCCCGGTGGGAGTCCCAGCCCCAGCGCTATCTCCAGGGCGGCACACTCACGGACACAGCGCTTTCCATCCTCCTGGAGCTGGAACTCGGGGCGGCACTGGCAGCGGTGCCGGGTCACCGTGAGCTGGACACACTCGTGCTGGCAGCCCCCGTTCCCCACGGCACAGGAGTTTATGGCTGGGGACACAGACAGGAGTGGCGGATACAGCCCAGGGGGATGACCAGCCGGGGGACCCACCCTCATCGGGCTCCGACGACCTCCCGCAGAATCCTTCAGGACCCCCCATGCCCCTCTCCTTTCTGTCTCTGTCCCAGAAGCAGGACCTCGAGAGGCACACCGTTCCTATAGGGTTCACGGGCCTGGCTTCGCGGCTCGGCCCACATGCCGGGTACACAAACCGTGATCTGCTTCTGGACCCACATGCCCTGCCTGTAGACAGACCCTCCAGGGCCAGCCGGCATCACCCGGCATGGAGAGCACCACACAGGGCCCCACTGAGAGCCGGTGCTTCCACGGCCGGAGGCCAAGCAGCCTGGGAGGCTCCCGGAGGAGGCAGTAGGCCAGCTGTGGGCAGTGGGGGCTCTGATGCTTCCCTCTTTTATCAGGTCACCTATCGGGTCAGGGCAGGCATGTGTGTGGGACTGCCACGGAGGGCCCCTGCGGCCCAGAAGCCTGGCCTCCAGCTCCGAGGGAGCGGTTTCTGTGGGGAGCAGAAGCGGCAGGCCTGGCAGTGCCAAGGCGCGTGGCCCCGGGTCTCTGAGGACGCTGAGACCACGCAGAAGGCAGAAGGAACTCCCTTCAAGAAAGGGCAAGCGGGTTTGGGCAATCCGGAACACGGCACTCGGGAGAGCACCCACTTTCTTTACATGAGGAGGCGCGGGGTCAGGGAGCTCCTGCTGAGGGTCCCAGCCCTACGGGGCCGCGCCCAGGGAGGACACGAGGGTGGCCGCATCGGCTGGGTCTCCTGCTGCAGCTGGCCTGTGCACAGCAGAGCGGCAGAGACGTGAGGCCTGGGCCCGAGCAAGGCCGGCAGGGCAGCCACTGTCTTGCTGTCCTCCAGCCGCGAAGCCCCTTCCCCAGCTGCCACCCCTGAGTCCGCGCCGACACGCTCCGTTTCAGCCACCGCCATCACTCAGACGTTTCCGAGCATGAGCTGAGCACCCCCAGTCCCGGGCTGTTTGGGTTCACGACTCCAGCAGCGTCCCCGCTCGAGACATCACGGGAACCAGCGCCCCGCCTGACAGGGTGGGACAGGCACACAGAGAGAGACAGAGGGTCGTGGAGTACAGGGCAGGGGGGCCGGCGGGACAGGGAGGAGGACCCAGGAGGGCCCAGGAGTCACCCCTGCCAGGCTAAGCCAAGTCAGGAGAAATCACTGGGTTGGGGGGAGGGGGAGGCGGCAAGCAGAGGGAGCCCAGGCTCCCACCCCTGTGCTATGCCGACCGACCGAGTCCTAACTTCCAGATGCTCCCAAGCTGTGTGCACGGGGAGCCAAGCCCCGTGTCATACCGCACACCCGGGCCACGGGTTCCCGGAAAGCTCATTGACACGGATTTTTCTCGGGCACTGGGCTGTGCAGCTCAGGGAGGGGCCGGCTTGGGTGTGGCCAGTGCCCAGAGCTGGTGGGAAGGGGTCCAGGCCCCTCGGGTCACTTCAAAACCCAGCCGTGGAATCCACGTCCCAGCCCGGGCACTCCCGCTGATCAGGACCCCGCTCGGACTCACAGCAAAGCTGAGAGCCTGGCAGAAACAGGAGGTCCGGGGCGTGTGTTCGTGGCCCTCCGAGATTCACAGGTGTACCCCTAGACTGAACCCCCGATGTGAATGAACTCGGAGGCAGAGCTTTCGTGGAGAAACGTTAGGTTTTATGAGGTCATAAAGGTGCCGCCCGGATCCAACAGAACCTGTGTCCTTATAAGAAGGGACGTGAGATCTCTGTATCTCTGCGTCTCTCTCTCCGCCGCAGGAGGCCACGGGAAGAAGGGCCGCCAGGAAGGGGGACCCCACCAGCAGACCCACTGGCCGGCACCGTGATCTGGAACTTCCCACCTCCAGAGCGGCGAGAAAATAAATTTCTGTTCTTCAAGCCGCTCTGTGGCGGGACCTGTTACAGCGCCCCGAGCTGACAGACCCTCCCTCTGGGCCTTCCGGGACCCCCGGCTCCAGCCCCACGCAGGCGGCTTCCAGGAGCTGCAAGCCTGCCTCCCGCCAGCAGGGGCCACCACCACCCGGGGGCCTGCGGGCAGGGCGTCCACTCACGAAGGCCCTGGGGCTACCTGAGCTGGAGGCAGGGACATGGGGAGGTGGGGGGGAGGGCCCGTTCTGCCCGCCGCCCAGGGTCTCTGCGGGTGCAGGCACGGGGGCAGCCCGGAGACCTGGGCACGAACTCGGACCCGGGGGCATCCCAGTGACTCGGAGGAGGGGTGGCAAGTGGGGCGGTGGGCGGCGACTCTGCCCGGCTGGCCACCCCCAGGAGGGCATTGCTGTCAGCAGCTCGCCGAGCCTGCCGGCCGGCTCTGCCACCACCTCCACACCCAGCCCTGTGGTTTCTGGGCAGGCTGGGGTGGCTCTGGTCCCCGCTGCCTTCACGGGGTTTGGTAATTATGGCCCTCGGACTGGCTTGGTTTCTAGGTCCCAAGAGCCTCCCTCCACGTGTGGCCAGAGGCCACCCACAGGGTCCTTCCTTCTGGAAAGCCCTCTGTTGGGCACACGGTCAGCGTGGCAGGGCAGAAGGGGAGACTCACTCGGGCTCGACCCACCCCATCCTTCCGGGCAGGGGTGGCCAGCTCCTCGGCTGTGTGCGTGCCATCCTGCTCCCCGCCCTCGGCTGGGGCTCCTGCACGGCAGGCGGCCACGAGGAATTGCGGCTCTGCAAGTGGCCGCCCTCACCCCCGTGCCAGGGGCTGGGCCAGCCTCGTCACAGACCACACACCCACCAGCGGCCACCACTCTGGAGTCCGAGCCAGGGAGAGACAGCCACAGGGGCGGGGGGGGTGGCCAGGACCCAGGCCGTGCCGACCGCCTGCCCACACTCCCACCTTGGGGTAAAGCAAAGGTGTGACGCACAGGCTGTTCCTGCAGCCTAGCCGCCAGACCCCACACCTGGCTCCAGCCCTGCCCGCTGCACGGCCCCGGCTGCCCCTGCTTCCCTGCTGGGTGTCCTCATCCAGCCCGGGCTCTGACCACTCCCCTGGATCCCCTGGGTTGGAGCAGGACCATCCGGTCACCCCCGGGAGCTGGCAGGCTGATCGCTGGGCTCCTGGGCTTGAGCAAAACCACAGCATCCCGGGGCGTCCCAGGGGCGGCGCTGCCCTTCCAGTGGCCCCAACCAGACCCACAGGCCCCTCGGGGCTGGGAAGGCGACTTCTAGCAGCCGCAGCCTGCGGGGTTGGGGGTGTGGGGGCCACTGGAGAACGTTCTCAGAACGGCACAGCTCTGCGGGGATGGGGCTGGGGACAAGCCTGGAGACCACCTTCCTGCTGCCTGGGGCCTCCAGCGGGGCCACGCGGCCTCCCTGGGGACTCCCTCGCTGCCCCCTCACTGGGAGACACCCCGGCCTGGCAGGGAAAGAGACACTCCCAAGGCCCAGGGAAAGGCAGAGCTGGGGAGCCCCTCCCCCAGGCCGTGGGCACCACAGGCCCATGGGACTCCTAGGAGAGGGAACCAGGACATCCAGTTACTGGTGAAGGGGGTGGGGAGTGCATGGTGTCAGCACCGTTGGTGGGGGGCAGGAGTGGGAGAGGATGGAGAGCCCAGGTCTCCCAAGTGGTTGGCCCAGGGCATCCCACGGGCCCCGCTACTGGAGGCTGATATCACAGGGACCCCCTGAGGTCCTACTTGCCTAAGGGGACGTGGAGAAGCATCCGCGTCCAAGAGCAGGATCCAGAAGGGACCACGGGACAGGTGACCGGGAGCCCAGCTGCCCAGGGGAAGTGGGCTTCCCAGGCCCAAGTGTTAAAGTGCCCAGCGGCGGCTCTCCATGGGTTCGCAGGCTGGATCTCCGTGAGATGTTGCCGAGAAGCAAGAACGCCCTCCCTAAACACGCCCCCTGATCCTAAGCCCCGAGTTGGGAAAGGAGAGAGGCCAGCTCCGTGCCCGAGGGTGACAGCAGGGCAGACTAACACGAGGCCCTGCTCTTTGCAACCCCAGGCTGGGGGACACATCCACGAAGGCTCCCTGGCCATGGAGAGCCCCGGGATGCCAGATGCCAGGCTGCGTCCCCTTCTCCGGGGCCAGGCTAAGTGGGTGGCGCTCCGGGGCTACCCGCTGATGGCGAAGTCCTTCTTGCAAATTCTCTTTCTGAAGAATGAAAACCTTTTTGTGTTTTATTTCCATCAGACCTTCTAGAAAGGAGAAATGGGAGAAAGCCGTGCATTTCCTGTCCTCTCCCTGCCTCGGAGGCAAGTTCCACAGTGTTTCAAGGCCCCCCTTGTGTGTTTCAAGGCCCCCACTCAAATGTGCCTTTGAGGACTTCGGACATCCCTCAGGACCCCATGACATGGCATCACAGGAACGACGGTCAGACCGTGGGGGGAGCTCCTCCTCCGCCCCGACCTCCAGCTCTCGGTAATTCTTACTTCCAGCTGCTGGACAGGAGTGGGCGCCTGGGGCTGTTTGCCTGCAAAGTCCCAGGGGAGCTCCCGGCACCCCTCCCCCAGAAGAGGCTCCCAGCAGGCCCCAGGGGAGGGGTTCCAGAGCAGCTGTGCAGCTGGGCCCCGCTGGGGGTGCGGGATTCCTATCCCAGCTCCTCCCGTGAGCATCCTGTAGCCATAGGGTGGTCTGAGCTCCGAGGGTGCCCCGTAAACCTCAGTGAGAGGAGGCCCGGCTCCTCCCCGCGTCCTGTACCCTGGGAATCCCAGAGGAGAGGGGACAGACCCTCACAGTTCCCAGTGGCAGGAAGTCCAGCTCCCCACTCAGAGCCCGTGGAGGGTCCAGCAATGCCCTCCACCAGGCCCCCACCTGGAAGCAGCTCGTCCCCGCCTACCCACCCAAGGACACGCTGCAGCTGGGCAGGTCCCCCGGACACCAAAAGGGTGCATTAGCGAGAAGATCAAACACTTTCCACTCTGCCTCGATGAAGCTCCCTGGAGAGGCCTGTCCCCTCCAGAAGTTTCTCAGCAAGGCCCAGGCCCCTCCAGAAAAGGCAGCTCCCAGGGGACCAAGCCTGACACACCCACCCCAACTCCAGACCTCACCCCGTGGGGGGCCCCGGGCCCTGGCCCGCACCCTGGCAGCGCGTCAGCTCCCGGTACAAAGAAGCCACCAAAAAGAGCCAGGTGTGTGCAGGTAAGCGGGGCACCAAGCGCGTCCTGCTGGGGGTTCCAGTCGAGAGGGGGGGGCCCAACAACAGCCTTGAGGAAACCACTCCCAGCAACGGGGAGTCCACGGGGTGCCAGGAGGTGGGTACCTGCTCCAAGGGAGCCGGGGGCCGGCCTGGGAGCACGGCGTTGGGGCTGCCCGCCGAGCGGCCGTGAGGTCCCAGCAGCTTCCTGCCAGGCTGTGCAGACCACCCCAGGAGCCCTGGCAGCGGACCCCGAAGAGATGTTTGAGTTCAGCCAGCGCCAGACCTCTGCAGCCGGAGCACAGGCAGGGAGGGCGCCCGGGAAGACCTCCGGCGCCGCTGGGGTGGGCTGGGGGCCGGGGCAAGAGCGAGGGGCGCCCCTCAGGCCTCCTGCAGGCAGCAGCTGAAGAACACTCCGAGGCCACGACCTGTCCCTCCATGGCCAGGAAGGCGCCCCTGCCCTTCCTGCTGTTCACCCAACACCAGCAGGCATTCCTGCCGTCAGGCACCTCAGGGAAGGCGTCACCAGCAGACAGGGAGACCAGAGAGACATGGGGGGTGTCCCAGCCCCAGACCCCTCACGGGGGAGCCCCTAGCAGGTAGGGGACAGTGGGCACCCCCCAGGCCGAGCCCAGCCCACCATGGCCCGGGCCCCAGGGACACCCTTCTCCGGGATCTCCAGGGGCCTGGGGGAACCAGCAGGCTCCCAGAAGTCCCCTCCCCTAACCCCCAACTGGGGGCCGCAACCCCCACTGGGTCTGTCTGGAAGCACACTACAACACTTCCCACATCTGTTTCCACTTCCCGACCCGGAGAAACGGCAGAGCAGCTGCCTCCCCCACCCCCCCGAGCGGCGCCCGGATATGTGAGAGTGTGTGTGCCCGGAGGGCCCCCCGGGGCTGGCGGGCCGCCCTGCCACACTGCAGCACAGCGAGCAGGGATGAGGCCGCTCGCAGCCTGCCAGGCCCACTCTGCATCTCCAAGGTGGAAGCCAGGAGCGTCCCGCACCAGCCCCCCGAGGACTGACCATCACATGGCCTCACAGTCACAGCAGCCCCGGGCCCTGGGCCCCTGTGTCCAGAGCCAGGCAGGAGAGGGGCCAGGCGGGGGGGCAGCGAGCGGAGGGCTCAGCACCAGACCCTGGCCCGCAGCCCCTCCACCCTCCACCTCAGCGGGCACCCGGCACCGTCCCCCTCACCCCGGTAGCCCTCCATGCTTGCAGGGACAGCACGCTGTGGCCAGGGCCCCTCCAACAAGTCTACTCCCCAAAGACAAAGGCCCTGCAGAGGAAGTGAGGGTCGGGGTCCTGCTTCTCAGCTCCCTCTTCCCGACCTGCCACAGCCCAACCCCCTAAGCTTCCCAAAGCCAGGGTGGGGGGACCAGGGCCCAGGAACCCCAGCTCTGCAGGCCAAGAGTGGCCTCATGCTGGCCCTGCCCCTGCCCTTCCCAGCCGCTCCCACCCAGCCAGCACCCAAGTCGCCCCCAAGTTTGGTCCCCGGGTCCTGGGCCCCTGCTGACCCAGCACCACAGCTGCAGCTGAGAGGGTCCTCCAGAGAGTCCTGGCCCAAGGGCTCCTCCCCAAGTCGAGAGAGGAACCCCAGGAACATGGCCTCCGCACCCCAGTGTCACAGGGTCTGGCCTCGGCATGGGGGAGCCAGGCCCTGGGGACTCAGGAGGGCGCACTGCTCCGCGACAGGCCAGCCAAAGGCCCGAGGGGCAGCACACACGCAGCAGGACAAGCCCCTGAGCAGGTCCAGGAAGACGGGGACCCCAGCCCCACCCCGGTGGGCCCAGCCAGGAGGGTGGGGGCACCACTGAGGCCAGGAACCCAGGCAGGTGGGGGGCAGCTGGACACTTACCCAAGCAGGTCCTGCCGTCCGCATGGAGCCGGAACCCGGGCTTGCACTCGCAGAGGTAAGAGCCTGGTGTGTTCACGCATCTGTGCTGACAGCCACCGTTGTGCACTTGGCACTCATCCACGTCTGGACAGGGACACGGGCCAAGGGTCAGCCGCCCCAGGGACCCTGATCCAGGCACCCTCACAGTGGAACCCCGCTCAGGTGCCCGCGCTCCGAGCCCACGCTTGCCAGAGCAGAGTGGGGAGAAGGCAGGGCCCCTCCCTCACACCCGGCCAGCCCGCTTGGGGGGAAGAGCCGCCACCTTGCGGTGGCCAGAACGTGGGGAGCCCTGGGGGTCAGACACAACACAAGGAGCAGTGGTCTGGACAAGGCAGCGGCTGCAGAGGGCACTTGGCTGGGAGTGGGGGGGGGCCAGCTTCTCAGGCCTTTTGAGACTGAACCTGGAGCTGGTGCTCTACCCGGAAGGTCCAGATCCAGAAATACTCAGGACAGGGCCAGCTGCTTCTCTGGGACCCGTGAGCCCAAAAGGAAAAGCCAGTAATGCACAAGATGCCTTTGTTCGGGCTCTGGCTAGGGGAGAGGGAGCTTGAACAGCGTCCCCCCAAATTCACATCCACGCAGAGCCTCAGAACGTCACCTTCAGAGGCAGATGCAATTAGTTACCCGCGCTGAATGGGGGGGGGTACATCCAGCCACCAGGGGCCTCACAGGAGACACGTGGGGAGGCAGAGGTTGGAATGAGGTGGCCACAGCCGAGGAACCAGGTGGGCACAAGAGGCCGGAAGGAAGAGAGAAGGAAGGGTCTCCCCTGGGGGTCTTGGGGGGAGCGGCCGGCACCTTGATGCTGAACTTCCAGCCTCCAAAACAGTCAGAGGATCAACGTCTCCTGTTGTATTGTTTTGGTCCCGGGAAACTAACGTGGATGATATCAGCCCGGGTCTCCCGGGGGCCTTCCCATGCCGGGGGACGGGAGACCACCGGCAACATCCCCAGGACAGGACGTCATGGAGGTCCCGAACGCGGCTGTGAGAACACCTTCCACCCGAGACCACCAGCCACCAGAGCAGCACCCATGCCCACAGCGCCCCAGGCCACAGAGAAAGTGCTAACCAGGAGTGGATGAGGCCAGCCCAAAGGGGCCAATGGGGCCACCCCAGAAGCCCAGCTAAGAACTAGAGAAGCAGAAAGACCCTCCCCAGAGCCAAGGGCCTGCGGGCCTGCACCCCAGGAGGGTCACCTCCTCCTGCAGGAGCGCAGAGACGGGGGAAATTGGGAGCCGCCCGTACCTCCCATCCCGCCCTCTGGACCTCCATCCGCCCACGCGGGCCCCGGAGAGACTGGGCAGCGAGGGCAGTGGTCCGAACAGGCCGCTGAGACACCTGTGTGCGCGGCTAACGCCAAGAGGGACACAACTGTGCGGGAGACCCGGAGACCGAGGGAGGGGCTGTTGCAGACACAGGGGCCCCCGGCACGCCAGGCACAGGGCTGGAAGCCCATGCCGGGCCTCAGGCCAGTCCACATTTCTCAGACGCCAGCCTCCCCAACCACAAAAGCAGGGAGACAGACACACAGACGCTCCACTCCAGCATCAAGGCACGACTCCAGCCTCTGGTTCCCTCCCGGGAAAATGCTCAGCTTCCATTCTCCTAAAATGCCAGCCATCTGAGGCCGCCTGTGAAGGGTGCCAAAGGGGGGTACAGGCCATCCCCCGTGCCCACCCACCAGCATGTGCTTCCCACACACATGGGAACCGTGCCACCAGCCCACGTGTGGAGAACAGACCTGGAGCCCCAGAAATGACAGCAAACCAACTCCAGGAGGCCAGGGCCTCTGCTGCACACACAGACCGGGTCAGTCCAAGGAGACCCCCCGGGCCGTGCCAAGCACCTTGGGGAGAGGCCCAAAGATGCGGGGAGGCTCTCTTCTGCCCGCGGCAGCCCAGAGCTTTCTCAGGATGGACACGGGTGGCTCTCGGGAAGAAGCCTGAAGGCAGAGGTCAAAGGGCCCCAGCAGAGTCCCCAGGAGGGTGGGGGACAGAGGGACCCAGGGCCCTCTTGTGGGAGAGTCAGCCGAGAGGCAAGTGGTTGGAAGGGAGGTGCGGGCAACCCCCCATGGGGGCTCAGAGAGGAAGTAAAGATGCAACCGTGGGGGATGTGGCCCCAGGCACATAGTAGGTGCTTAGCAAAACTTCAGGGAAGACATGCCAGGTATGTGTTGTCTATGGGGGCGGCGGGGTGGACGGCAGCCTCAGTGTCCAGACCAACCCTGCCAGGGCGTCATTCCAGTGGCAGCTGTGCTCCTGATGTGGCCCTGGGGCCGGGAGTGCAGGCGGGCAGGGACGCTGGTGGGCAGGGACACTGGCAGGCAGGGACACTGGCTTCCGGGAACCCTGCTCTCGGCCGGCAGCTCATAATCACGCTCGGCTCACTCCAGACCCCAGCTGGGGGAGAGGCTGCTCGGACACTTGGCTGGGCGGCCACATCCTCCAGCAGCTCTGAGCAGGTCTGAGCAAGCCGTCTGGGACGCAAGGGGAGCCCAGGACAACGTCAACCCCTCGGCCAGCCCAGCAGCCCTTTGGGCCGCAAGGACAGCAAATGGACAGTCTGGGATGAAGCACTCGGGGGAGGCAGAGGCAGGAGGCCGCCGTTAGCCAGCAGGGTCCCTCCAGCTGGGCTGCCCTGACGGCCGGGGCCTCCGGCCTGGCTCCCACCCCCGCCCACGTGACCACCGTTCTTCGGGCCCCCCTGCTGCCCGCACAGGAACATTCAGACTCAAGTGTCCACACCAGCGGACAGAAAGCCTGCTACTTGCTAAGACACACAGGGCCACGTCTGCAAGCCGTCTCCCACGGCGGCCCCGGTGGAAGGCGCTGGCGGGCGGACGGCAGCCCCAAGCTCTCCAGTGGCCCCTGGACCTGCCCTCCCTGGCGATCGGCGACCCGGCCCCGGCGATAGGCGACCCGGCCCCGGCGGGGACAGCGTCTGTGAGCTGTGGCCCAGCAGGCGCAATGATGCTCAGACACCACTTGCAGGGCCCCCGGGCACTGTCAGCCGCGCGGGCATCGGGACGCAGCAGGCAGCTCAAAGCTGAAGAACCTGAGGCCACCCCCTTCAGCCCTCCAGGCAAGGGGGGCCTGTGGAAGGGCAGCGGGGCACGCGGCCACCCGACCTCCTGCCGGGGCCCCTCCGCGGAGGAGACCGACTCTCCGGAAGCCACGCAGGACCCGTGTCCCTCACCCTGCCTGCCCGGCTTCCGAGGCGGCCACGTGGGGGCCGCTCTCCTCCGCCGACCCCAGCCACCTGCAGCTGCTGACCCTGCGGCCGTGGCTGGGACTGAGAGCCACAGGCTCAGTGTCTTTAAGGAGAGCGGGGTCAGCTGAGTAACGGCCCCCAAAAGGGTCCGCAGTCTAACTCCTGGAGCCTCGCCAGCTAAAGGGACTTTGCAGGTGGCCCAAAGTCATCACGAGGCCCTTAAAGGTGGGGACGGGACATCAGGGAGAAAGAGATGGGGAGACACGGGGCCTCTGTCCAGCCCGGCCTCCTGTCCCCCGCCCCCCAGTGAGGTCCGCTGTGCTCTCTGGGGGCCAGATGCCCTCCCCAGGGCCTGTCCCGCAGGCCTGCTCTCTCCAGCCAACACTTGCCCTCACACAGTGCTTCCTGACATGGGACCCGGGCCCTGAGTCACCCCAAACTGGGCACTGACACCTCAGGCCCTGGAACTACAGAGAAGATATCCCTCTTGCAGACAGCACAGAGGGGGGCTTAGGTGTCCCCAGACCCCAAGGGTCTCTGAAAGAGAGCTTGAAGGCCCCGAGCCTCCCAGGCTGAGCCGATGGAACCGGGGACCAGAGCCTGGAGCACAACCCCCGGCCCTGTGCAGCCTGAGGCCCAGCCGCCACGCGTCCGGTGCAGCTCACGCCCGCACAGGGAGCAGCCGGGGGCCCGGGGAGCAGCTGGTGCCGCCCCAGGCTGAGCTGTGTGGCTGGAGCATCGGTGGTCTGCCGACACCGGGCTGACTCCCCTGGTCGTCCTTGGGCAGCCGGTCTCGATGCCGCGGGGAGCCCATGGAGGCGCCCCCATGCCGGGCCAGGGGCTCAGGCCGGTGGAGCAGACAGCGCCCTGCAGACAGGTGCTCTGCCCCATCAGCCCCTTCCTCCAAAGCCTCGCGCATGCTTCCCCGGGAAACCTGGGCCCTCTGGGATGCCGCCAGGAAGGCCACTCACGTAGTTATCGAGTTCAGAATCCTGCTTGCCCCCAAACATGCCCCAGGGTCCTCACGCCCAGAGACATCACCCTATTATCCACGGGCCCTCGACCTCTCCTCTCCGCAAGGCCGCGCGGACCCGAGCTGGGCGGGAGCTCCCCAAAGCCCGGCCTCACACAGCCTCCCTCTGGAGGCTACACGGTCTCACGGCGCTTACGGTCACCAGCAGGAGGGGGACAGCACCGGCCTGGCGGTGGCTGAGCCACCGAGTGGGAGGAGGGCTGCCCACCCCGTGGGGACCCAGCCTGAGACCCAGCTGACATGGCCCAGAGGACAGTGGAGCAGGGCCAGTGCCGCCAAGAAGACCAGGTGCCCTGCACAGAGCCACACTCAGGGGCCAGGGCCGGTCTGGAGGGGAGGGCCTGCCTCCCGGTCCGAGGAGGACGGCCCCAACCTCTGAGGCGCTCCTGCGGGGAGGCCGGCCCACGGCGGGCACCAGATCTGAAGGGCAGGGAGAGGCAGGGCAGACCCGGACAAGGGAGTATCCGCTGTCCATGAGCTGCTGGGGTCTCGGGGCTCCCTCTGCAGCTCACCGGCGTGGCCACACACCCAAGGCTTGGGGAAGGAGATGGGAAGGGTGGCACTTGCCACGACCGCACACGACCGCACACGACCGCGCACGACCGCACACGACCGCACACGACCGCACACGACCGCACACGACCGCCAAGCGGCTCTAGGGACCCTGGAAGGGCAGACTTTGCTTAGGGACCCCACGGCTCTCCTTTGAAGCTGTCCTCTTTCTTGACCCCCCAGCTGCCAGTGCCGGGGGCGGGGTGGGGGGGGGGAATCCCCCCACCCCGTGCCACAGGCAAATGTAAGGGGCTGCTTCTCTTCCCTCCGGTCAAGAGACCGCTTGGCTGTCAGCAGACCCCGCAGCCAGGTCAGGGGGGCACGGAAGGTCCGATGACTCAGGGAGGAAGGGCCTGTCCCAGAGGAAGCGGCCGCCAGCGGCACTGCCCCCGCCCTGCTCCCTGCAGCCTCCCGCGCTCTCAGCCTCCGCGCCGGCTTCAAAAAGAGGTGCACAGGGGGCCCGCGGCGGAGCCCCGCGCCCCACCCCGCGCAGAGTCCGCCCGGCGCCCCCACCCCGCGCAGAGTCCGCCCGGCGCCCACCTGGCCTCCGGTCCCCGGCGCTCACGGAGTAGCCGGCCTGGCCCAGGTGGCACGGCCAGCAGCCCCTCCAGAGGTAGCGGTAGTGCGTGCCCGCGACGCGCGCCAGGCCCCCCAGCAGCCCGAGGCACCAGAGCGCCGTCAGGGCCCCGCGGCCCCGGGACGCCCGCATGGCCGGCCGGCGAGCTGCGCGCACCCCAGCGGCCCGGCGCGCTCTGAACCCGGCGCCCCGCCCCGCGCCTTTTTGTTCTCGGCTTTCCCTCCGCCCCCCGCAGGTGAAGGCCAAATCCTCCAGGCGCTGGGGCCGCCCCCGCCCCGCCCCGCCCCGCCCCGCCCCCGCGGGCCACGCTGCCCCCCCGCGCCCCGCCCCTCGCCCTGTGCATTCGGGCGCGCGCTCTCGCACCCCGACGCGGAGCCCCGTGCAGGCACACAAGCACCCTCCCGGGGACCCCCGGGGACACGTGCACAAACAGACCCACGTGTGCAGATGCGCACGTGACACACACAGCCCCCCCCACCCCACCCCTCCGCACAGACGTGTGCGGGCACATGCCTGCCCACGGACACATGCATGCCCACAGACACATGCGTTCCCACACCTACACGGAAGACACCCAGGCAGAAAAGAAGGCCACCCTGGAAATGCCACTGGGGGTTTCGGAAGGACAGTTAGGTGGGCCAGGGTCTGCCCAGTGTGAGGTGGTTGGGAGCCAGGCACCTGGGGGAAGAGGTTTGCAGCCCCCAGCCGGCAGGCTCCCTGCACGGTGGCGTCCTCCTCTGGCCGGGGGCTGGCACCCAGAGGGAGTCCCTATACGCCTGCGGCAGGTGGGAGAGGGTCAGAGCGAAAATGGACACCCTATCAAGGGCAGCGAGCCCCAGGTGTCCTGCTACATGAGCCTCGGAGGCACATCCAACCCCCAGGGCCCTCACTCGAGGGCACAGCCTGAGGCTCGAGCTTCGTCCCAAGCAGGCAGCCTCCTAAGAACCTAGGCATACGGGCCTCATGAGCATCTGACCCCCAACCCCTGCCCGCCCCTGAGGTCTCACCCGGGGACGCTGTGTAGGCCAGCCTGTCACCTCCTGGCCAACGACTGGGCCAAGGCCCTGCTGTCCGGCACTCTGTGCAGCCCACCTATGGGCCAGGTCCGGGGAGAGAGGCACCACCTGGCCTCACCCAGTCCTGCCCGCGGTACAGAGGCCGGCCCATCCCACTGGCCCCCTGCCTGCCAGGCGCCTGGCAGGGCAGAAAAGGGCCTGCCTAGGGCCTGCCTAGGACCTGCCTGCCTGTCTGCCGGCGCCTCCTGGGTGAGCCTCTCTCCTGTCCACCGTCTGAACGGCCCACCAGCCCTTGAACTCGGGCGTCTCATCCTGGGAGCTCCCCTAAGTCTCCCGGATGGGCATGCCGTCGGATCGCTGTGCGGCGCCTTCCACACGGGGCAGCACTTTGCCGCTCATTTCCCAACAGCTCCCAAACCAGTGATCACGGGAAGCCAAGGGTCCCCTCATCCGCGGCCACCAGTCAGGAGGCAGGGGTCAGGAGGCCATGGAGACAAGCTCTGTGTCCCAGGGAAGGGCAGAGGGACACCATCGGGAGCTCTGACTCTGAGGTCATCCTCACTGCTAGGCAGCAGGGCCTGGGGTACTCCCAGGGTACAGCTCAGAAGAGCGCCCTTCTGGGATGAAGGCCCTGCAGAGACCCCACGAGGGGTCCCTAAGTCCCAGGCAGCCCCCACCCTGAGGTCTCTCAGGACCAGGGCTGTGGGAGGAGGAAGAGCCAGACAGGAAGCGGGGGGCACCAGCCTTGGTCTCCTCGTGTAGCCCCGCAAGTCCTGCCCACCCTGGCAAAGGGCTCTGCCTTGTCCTGTGTCCCAGGGCAGGGTCACAAGCCCCCTCGGCCACTGAGCACGGGGGCTGTCACTCGTCCTTGTAAAACACACCAGGTTCTTGGTACAAAACAGAAGTGAGGAATCACCTTAGTCCTTTTTACGTGAATTTCACGTGTAAGTGGTTTTACTTGCATATGTGGCATTAAGTAAAATAGATCACTCATATCAATGTCCCTGATTTCTTAGTTTTTTTAGCGTTGCTTCGGGAGAACTTAAGACCACACCATGGCTCTCTGTGGGGCGGTGCTGGTCCCCGTGCCCAGCCCCCAGCTTGCTACCAAGGGGACAAACTCCTCTGTGCTCGTCTCCCCGACTGTAACAAGGGAAGACCGTCACAGGTCGCCGTGCAAGAGGAGGGGAAAGCAGATGCAGAAAATGCGGCGCTGAGAGTCCGTAAGAATCAGCCCAAGCGGCTGGCCGGGTCTGCACACCGGATCCCTGCCCCTAGGCCAAGCAGCAAGACCCACGGCAGCGTCTAGAGCCGAGGGTCCTAGGGGTAGCGTCCTGGGACCCAGCCTCCCTGCTCCCTGGTGGATGAAGTCACAGCCCAGAAGGCATCCTGGAACCTGGCCACACCAGCTTGAGAAGAGCCAAGGGACCTCAGGACAGTTCCTGTCCCACAAAGCCATGTCCCTGGGGCTCCCACTGCAGCCTGCGCATCCCGATCAGCTGACGGGGACGCACCGCTCAGGCCCTCTTGTCCCACCGAGGGGCGGCCTCCACCCTGGCATGCGGACTGCTATACATTCCAGACTGCGCAGGGGCGGGGGCTGGCAAGGGCAGAGAGCAGTCTGGGAAGCAGCAGCCCGGGACATCGCGAGGTATGAGATGAGCTCCAGCAGCGCGCCGGGAAGGACTGCGGGGCCGCGGAGGGCTCTGGGCCTCCAGCCCCCACGAGGCCCGGCAGGAGGACTCGGGCCCGGCTGCGCAGGGAGCAGCCCGCCAAGCGCGGGATGCCATCAGCCGTGCAGATGGTGCCCACGGCCGCCCCACTGCCCCCTCCCCCGCTGCGGTGCCGCCAAGCGCATCCAGGCCCGAGGCTGTGGGGTCTGGAAGCTGTTTGGGAAATGCTTTCTCGATGCGGAAATGCGGGCTGGGCGTCTCTGCCCCTCGGAATGTCTGTGTCAGCAGAAGGAGCGGGTCCCCCCACCCCGCAGGCCGGTTCCGGCTTTCCTCTCCAAGCTGGGCGGCCACTGGGCTCCTTCGCCAGGACCCAGGCTGGGGTGAGGGCCCCGGGCCACCCCACAAACACCCCACTTCCCCAAGGGCTGGGTCCATCCCGTCACAGGCCCCTGACATGGGGCTCCAGGACAGAAGGGACATGCTCCTGGGTCGGGGACGGAGGTGGGGGGGTGCCAGGAAGCAGAGCACTGCGGAGCCTCCCTCACTTGTGCCGTGTCTGTCCCAGGGGCTCTGGACGTGCAGCGGGCAGGCCCTCCAGCAGCACCTGAGGAGGCCAAGGCATCGGGCCCCCTGTCTGGTCCCTGAGGGGGAAACCGTGGGTCTGGACCCTCCCGGTCTTCTGGGGGCTGGGCGCTCCCCGGTCCCTGAGCCTTAGGAGGGGCTAAACCCTCTGCAGGGAGAGGGGCGCGAGAGAGGAGAGGCACCGGAGAAACCCCCAGAAGTCACTGCCCAGGATCCCTGGGTGCCCAGGCTTGAGGATGCAGGTCCACGGGCACAGCAGTTTCCTGACAGGAGGAGCAGACACGGGGCCCACAGGCAGCCCCGGTGCTGGGTGGGGGCGGGGGCGGGGACTGGACCCCACTCACAGGAAAGGGGGGCAAGGACAGGCCGCCCCAGGACGCTCGGGCCCCGGGCTCAGGCTCTGCCAGCACCTCGACTCACTCTCCCCTCCCCGCCCCTGCTGAAGTCAGGCAGGTCCTGTGTCCCTCCCAGGGGCGCGCATTGACAAGCAAGTGTCCCAGTGGGCACAGGGACTGTAACAGGACAGGCCAGGGACCGGAGAGCCCCTGACAGGACCCCCAGCAGCAGGAAAGAAGGGCCAGGGAGGGGCTGGAGGAGGCTTCTGTCTCGGGCTTCTCTTCCATTGGCCTCAGGGGGGTCTCAGTAGTTCCCCCCCACCCCGGCCTCCTCTGGGCCCTCAGGTGACCCACGCCTGCGTGGCTCTTTCCACCCCAAGGTCCGGAGGTCAGCTTCTGGTCTGGGGCCGCACGCGGTCCAGCCTGCCTGCACGTGGGACGCCACACCCCGGTCCCTCCCCCACGCCCTTCCCCGCCAGCTGTTGATTTCAGGAGCCCGAGCCGGCCGGTCCCCACGGCCAGCCTCATGGTAAACCCATTACTCGGCTGGATTCCTCACCCAAGTAGAGGGAAGGAAAATTAAAACCAGGGCTGTCTCCGAGAGCCCAGCTGCCAGTCCCGACGGCAGCTGTCCCTGGCTGGCGCCACGCGGAAATGGGGGTGCCTCTCTTCTTTCACACATGCCCCCCGCCCCGAGAGCCCAAGGTGGGGCAGCCTCCAGCCCACACGCTCTCCTCCGGGGACCAGCCGGCTCGCGGGGCATCAGACGCTGGCACCACAGCAGAGAGCCCAGGGCCGAGTCTGGCCTGGAAGGCACCGCAGAGGCTGGCCCGGAGCGGCGCCTGAGGCCTCCCACCCACGTGGGCACACACGTGTGTGCGCGTGACGAGGCCCTGTCTGTGGCAGCCGGCTGCTGGTCTTGCTCCCCGGCTGCCGTGCAAAGGCCGTGGGGAGGCCAGGTCCAGCCCTGGGAGTGCCTGAGTCCGGGATGCGGACAGCCCCACCTGGGCCACGGCCGCCAAGGCCTGGCTCTCACGGAGGACACAGCTGCCCAGATGGCCCTGGAGCTCACGCTGCACTCGGGGGAGAGGAGATGGCAAAACTGACTGATGGGGAGCTTTCCTGGGGAAGGCGGCCAGCCAGCCTGTGGCCAGGTAGCAGGGAAGGGCACATGTGTGCTCGCCAGCCCATCGGAGGACATCAGGGCAGGTGCATGGCTGAGGACTCAGAGGCAGGTAGGGATGCTGGGCAGGGAGACTGGCTGAAGCCCTGGGCCTGGCTCTGGTCCACAGCAGGAACCCAGACAGATGGCCAGAATCAAGCAGTCCATGGACGGCCAAGTGTATGGCCAGGCCTGCACCCGACAGCCCGCGCCGACTGCTGGGCCCCGGCAGTCACGCCTCCTGCTGCGCATCCTCCACCCGAAGGCCACACTGAGTGCACGACGCTGTGGCTGCGGGGCTGGCGGTCAGCTCTGTGTCCCGGGCCAGCAGCCTGTATGCTCCCGCTCAGGTACCCAGGTTGGGAGCTGGCAGGGCTGGCCATTGGCCCCTCTCACCTCTGAGCCCCCAGGCCCCCCTGCAAGTACTCAAGGCCACGCAGTGCACAGGCTGAGCCCAGGGCAGACACTGTCCGCCTGAAGTACAGAGGGACAAGTGAGCCCAGAGAACCCCCAGCTCTGACCCGGCCGGCCCCAGGCCCCGGTTCCACCACCCACTCCTCTTCCCTGTGGTCTGGTCATGAAGATGCGCGAGTCCTGGGGTCTGGCCGTCTGCGCTCTGGTACAGCTGCCCATCCGCAGAGCGGCTCGGGGCAGAGCAGGGAGCGAGGAGGGCTTGTCAATGGGGCTCTGGGGTCCGGCTGAGGCCAGGGTGGGGTCAGAAGCCCAGCAGGGTCCAGAGCAGCAGGGCACGGCGGGAATGGAGGCTCAGCCCAGACCTGCCTCCCACAGCGGCCTGGAGAAGAGCCAGCAAGGGCGGGGAAGGTGCGACCATCATTCCACAGGGAGGGACAGAGCCGCGGGCAGGAGAATCCAATCGGGGGCTGGACCGAACACAGAGCCGCGGGCAGGAGAATCCAATCGGGGGCTGGACCGAACGGCGGGGGGAGAGGGCCTTCAGGATGCGCAGAAACTCACAGGGAAGGGACCCAACCCCACCGCGCAAGGGAGGAGAGAAGCGGAGGGTGTGGCCTCCCCACCCTTCCCAGCGGCAAGGCTGGGAGGGGCCACGTGCCTCCCTCCCCAGGCTTGACGCCTTGAGCTTCACGTACTGCCGCCCGCAACCGGCCAAGACCCCGGACCAGCGACTCCGGGTGGAAGTGGTCGCCCCCCCCCCCAGCAGGCCCCCAGCTCAGTGACGGAAGCTTCTGGGACAGGTTCAGGCTCCAGCCTGACTCGTGTGCCGTGCCCTCCCCACAACAGGGCAGGATCCCCGTGAGCACGCGTCTGCCTGCCCTGGCCGAGCCCGGAGCGTGAGGACCGCGCCGGCAGCAGGTCAGGACTCAGGGACCGGAACCGGCCTTCCCAGCTCCCCCCCCCCAGCCGTGGCTCAGCCTCCAGCCCGGGCCCAGCGCTGGCCTCGGGCACCAGGGCTCAGCAGGCCGCCCACCTGAGGTCTCCCCCGGGCTCAGGGCGTGGGCAGGCCCGCGGCCAGGCTGTCTCCAGCGGGTTCTGACTGCCGATGGTGGCGACGCTCATTTCTCCCCAGCTGGCCGCACCCAAGGGCATACTTGCCCCATGTGCTCACGAGATGAATGAAAACAGCCGGCGTCACGGAAGAAAAGCCTTCGACTCTCGGTGCCCCGGACGGCGGAGGCCTCCGGCTGCGGACACCCAGTCGGAAAGGCCGCCATCCTGCCTGGAAGGGTCACGGTTCTCAGCCGGACGTGCTTGCCTGTGTCCAGAGGACAGGCCGCCAGGGGACCAGGCCGTGACAGGAGTAAGGTAGGGGCTTTGCGACCAGAAGGCCCGAGTGTGTGCAGGCTGGGCTCTGAGGCCCGCAGGTGTGCAGTGAGCCTGCCAGGTGGCCTCTCCTGTCCCGGTCTCCGGACCCAGACAAGCCGGTCACTCCACAGACACCTGTCGGGCACCCACTACATGCCAGGCCCTGCCAGCTTGGACGGCAGGGAACAAGCAAGGGGCTCCCCCAGCTCCAGAGACGCCGGCGAGCCAGAGGGGATAGGATAGGGACTCCCACCCGGGGCCCGAACCGGAGGGGACATCACTCCGGGCTTTGCTCCCCGCCCCCCCAGCTGTGTGAGCCCAGACGTAGCACTGCAGGTGCATGACCCCAGGCCCCCGCTGCCTTTTATAAGGTGGGGCCCCAGGGCAGCCTGAGCCCCAGCAGCGGAACTGGCCCGGCCTGCAGTGCGCGCCGGACGAGGCAAGACATCCTTCCTGCGGTCACCATGATGGCTCCCGCCGCCCTTCCCCTTCTCCGGGTTTAGCGACAGCAGGGTTGTCCTGGGAAACCAAAGAACCTCCCTTGAGACTCTCTTGGGTGGGTGGAGGGACCAAGGACTCCAGGACAGGGTCAGAGAAAGCCCCCACCCCCATGAAGGTCTATGGAAGGGCAGTCGGTGCCCCCCAGGCGCCACGATGAGGGTCCCCAGCAGCTCCCCTGGCCACCCCCACCCCCAGGGCATTGCCGCAGGCTAGCACAGCTGGCTCCAGTCCGCCCACGGCCCTCCCGGCCCTGAGCCCGAGCCCTGGAGGTTCCTAATCAAGGCCTGTCACTTCCCACATTCCTGCCTCTCCCTCGGGACGGTGCGAGGCAGGCAGCCGTCTGCAGGAGGCCGGTGGAGGCCAGGCCAGCAGTCAGGCCAGGCAGGGAGGGAAGGAGAGAAGCACTTGCCCGGCGGCTTCCCAGGACGGGGACAGCCTGGAGCCCGTGGCCACAGCCGAGGTGGGTGGCTGGGCGGGCGAGGCCACGGAGAAGCTGCTTCGTGCCAAACTACCCTGAGCACACGTGCCTCGCAGCGGGTCCCCTTGGTGTCCCCCAGCGGCCGGGGGGGCCTGAGAGCCACCTGCTCAGTGCAGACACCCGAGCTGGGCCCACGGGGGCTGGGACGCAGGGACACTGGTACTGTCCCCAAGTCCCCATGGGATTCCTACAGACACCCCCATGCAGACCCCAGCCCTGCCCGGCCACCCCGCGCTAAGACGGATCCAAGAAGCCGGGGTGAGCCCACCCAGCACCCCACAAAAGAGCCGGCTGTTCTCGTGTTGGGCGGAGGACTTCCTCTGGAGGAAGCCCCTCCTCCCTGCACAGCCCCCACCCCCGCAGCCCCACTGCCCCCTCCCCAGAGCCTCCCTTATCTCTGAGAGGAGGGGGGTCAGAGCGGTGGGAACCGCGGGAGCTCACCGTGGGAAAGCGGGCCTGCGGGCTTCAGTCCCCCCCGGGCGACAGCCGATTCTCTCCCAACGGCAGCCTCCTTCTCCCCTGGGGGTGGGACCGAGACCTCCCCCCAGCAGGAGCAATGTCACTGCGGTCCTCAGTCCACACCATCTGGCCTAGTGTGGAGCTGGCCACATCTCCCAGATGGGACGCACCCGACCTCGTACCCAACGAGCCCGCCGTGGGGTGGGGCGGGGCTTGGGGCAGGCGCGGAGAACCCCCTACCCTGGCCTCAGGGTGGTCTCCACAACCCCAGGGCCGGGTTCCTGAGCAAGTGCCCCGAGGCCAGGTGGAGGACGGGTCCAGCTCAGGGTGGGATGGCCCTTTGCTCCCCGTCACCCCCCTTTCCCACCAAAGCTGTCTTGGGGCTGGGCACCCCCACGGACACTGGGCCAGGGGCCTGGAGATGTTTCCCGGCTCCTCTGCGGTTCCTGGAGAGGCAAGAGTCTTTTTCGTCCCACGTTCTAGATAAAGAGACTGAGGTTCAGAGTCACCCAAGGTACCAAGCTGAGGCTCATCGGGGACCTCGCGGACCCCAGGGCCCAGCGCTGGGATGGCCTTCCCAGAGATGCTGACATGGAGAGCAGGCCCGGAGCCCCTGGAGCTGCCAGGACACAAGGGAGAGGGGCTGCCTTTCTCTCCAAGCCCTGCTGCCTCCCTAAAGCCCCCGCCCACAGATGGGGGTGAGGCAGACACAGGCCGAGTCGCGCCCAGACGGGAGGAACCGTGCAGCCTCGCCCGGAGACGCGCGTGCGCCCGGCTCCCCCGCCTCCCCCGCCTCCCCCGCCTCCCCGAGCTCGTGGCTCCTGCTCCAGGACGGTGTCCCAGAACATGACGAGCACACGGGCCTGGCCATGCTCCTGGTGCGAGGGCCAAGGCGCCCTCCAGCCAGGCTCCCGTGCCAGCACTCAGGGTTTTATAGTGTCCATTCATCACCGGGAGCGGTTTCTGGGCTCACCCCGCCGTCACCTCGGGCGCACCACCCTACGTGTGAGCGAGCAGAGCCGTCCTCCCCTTGGAGGTAACATCTTGATTTCCTGCTGGCTCTGCTCGCTCACCGCCGCTGGCCGCCCCAGCAGTCCTGTGTGCTGGCCGGAGCTGCAGCTTCAGGGGGGCTGGGCTGGGCTGGCAGGGGGACAGAGAATACACAGCAGGCGCTTGGCTCTCGGCGGCCGGCCTTGCGGTGACTCGGGGCTCCAGCCATCCCAAACACGCAGGGCTCGGGGTCTGCAAACTCCCAGGGGCCCAGGCCAAGGAGCGGCCTGGGGTGGGGAGTAAAGAAAGGGCTGGCCCTGCGGGGTGCAAGGTCTGAGGCCAGTGCCCCTGGCCTGACGTCCCTCCTGGTCATTCTGTGCACAGCGCTGTCCTTGGACAGCTGTGCCAGATGGCAGAGCCTAGCCTGCCCTTCGGGACCTGGTGGATTAAGGGATTCCAAAGCTTCCTAAAGGAACTCAGAGAGGCTGCGTTTGCAGGCCCTGTGCTGTGCTGACTTGGCGCAGGGCTCTGGCCGGTGGCTGGAATGCACATTTATCTTCCAGGGCCCGCCCCGGCCCCCGGGGCCCCAGGTCAGCACTGGGAGCCTGCGGCAGGGTCAGCAGACCCCAGCTGTGCAGCGGCACCAACACCTTCTCCAGGGCCTCCTGGACACAGACAAGGGGCTGGGGCTGCTCTCCCAGCTCTGGGGGCCGAGGACCAGAAGGGAGAGGATGGGAAACCCAAGGTCCAGCCCCAATCTGGGAGGCCCCTGGGCTGGAAAGCCCCTCACGGCGAGGACCTTGGGGCCATCTCAAACTGTATACAAGCCGGTTTCCCAGGGCTGGAGACCTGGATGCAGGAGCCGAGGCCCAGAAGGGCCAGGCGGGCCGGCAGCAGGCAGGGGCTTGGAGCGGGATCCTCCGGGGGCGCCTGGGCTGAAGCCCGGGGGAACCAGGGGAAGAAGCGTGTGTCCTGCACTAGGGCATCCTTGGGATCCGCGGAGGCCGGGGGGGCTGGAAGGGGCTGAGGCTCATGGGACTGCCCTGGACATGGCCCGCTCTGGGTCTCCCAGTTCGTGCACCACACGAACACCTGCTCCCCACTTAGGGGAGCACGGGGCTGTCCGTAGAGGAGGGACTCGTCCCGCTGCCTCATTCTGAAGGCCAGAGGCTCCCAGGTGGGAACATTCAAACACAGTCCCCAGACCCCGGGACTCTCCTCACTGGCACCAAACCCCCAGCCCCGCGGTTCTACAGCGTCGAGGGCTGCTGGACACCCAGCTTTGGCCAGACACCTTGCCGGACACCTTGGCTTTTGGGACACCTGCCCCAACTTCCCCTGCACACGGTGCGCCCTGGGGCGGGGGCACAGACCTCATGGGTTCTCTCATCCCAAGGGGACCCACTTCTCAGAAAGGGAAACCAAGGCCAAAGCCAGAACTTGGGGGAGTCCTTCCTGCCCGCCCTCCGTCGGTCACAGGACCCCTGTCCCTGCTGCGCTGGTTCCCTCCCTCCAGACTCCTTCTGGCCGTGAAAGCGCTGGAAAGGAGAATCCGCACAGGGACGCCCCATGTGTGCAGAGCCCCTCTGCAGGGCAGACTCCTGCACCCCCAGACCCCAGCCCAGCAGGCTCTACACGCACCCCTGGCCCTCTGACGGATGCCCCACCCCCCACCCCGCGGCTGGCCCAGCAGGAGACGCGCTCTCCCGGGACAGGGACACGGGGATGACAGTCCAACATGGGGCAAGGGGACCGATGTCGCCGGCCCGACGGGCACGCACTCAGAGGGGCCCATACTGCCAGGGCCGGCCCTGGGGTCCGGGTCAGGTGGGGGCAACGGCCGACAAAGGAGTGTGAAGGGGTGCCAGCGTTAGCACCAGCCTTCCGCCCCACCCCTAATCATCCCTCTCCCTCTCCGCCCCCAGAGGAGTCTCCTGTCTGTTCTTGATCTTGCTGGCCCAGGGAGACAGTTTGCCCGGGGCCGGCCCAGGCCTCAGCAAGCTTGAGTCAGGGCTCGGTGCCCACCAGTGCCGCACGCACGCCCAGGGACACGGCCCACCCTTCCGCCCCCACTGCTTGTGCCTGGGCCCACTGGCCACGCCAGCCCTCCCCACCGCATATTCCCCCAGCACAGCCCCCAGGGTGGCCTCCACCCACAACAGGTTCTCTGAGCCCCCCAAGCCTCACTTTCGGAGGCACGTGGACGCCCTAAAGGCATGGCGAGGAGGCTGGGCAGAGAGGGCCCCATCACGGGGGCCCCAAGCAGGGCGGCCCTGGGGACCAAGGAGGAGGCGACCCCAGGCCCGGCCCGGCCAGGCAGGGGAGGGCAGCCGTGGGCGATGGTGGGCTGGGCCCGGGACCTACCTTGGCAGGTCCTGCCGTCCCCCTGCAGCTGGTGGCCAGCGGGGCAGCGGCAGTAGAAGCCCCCCACGGTGTTGGAGCACTGGTCCTCACAGCCCCCGTTCCCGTCGGAGCACTCATCCACGTCTGTGGAGGAGGACACTGGTGAGCGGCGGGGAGACCCCAGCCACGGCCCACCCCAAGCCCCAGACCTGAGAGGCCATAAGAGGACACAGACCAGCAGAGATGAGCAAACCTCACCCCTACAGACAGACCCCACGAGAGGGGGACACCCGACATGCCCGTCCCGCAGCCAGGGAGGCACGCGCACCTGGGTCCCACCCAGGAAAAGCAGCCTGTCCTACTGCATTTGGGGGGAGGTGGTTTCCGGAAGGCCATGCAGAAGCGGCTTGGCCCAGGAGGGGGCCCTGCTCTCCCAGACAGGAGCGACAGCTGCTTTCCTGGGTCCTCACAAGAACGGCCTCTGCCCGTGTTCTGGTCCCGCAGTCAGTGTGTCCCAGGGAATCAAGCCCCCCCCCGCCCCGCTTTGATGCCGGGAAAAGACCCTCACAGCTGTCCCCAGACCCGCATCACTGCCCCCACACACTCCTGGTCCCAGGACCTTATGGAGTCACAGCTGCCAACAGGGAGAGGGACATGAATGGGTAAGAGTGGAGGAGCAGTCTCCTCAGCCCCCCAGCACCCCCGTCCCCCCGGCTGCCCACCCGAGGTCTGAGAGGGGCCCCCTTCTCCTCCTGGCCTCTCAAGGCCAAAGGCTGAGCTCCCCCGGTGTCGTGGGGAATGTGACCCAGAGGCAGGCACAGACCACGCAGAGACCCCAAAGTGCCACAGGACACAAATGGTCAGGGGCCAGCGCGGCCCACAGGCTGCTGCTACTGGAAGCCCCGGCCCTTCCTGGCCACACAGGGAGCAGAGCCTCAGAGCTCAGACAGCCCCGTGCTGGCGTTCCCAGCCAGGCCAAGCCTCTCCCGATGGCTTCATCACCTCTGCCCCTGCCGGGGAGTGTCCCCACAAGACCCCAAGTCCAACTGAGGCCACAGCTGGCCACAGTCCCACCGACAGGACTGTGGCTGGAACTCTCCTCGGGAGGGCCGGGAGGCAACCGTCCGCCCAGCCCTGCAGAGGTTAAAGCCAGGAATTTTCTGGGAATTCCTAGAGAATGACACAGGATGAGACAGAGGTCGGCCCAGCCCGGGGGTCAGAGCTGGGGTGCCCGGGGCAGGAGTCAGCGTGGGACTGGGGGGACGGCACAACAGCCAGCCCGGGGACGAGGAGTGCGCCGGGTCGGAGGGGCCCAGGGAAGCTCCAGCCCGTCCTGACCTCCGGCTGCACAGTGGGGAACTGTGTGTGCCAGGCAGGCAGGCCGCCGACCCAGGGAGCTCCTTCTAGCTGCTGGCACACAGGGTCGACAGGGGCCTGGGCACGCATGCCCCTGAGCCCCGGGCAGGATGCCTCGGCTCCAGGACCCCCAGGAAGCCCCATGGGGCTCAGCGTCAGGCGGGCGGCTCGGCACCCATCTCTGCCCACGGCTGGACTGCGCCACCCGCAGCACAGGACAGGACCCCAGTAGTCTTGGGTCTCTGTGTCCGGCCCAGGCCAGCACACAGGGAGCCGCAGGACACCCCTGGCAAACGGAGAACGAACATCACACTCCTCGAGAGAGGCAGGAGGGTGGGGGGTGGGGGGCTGCCCCTCCCCCAGGCCCCTCCTCAGGCCACAGCGGCCCAGACTGCGCAGGACGTGATCCTGACCAGGGCCGGCGTCGGCAGGCTCCCCTCTGCCAAGCCCCTGCTGTGCACCTGGCTGGGGCTCGAGGACACAGGCAAGGGACCCAGCACCCAGGGCAAGGGGAGAGCCCGGCAGACGAAGGGGACGGCGCAGAGGCCCAGGGAGGGTCACTGCCCCGCTTGAAGCCATTGTCTGACAATTGCACTGCACCCTTGGATAGGGCTGGTGGGTAGCAGTGGGTTCTGTGGGGACCCAGGGTGGTCAGCAGCCCTGCCAGGGGCAGGATGACGCCAGCGATGACCTCTCCCTGGTGCGGCAGCCAGGCCTGGGCTGGCTCACCGGGCGGGCACCGGCTGGGGCCATGGGGCCGGAGGGAGGTGGCAGCCAAGGGCCCAGAGCCCCTGAGCGGCCTGGGAAGAAAAGGTGGCCCCAGAGCTGGAAGGCCGTCTCCCAGGCACTGGGCCCCAGCCTGGCCTCTGTCAGGGCTCCAGGTCTGCACGGGGTTTCTGGAAGCAGATCCCAGGAAACGCGGGCCCAGGCCAGCACGCTTCACAAACCTCACCGGTTGGCTCCTTGTAGAGGGCCCCGTCCATCCACCAGCGACCCCAGGATGGGGTGCACTGGGCCCGAGTGCCAGCAGGTGACGGCCAGCAGCCCACACTCCTCTCAGCAGCCCAGGCCCTACACGGCTCTGGCCTGGGAGGCCTGGACCAGCGTTGCTCTGGGGTGGGTCTCCCTGCCCTCCCCGCCCATGAAGCCAGTCTGGGGGTGCATCTTCCAGCCCAGCAGGCCCCCTACGGGCCCCTCCGACGGGCAGGTCTCAGGGGTAGCCTGAGCCCAGGCAGAATCTGGAGGTCATAGGCCAGGTCCCAGCCCTGCTCTGAGCTGCTGGGAGACAATCCCTGGCCCAGAGCCGGGGCCCATGCAGACGCCGGCAGAGAGCATGACTCCGAACCACGCGACCCCCAGACCCCGGCCTCTCACTGGAGCGGCGCAGCAGAGCCCCCTCCCACAGGTGGGTGTGGCAGCCCCCCACAGGCTCCGGCCTCCGTCCAGGGGTCCTGGGCTTCCTCCCAGTGCTGGGGTCACTGTCCCCATCTTCTGGAGGGAGGCTGCCTCTGGCCCTCAAGCCAGGCTCCCGTGGGCATGCGATGCAGATGCCGACTCGGAAATGCTGGCCGTCCCTCGGTCCTGCTCCCCAAGCCCCTCCCCGGGCACCCCTCCCCTCCCCAAAGCTGCCGGTGGTGGCAGAAGAGGCAGGAACCAGGAGGCCAGGCTGCGGGATGGGGACAGTGCCCTGTTTCCTGCGCTCTCCACTCCGGGAAGACCCTTCCTCCCACAGAGAACACCGCCTCCCGTAACAAGTGAAACAGTCCGCAACGGACCCGGCAATTCCGCTCAGGCGACGTGCCCAGAAGACTTGAAGGCAGGACTCACATGGACACTCGTGCGTGAAGGTCCATCACAGCCCAGGTCACGACGGCCGGAGCCGGGAACGATGCGACGTCCAGCACTGGACAAACGGTAAACACACCGGCCGCATCCACCACAGAAAATCAGCTGCGGAGAGGAGCCCCTCGTGGGGCTGAACCGCGGAGACGTTCCCCTTGGGAAAGGAGACCAGACGGTGGAGGCCCGACGCTGGGTGTCCCCCTGCGGGGACCGTGCAGGGCAGGCCACTGCAGACCCAGAGAGCAGGTGGGCGGCCACCAGGGCTGGCGGACAGGTGGGCACGGGGTCTCCTCAGGGGCGACAAGCACGTTCTGGAGCACGTGGGGTGACACGCGCCCGAGAGCGCCTGTGCTAAACGCCACCGCTTCGTTGACGGGACCTGAGCGCCACCTCAATGAAAACAAAGAAAAGCAGAAAAAACCCTCCTCCAGGCGGATCCCACACCACACTTCTGCAGGGTTTGGTGTGAAAGGAAGGGGGGCCCAGGGCGGCCACCCTGCCGGGCAAGGGCTCCGAAGGCCCTACCCTTTCCGCTGACCAGCAACCAGGAACTGCAGTGAGAAGCCCTCAGACTGCTGCCCCTTTGCCAGGGTCCTGGGGAACAAGGGGGCCCACACCCCACAGCCTGTGTGCCCCCCACCAGTCATCGCCCAGCAGCCTGGGAGCAGCAATGAGCTCTCAGGTCCACCATGAGGTCCAGCCCAGCCCAGCCTGGGCTGGCCCATCATTCATGGCCCACAGAGCCCCAGGCAGGAAGCAGATGACAGAAAGCAGGCACGTGGCTCCAAGCTCCCAAGTCAGGCCGCCCTGGCCACACAGCAAGGTGACCCCCCCACAGACTGCCAACTGCCCGGCCCACACGGGGCAGGGACCCCACGACCATGAGCCTCCCAGACACAGCTGGGACCTAGGCTGTCCCCCACCGGCTCTGAGCTGGAGGAGCCCGCAGGGGACAGGAGATACTGCCCCTAGTGCTCCCCCCACAGGGCAGGACATGGCCCTCAGAGCCACACCTCCCTGCAGAACTGGCCTCCAGTGGCCCCAGGCGAGCAGGGCAGGGCAGGGTAGGGCCACCAGGAAACCACCGTGTGGGGCCCCAGTGGAGCTCCCCACCTTTGCAAATCTTCACTGCTTCCGGTCCACAAAGGAGACAGGACCTTGCGGGGCAGCCCCCGATGGTGGAGGGCAGTGCGTGTGTCCTGCCCACTGCTGTGCTCTGTCCAGCTAAGCCCCGATTGCACCCTGTGGCCCCTCGCCCTTCCCCACCCTCCAGACGGACCCAGCTGCCCCTGCGGCCCTGGCCTAGGGTGGCAGGAACAGTGAGAAGGCGTGGCCACTCTCCGAGGGTGCGGGGCAGCACCCCAGGACCCCAGCCTGACCATCGGGGCCCCAGATCCAGGCTGCCCTCCCCTGCCCCGGCAGCCCTGCACTCCCGAGCCTTCTCACCCCTACTCCCAGCCTGAGACCCCCATGAGGCCAGTGGACCCCAAGCCTCTCCCCCTGCCCCTGCCCTGCCTAGCTGCTCCGGGTGACCTGGTCAGGGCCCCCCACAGTTATTCCGGCCCCGTGTCCCCCAAGCACGTCCAGTCCCTGGATGGGCGTCTGTAGAAAGAAGTGGGGGGGGCAGAGGAACCCCCGCCCTGTCTGTGAGGAAGAGGAGGCCACGAGCACAGGGGTCACTCTGCGTCACGAAGACCGAGACTGCGCAGAGGAAGGCCCTGAAGCCCAGGGGAGGGGCCAGGGCCAGGGAGCCGGTTGCACCTTGAATCTGCAGGACAGTCCACCGGCATCCAGCCGGCCCACCCAGGCCTGGGGCTACCTGTTAGCAGCCAGATTCAGGAGGCACTGCCTGCCAAGGAGCCCGGAAACCCCCTCCCTGCAGCCAGGTGTCCCCCAGAGAGGCAGGGAGGGCCGAGGAAAGGCAGCTGGACCGCAGTCAGCCGCTCCGGGCTCCGCAGCGGCAGGCACGGGGGGCCGGTCTCTGTGTACCCTTCACAAAGAGCCGTGTGTACGAGGGGCCTGGAGAGGGACCTCCCTGGGAGCTCTGCCGCAGGACAGAGGTTCAACATCTGGGAAGAGGGGCCACCCTGGAGCCTCCCACAGCCAGCAAGCCAGAAGGCACCAACATGGGGACCTCCCCCCAGGTCAAGGGTGCATGTGCGCGGCTCAGGCCTGCCTTGCCTGTCTCCCCAGGAATGTCCCGCCCCCAGAACCCAGCTGCACCCCCTTCCCTCGGGGAGCTGGGACAGTTGGGACTCCTTGTGGGAGCTCGCCCTGCGGGCCCCTGTGCCTGCTCCCAGCCGCTACGGGTTTGGGCCTGCTGTGGGAGCCCGCGCAGAGTAGGGCGGAGCAGAGGCACCCCACCCCGCCCCACCCCGAGGGAGCCCCCTTTCCTGTGCACCTTACTTCCTGTCTTTGGCAGAGTTTCAGGCCCCCAAGACAGGTGATCCAAGGCCCTGTGGGGGCTCCAAACTAGCCTTGGGGGACCTTTATGCCGAGTGTAGGCCAGGTCACCGGGCCCCTGGCCCTGTCAGGGCAAAGCTGCAGAAGGGACTTGGCTCTGAGCCAGGAGAGCGGGAACTTCACCTGGAGTCAGGCAAGGGGGCCCGCAGGGGTCCTAGCTGCAGCCAGAGGTGGCCATACCGTGTCCTGAGACTGCTGGGACAAAGGACCCCCCGCCAGGGAGCCTGACCAACGGAAAGGTATTGTCCCCCACCGTCCTGGAGGCCAGAGGCCCCGAATCAGCGTCCCCGAGCTGAAATCAAGGAGTCTCCTGAGGCTTCCTGCGCCCTCGCCGGAGGCTGGTGTCCCTTGGCTGATGGGCACCGCCACACCCACCTCTGCACCTGGGCCTCCTCAGGAATTTGGAGGGAGCACCTCCTACCACTGGGGCATCCCCCGCCGAGCCCCATGCCCGAGACGCCCGAGGCTGCAAGAGGCGCTTCTGCGAGTCCGCTCTGTGCGGCCGGAAGCCGGGCGAGCTAGCGCCCCACTGTAGGGCTGAGGTCTCGCCGGCGCGGGTCCGGGCTGCCTGGGCCTCCCAGCCTCTGGGTGAACAAGACGAGTCACAACCCCCCCTGCGCCCATTTCCTCGTCTGTAAGACGGGGGAGCTGTGCACGCGGTGGAGGGCGGCCAGGGCGACCCGGGGCAGGGGGCGGGGGGCTCGGAGAGCACGGAAGCACCCGCCACTCTTTAATTTCATTTGGGGAAAAAACGAGAGCCCAAAGCAGCACGGGCCCGGGGCCCAGGCCCACCGTGACCGGACCCTAGACTCCGACCCTCCACCACAGCCGCGCGGGGCTACTACAGACTCACGGAGACCCCCCAGGGCTGCAGGGAACCTCTGAGCCCCGCCAGGTTCTCCCAGCATGGTGCTGCCCCGCCGGGCGCCTGCCTCAGCTTGTCCCTGCCGCTCCCGGACACATTCCCGCCCGGGCCAGGGCCAAGGCCGGGCTTCCTGGCTCCAGGGAGGCGTGCACCAGGTGGGGCAGGGAGCGGAGCCCGCAGCCAGGGGCAGGCCTACCCCCGGCCCTGGCTGAGGATCTCCTCAGAGATCCCATCGCCGCCCAGGGCAGGGGGCTTGGCCATGGGCCCCCCTTCGAGGTGGGCTCAGCCCGTCAGATGGAGCAGCCGTCCCTGACCTGGGCACGGCGTGATTCTGGCTGTGCTGAGGGGCCATCATGCCTCTGCCCGGGGTCCCCTCCCTGCGCCTGCCCCAGCCAGGAACTCCCGGGGTCGGAGTGGCTTAAGGGCCCACGGGTCACCTGGACCTTTCTGTGCGTGACTGGCTCGCCAGTTCCCAGATGGAACTCTAGGCCCTAGGTCCAAAGAGACCCCCGTTAACCCACGGCGGGGGGTGGGGGGGCAGAAAACGCCACACACGTTTTATGGGATTGCCATGGTTACAGGCCAATCCAAAACGGTGTGCTAGACGGAATTAAGTTCACACAAGGAACCTCACGACCTGACCGTTCAAATATCAAGTTACAATCACTGTAACAATGACGGTTAGAAACCAGTGGCTCTGAGCAGGCGGACGGCGGGGGACCAGGCAGAGGGACAGAACCATCGAGCCGTCCCTGTCCATCTGCACGCTGAGCAATGACCAAGAACACACAGAAAGGCACGGAAGGAACGCCAGGAGGCTGACCCCACCCTCGGAGCAGGAAGACGCCCTCCGGTCGGGGTTGGGCAGGGTCAGGCCTGAGGCAAAGAACCCGGGGCTCTGGCTTCCTTTTGGTCTGAATTAATAGATTTCATTTTTTAGAGAAGTTGGAGGTTTATGGAAAGGTTGAGCAGAAGTATGAAGAGTTCCACGGGCTGCCTTCTCCCCAAACACAGCCCCACCCCTACTCCGCACCCGCACCCCACCTGTGCGCGCTGCCACATCCCCACGGCGGCAGGACGGACGCAGCACCAGGAAGACGCGCTCACAGCTCACCCGAGTCTCACACGTGGCGCTGGGCATTCTCGGGCCCTGACGAGCATGTGCACACAGGACAGTGTCGCGGGGAACGGCTTCGCCCCACCTGTCCAGCTGTCCTCCCCCAGCCCTGACAACGGCCATCTTTGCACAGTCTCTGCGGCTTCGCCTTTTCCAGAATGTCCTGTAGCTGGAGCCACCCAGCGTGGCCTTTTCACACACGCTTACGTCACTCGGCGTCTAAGAACACGCGGCTGTCCACATGGTTTCGCAGGAGGACAGCCTGCGAGGCAGGGAAACCTCCCCAGGTACAAGGGAGTCCATCCCAGGACCCATCAGCCACCCCCCCCCGTCTGTGGTTTCTAGGGAAACCATGGAAACCAAGAGGGGGTCGCCTAGAAAGGGCAGACAGGCCTCACCCACTCTGGATTCCCAGGGTCCCCCGGCAGTCCCCTCTGGGAGGTCAGAGGACAGGTCAAGAGTGGGGGTACTGGGTTCTCCCTCTGCCAGGCCTCTCCCGGAAGATTCCAGGACTCAGCTCTTGGCCCCCTGTGTCCCCAAGGCCAGGCCCAGAGGTGGCCTGGGGTCAAGGAGGCTGCGAGGCTCCTTGCCCATCAGACATACCCTTGTCTCTGGCAAACGGGGTGCCAGGAAGGAAGAGGGGCTGCCAGCAGGAGGCCGCCTTCGGAAGGCGAGGTGGACACCATCCCACCAGGCAGAGGCCAACACTGGCTCTGGCCGGGAGGCAGTGGAAAAAGGAAGATCAGGCTCCCAGCCGACCTTGGGGGCCCCGTCAAAGCATAAGGGCCAGAGGTGGGGGGCTCTCAGCTGCTGCCCAGGCAGGGCCCCGAGGTGCGAGATGGGGTAGAGGTTTGGGCAAAACTGGAGACGAGGGGCCCCGAAGGCTCCCAAGCAGGCCTCCAGGGGCGAGGGACAGGAAGGGGTCGTTAAAGGCACCGAAGGAAGTGGACCGAGCCCGTGCAGGGCCAGAAGGGCTCCCCCGCCTCCTGCCATCAGCCCAGGACGCACAGCGGCCTCCTTGACATCAGACAGAGTTTCTCTGTTTACCCTGAAAGTTATCGGGTCTGGTCTGTTTATACAAATCAGCTTTCAAATATGTGGGAATGGGGCTTTTTTCCCATTTGTTTCCCAGAAAACAAGACAAAATGTAAAAGGCCCAGAGAGAGCCAAGAACATTCCTTGGTTCCCCAAATATCCAGGTCTCCACTACCCCCGCCAGCCGAGTTCCCAGGATGGCTCATGGCTTCGGCGGCTGTGGCTGCGCTCAAGACTGGGGTGAGGCTGAGGAAGGGCTGGTGTGGGCTGAGCTGGGTCTTCTGTCTGCGTGAATATGTGAGCCTGCGTGCGTGTGCTTGTGTGTGCGCGTGCCTCCATTGTGCACGTGAGTGCGTGTGTCTGCCTGTGCACATGTGTGCACGTGTGCCATGCGCGCGTGCATATGTGCACGTGTGCATGTGTGTGTCTGCCTGTGCATGTGTGCATGTGTGTGCTTGTGTGTATGTGTGCGCGTGCATACGCGTGTCTGCCTTGCCTGTGTGTGCACATGTGTGTCTGCCTGTGCACACGTGCATGCGTGTGCACACGTGTGTGCATTGTGTGCACGTGTGCATATGTGCACGTGTGTCTGCCTGTGCACGTTGCATGTGTGTGCATGTGTGCACTTGCATGTGTGCATGCATTTGTCTGCCTGTGCATGTATGTGCGTATGTGTGTCTGCCTGTGCACGTGTGCATGTGTGTGCGCGTGTGTGTGCATATGTGCACGTGTGTGCGTGTGTCTCCCTGTGCACATGTGCGCGTGTGTCTGCCTGTGCACGTGTGTGTCTGCCTTGTGCACGTGCATGTGTGCGGTCACACATGCGTACGCATGTCTTACCCTGCGTGTGTGTACCTTGTGCATGTGTGCACGTCCCTCCGTTGTGCACATGTGCGCCTGCGTCATGCGTGTGTGCGCACGTGTACGGTGCATGTGTGCGCATGCGTGTACACTTGTGCGCGCTGTGCACATTTGTGTCTCCTTTGGGACACGTGCGCAGGTCTCTCTCTGTCCCAAGAAGCCTGATTTCTGGACTCAGCCAGTCCACCCACAGCCAGTCCAATCCCCTGCACAGTGGAGACCCGAGATCCATGCAACCCGGAGGCCTCGGAGGCCCTGTCTCCAGGCGTCCACCCTCTGGTCTGGACAACAGGATATGACACCCTCTTTGCATCTTGCTCAGTTTCTAGGCCACAATCAGGAAGGGCTTGGGGCGCTCAGCACCTCCCTGTTCTTTTCTGAAACAGAGCCCGGAGCTCTACCCAGACGGGGCTGGGGCCTCGCTGGGAGCCCAGCCACCCCGGAGGGGGAGTCCCAAGCTGGGCTCTGAAACAGTGCTCGAAGCCTCGTTGGCCCCTCCCGCCTCCCTGGTGTGCAGCCCTGGGGCTGGACACTCTTGAACCTCTGGTCAGCTGTGCACCTGGCCCGCCAGGAGCCCCTCAGCCAGGCCTGCCCCGGCCCAGACACCAGTGGGGTCAGCAGCACTGGCCCCGGCCGGCTCGGAGCAGTGGCTGTGGCAGAGGGGAGGAGTCGGCCCCGCTCAGGCCCCACTCTCCCGCGGGCAGGCTCTCCAGAGAAGCATCCCACTGCCCACTGGGGACCTCAGCACCACCGACCTCTTATTTACACTCCTTGGGCCACACAAGGGTCCCGTCCCCAGCGGCCTCCTGCTCTGCCAGCCAGCTCAGCCCCCTGCCCAGCCCGGGCCCTTGCACGGTGAGCAGCACCCCAGGCCTGCCCATATGTCACAGTTCCCCTGCAGGTGGCCTGTCCCAGCTGCCCAGACCCTCAGCAGACACGCATGGCCCCCCAGCACCACAACCGCCTCTCTGCAGACCACTGGGGACCTCGCTCGAGGGTAAGTCCCTGCGGGTGCCGGCATTGAGCCCCATGCTTGGTGCCACGCCAGGCCCAAGTCACGCGTTCCCTCCTGCACCTGTGTCGCTGCTCTGGTGACAGGAAGACAGGAAGCCTGCCCCCCGCTCCGGACCTGCCCGCGGCAGCACCGGGCACACAGTGAAAGCCAGCAAGTACCGGCTGGAGGAGCGCTTGCCGAAACAGGGAGGTGAAGGGTGGTGACTAGCTCTCCTGGGACGGGGCACAAGTTCTCTTTCTGGGAAGAGCCCTCCTCTGGCTCCCGGGATGCCTCCAGGAGGAGGGACGAAGAGGCTAGTGCCCGACCTACAGACGGGAACACAGGACAGGCCGACGTGGCCGCCCCGGCATCTGGAGCCTCGGGCCCCGTAGTGTCCACACCCTGCCCGGGCAGGGGTGCCCCGGGCAACAGCCCCACGCCCGAAGGCACCTCCCTGGCACAGAGGACCAGACAGAAGCCGCACGTGTCCACTGGCCCTGGTCTCCACGATGTCAGGGAAGGGGCCACTATGGTCCCCCACCCCGCAGACCAGAGCCTGGGAAGCCTCTTTCCCTCACACCCACGGGGAGCTGGGCTCATGGCACCCCTCCCCCGGCCTGTGCTGGCTCGCGGCACCCCTCCCGGGCCGGGCCTGACCCGCAGTCCGCCTTCTCTCCGCCCCTCCCCGTCCCGACCTCAAGCTCCAGCAGTCCTGGGGCCGGGCTCGCTCCACAGCGGCGCTCTCAGTCACCGGAGCCGAGTCACCCCCTGCCTGTGCCCCAGTGGACCCTCCGGGACTCGGGCCCTGCCTGGCCGACCCCCGACGCTGGCCCTGCCCCCCCAGGTCTTCCGGCTCACGGCTCACGTTGTGGTGAGTACTTAAGCCCTCGGAGCCGCGGTCCCCACCGATGCGGCCCCTGTCGCTTCCACCCCTCCTGCCCCCTCCCTCACCCCTGCACTCCCCAGTCACGCTCTCACACCCCGCCCTCCAAGGCCACCCCCCCGCCTTCTCGCCCAGGGGCCCAGCTGGGTCTCGTCCTCTTTCCTACGGTGTCCCTCAGGCCTCAGCAGCTGTCAGGAGTGACCCCAGGTGACGCCAGCCCTCACGGGGCTGGACTGGCTCAGGAGCCGCTGAAGAACTCAGGGACCTGAAATCCCAGGGGCCCGGCGCGGCCGCTCTGGCCTCTCGCCGCCACCAGAGGGCGCCGGTGCCCGTCCCGAGGCGCAGGCAGGGTGGGCACCGGCTTGGGCGCGTGCAGGGGCAGGAGCCCCTTCCAGGAGGGGGTCTGTGAGCCCTCCCCCTCCCCGTGGCTGCTCCCTCGTGCCTTCCTGCTGCCCGCGGAAAGCTCTGGGAAGGCTGGCAGGGCTGGGGGATGCTGGGGGCACGGCTGGCTGGCCGGGGGCGGAGGGCCCGTTGGTTAGGGGCTCCCATGTCCCCCCACCCCAGCCTCTGGGCCTTCCTCATCCCGCCTGCAGAGCCCGGAGCCGGCGGAGGGCAGAGGTCAGCACGGAGAGGGGCAGGGAACACAGCCTGGCCCCGTGTGGACCCTGCCCCGGGGCATACCCTCGCCGCTCCTCTCATGCCAGCAGCCGTGTCCCGTGGGGCCCAGGACACCCTCTTCCTCCGGGAACCGGACCCCACCCACCACCACCCTCAGGGCCGCCTCCCAGGCTCCCGGGGTAGCTGCCGCCGCAGGGAGTCCCACGGAAGAGAACAGGCTCTGAGCAGGGGCACGGGGGTGGGGAGGGGCCCGGCTGTGGAGCCCCCGCCACTCACCCACTCTAACAGCACGCGGAGGGCCCCACGGGGACCTGGCCTGGGGCCTGCCCTCTGGGACACACAGGGAGGGGCCACAGCCAGCCTGCCTCCCCTTCGGAACACAGTTCAGTCTGGAAGAGGAAGAGGCCTGGGCCAGACACTGTCCATCAGCCTCCTCCGACCCCTGGGTCCTCAGGCCAGGGCAGCCGCCCCAACAAAAGCAGATCCCTGCCCCACAGCATCGGGGCAAGGGGGACCAGGTCCCCACCCACCTGGAGAGACGTCCCGGAGGTCCAGGCAGCCCTGCCAGGCTCGGGGCCCAGCTGCCGCCCTCCTGGAGCCTGGTCCCGGGAACGGGCAGCTTAGCTCCTCCACGCGGACTATGGACTGGCGGGCCGGCAGGTGGGGGGCTCTGACCGCATTCCACAGCCCCACAGGGGCCGGCCCCACTGCCCCAGCCCGGCGCTCAGGTCGCTCCCCAAGACGGCCCTCCAGGCTGGGCCCCACCGCCCCAGGTGCTCAACCCATCGTCTGCCCCCCCATGGGGAGCAGGGGTGTCCGTGGCCTCAAAGGGCTGGCGGGGTACGAGCCTTTGGGCATTCCAACAGTCTGAGCTCCCAAGCAGAGGGGCCACACTGCCCAGACCCTCCCTGCACCCGGTGCACACAGGAGGCCCTTCCCGACAGCTCTGGGTCCGACGGCTACATCCCGGGGCTGGCGGGGCCAAGGCGGGCCATCCTCTCGCCACAAAGCACAGAAGGGCCAGAAACCTTGGCGCCTTGCCCCTCACGCTGGAATCCGGACGGCTCCACCTCTGTTCCCAGGACACAGAACACAGGACGGCCCACAGGGCTGTAAGCACAGTAGCCTGTCCCCACCTGTGCTCACAGCTGCCAGGGGACACACAGGCCACCCGCTCAGCCCTGCGCCATGTCACTCGAAAACAGGGCAGACAAGAGGACCGCCACCGGGCTCGGAATGTTGCCCCCCGAGGACCCCACCTAGTCCCGTAGCCTTGACAGGGCCGTCCCAACTGCTGGGACCCCACACGCAGCCCAAAAGAGAGACGGGCCATGCGAGCTCCAGATGCCCCCACAGCAGACGTGCTGTCCCCACAGGGGCTGAAGAGAAAGGTCCTTGCCCAGCGCCAAGTACCCAGCCAGCACCAGCAACCTCCTCCCTAGGACACCGCCCCTCCCTTCCTGTGGGCCTTTGTCGACCTGGCAGTGCCTAGAGACGCTGGTCCCAGAGCACAGCTGCTCCTGGGAGGTGGTGTCTGTCCTGGACCCAGCCCAGAGCCAGCCCGGGTCCACCCCCACCCCAGCCTGCCCTGCCCTCAGCCTGGAGGATGCCCCTAGACGGGGGCAAACACAGCCCAAGAGGACTGGCGGTGAACGGGCGGGCACAAGACCCCCGCACCGAGACCCTGAAGTGATGGCGGTCCCACAGGTGAGGGAAACCCGGACAGGGAGCCAGAGCTCTGCGGCCGAGCCCAGCCCGCCTGCCCCACAGTGCACAGACACCTGTGGGAGGTCCCCTGGAGACCTCAGCTCCCACCCCTGTGGCCCCGACTTCTGGGACTACGATTCTGGGATCCCAGAAAGGCCCAGCGCCCTCCACGGTCACACAGGCTGCTGGCCCTTCACCAGGCCCCCAAGCTGGGCCAGCACCGGGCAGAGCCGTCTACCCCACACCCCAGCCAGGGCACAGCCCAAGCACGCACGGGGCGCAGGACAGAGACGTTTGGTGCACCCGGTGTGGAGCACGTCTCCTGCCGAACAAGTGCTGTCATGGCTTTGCTGCAAAACTCGCCCGTCCTTGTCCCTGAGGGAAGCCACAGACCGTGAGCAGGAAGCCGGCCCGTCGGAAGGCCAGCGCCGTGCCAGGGGGCGTCCGGCGGCCCAGGGCGCTGGGAGAGTAGAGGGCGGGCACTCAGGGCCGGGTGCAAGGGGCAGGCCCGGGAGCTCCGGCCCTTCTGTCTGTGTGCGCTCCGGGTCTGGGCTAGGCCAGGAAGTCCCCCTGCCAGGAACCGGGGGCAAGCACCCAGGAGTCTGGCGTCCAGGAATCTTCCAAACTGTCTAGTCAAACCGAGTGGTCACAGGACCCTCCGGTTCCTCTGCCCCAGGGGCTCGCACCCACACACGCAGCACCCCTGCGATCTGCTTCGGGTCGAGGGTCCCCAGGTCGGGGCAGCCACATCCGCCGGGGAGGGCTCGGATGCGTGGGATGCCTGCGCCCTGCCCTGCTCCGTTCTGGCCTTGACACTGCCCTGCAGAAGGCCGGCGCAAGGCAGGACGGGCGGCCGCACGGGGCTCGGCGGGGAAGTGGCCTCCTCCCTCCTGAGACCTCCAAGGACCCCAAGGTGGAGCCCCAAGAGGTGGGGCGACCCCCGGCCCCCGTGGAGACCGAGCCGGGCAGCAGCCCCCTCACCGTCGGGGTGGCCGGAGGCCCGCGGAGCGTCGGCACCCCTGCCCAGCACCTCCCCTCCCGCAGTAACGGCCTGTTATCAGCTGGCCTGGCTCCGCGTGATGCTGCCCAGGCCCCATTTCGACCCGGGCACAGAGGGCCAGGCCCTGCTCTGGAATGCCTGGAGCCGCCAAGACCGGAGAGCAGATCCGGATGCCGATGCCAGACCTGCTCGCAGACCCTCATAAATCATCCTGCCCGGAGAGGGAGCCAGGCACGAGCCCCAGGAACCCTCAAAACAGGCTGTCAGCACGTCTGCCGGGATTTGCCCCCGGAACAGCTAGGCCTCCGGGCGGCCTGTGCTCATCAGACGGGTGGAGTGGACACAGGGCCGAGGCACCCTCCAAGCGCCCAGAAAGCAGCCCGGGGTCCGGGGCTCGCCCAGAGCTGCTCTGCCTGCCGCCTTGGGCCTCCCTCTGCAAGGTGTGAGAGCACTGCCAGGCCGGGAGCCTGGGATGTGGCCCGGTGGAGGGCTCAGCCCCTAAGGAGGCAGAGGCAGGCCCAAAACGGGCTCCCAAGCCCAGACAGGGCTCCTCCGGGAACGCGGGCCCTGACGTGAGGTCCCCAGAGACAGCTCAGCGGATGGCTTCGATTTATTGAGTCATGAAGGGCTCTGATCGCCAGGTGCTGGGCATGAGGGGTGAGCCAGAGACCCCCCCAGAGGGGCAGCCCACTGGGGCAATGAGAAGGGGCCCAGTACGGTGGGGACTCATCCGGGAGGCAGCCAGGCCGGCAGGAGGGGAGGGAGGACCCCCACGGCTTCCTAAGCAAGTTCCTTCCACGCGTGTAAGTCCTTGCTGGGCTATGAGGGCCTCCCCCACGTCCAGGCCGAGAGTCCCCAAGTGCACGGACCCCCCACATTGCCCCAGCACCCCCGGCCCCATCCGGCTACCTCTGCTGACCCGGATCCCTGTCCTTCGGGCACCCACTGGGCCACCACGCCGGCCAGGAGCGCCTCTCCGGGCAGGCGGCTGCCACAGAGGCCCTCGCCCTCCGCTTCCCTCCCCTGGTGGAGAACAGGGGCAGGGAGGGCCTTGAGGGCGCAGGAGGGCAAGGGGCAACCTAGACAGGCTATCGGCAGCCCCACCGCCCTGCAGGGACGTGGCCTGGCCCGCCGGCACGAGGGGCCTGCGGCAGCCACACCTGGCCCCGCCGACTGCCAAGGGCAGCAGGACGGAGGCCAGAGGGCAGAGTCAGAGCCACCACTCACCCCTCCACCTGACGCCCCAGGCCTTGCCCTGCCAAGGGCACCCAGGCTAGGCAGACACCCCATGTCCCCTCCTGCAGGAAAGCGAGGCTGTGGAGATTTCGGGAACTGTCTTCAAAGGAAGGGCTTCGGGCAGCTAAAGCAGGGTGCGTGAGACACAGCCCACGGCCGCTCTGTCCGTGCCCCGCGGCCGCTCTGCCCGCTCGGGCCGGACGCAGAGCACGACCAGCCACCCAGATGCGGGAGAGCCACGCACGGCGGGCCATTGCGGGCTTCGCTTTTTTGTTTCCCTGAGAGCCAACCGAGCTCCTCGAAGGCTGGACCCTGAGGACAGCTTCCCAGGGAAGCCCAGGAGCTCACAGAGGTTCCCCCAGCTGCACCCCGCTCCTGACGGCCAGCAGGACTCTCGAACAGCCCGGCCACACCACGCGGGCACCCGGAAGGGCACGGGGAACCTGGAGCCCGGGGGGATGGAGGCCAGAGGCAGATGGGGACAGGTTAGCCCGCGGCCACACCTGCAGGACAGTGGCTGAGCTGTTCCGAAGGACTCAAGCCAGGCGAGGGCCGCTGTGGCCGCAGGCTTCGGGACGGCAATGCTGCGGCAGGCGGCAGGAGCCCACGGGTGCTAGAACTGTGCCCCTCAGGGGCGGGCAGCGCTGGCTGCCTTCCCCACCCCCACCCCCATGAGGCCCAGGCTCCCAGAGCAGCAGCAGCTCCCAGGCCTGGTCACAGTGGCTCACAGAGAGCCGTCTTTGGTGGCGTCTGGTCCCCAGGGCAGGGGTCAGACTCCCACCCTCGGACACAGGGCAGCACCACAGCGGCTCCCTCTCCGTTGAGATATCATCCCAATTTAGGAACAGAGCCGCCCTTGAGCCGGGGCCAGCGGCTGGGACAGCGGGGCCTGCCCCCTCCTGCCCCCAGGCCCTCGGGGCAGCCGCCTGCCTCTACTTCCCAGAGCAGCCGCCTCCAGCTCCACCCAGGGTCCCCCACCCACCGGCTTCCTGCTCCGGAGGCAGGACCCACCAGGGCACAGAGGCTCCAGGCAGGACCTCAGACCTCGGTCCCTGCTGGGCTGGCGTGCGGGGTGGGGAGCAGGTCACGCTGGGTCCCCCGAGGTACCTGTCGGGCCAGCCCCGAAGTGGCCGTCCTGACTTCAGGTCTCTCACAGGCCCAGAGAGGGCGGCCAAGGCCCCTGGGGTTTCCAGGCTTAACCCTTCTCTGCACTGCCCCCCAGGCCGTCCAGGCTGACTCACTCCGTCCTGTCCTCTCTTTCATCTGGAAACCCCACCCTGAACCATCTGCACCTCCCCAAACCTTCCCCAGCCCACAGGCCCACCTCCTCCAGGAAGCCCTCCAGGCTGCCCAGCTCTCTGCTCGGCTAAGAGTCCTGAGTCCCAGAACTGCCTCAGAGACCTACCCAACCCACCTGTCTTACAGGTGAGGACACTGAGGCCCAGAGGGGACCAAAGCCAAAGCTTCTGGGACCGAGAAGCTACCCGAGGTAACCCAGACCTGAGTTCTCCAACTGCTTGTGTCCCACGAGGTCAGGTGAGATCAAGTTCCAAGACAGGACTAGCGGCCCCGTTATGGTGCACAGCTGGGTTGAGAGGTTGTACACTCCTAGGGCTGGGTCTCCTGCCTATTTTTCCTTTAAAGACCCCGTGACGGCAGCCAGGCAGCACGCATGTGGGTGGCGGTGGGGGGGCATCTACCACGTTCACTAGGAGCGCACACGTGTGACCTGGGTGCCGACGGGGGACAGAGCTGTCCCAGTGGATGGACAGGACCCCAGGAGCCCAACCTGGGTCGAGGGCTTCCCGCGGTACACAGCCCGCCTCTGCTGACAGATGGTGTTGAACCACGGGCAGGGGGGCCATTCGTCTACAGGGTGTCCCCACCCCAGGCCCCTGGACGGAGCTGGGGCAGGCGGCGCAGGCAGTTACCCCAGAGCCTGGGACAACCCGGCCACCGGATCACCCACCGTCATGCCCGCAGGCCCAGCAGACCTGGCCTCGGGAGAGACAGCGCTGCCAACCCCTCTCCCACAGGGGCGCTGGGCCTCACCTGTGCCGACCCCTGGGACCCGCAGAAAACCACGCTCCCTCCCCACCTGACACATGGAGTGACAGGGTCCAGGACGCTGCCCAGGGTCACACGTACATGACGCGGAAGCTAGTTCTGGCCGCACCAAGGGGGGCTGAGCCCTGCACACTCGGGCCCCCACCCTGGGCTCCGCCAGCACAGACCCCTTTGTGTCCCTGCCTTCTGCCTTCCTGGAGGGGGATGGGGCGGGGGAGGTGGAACAAAGGGCTAAGCCACCGCCTCCCCCACAGGCCACAGCCCCCGGGAGGGGGGCAGGCAGAGGAGGGGCTCTTCCTAGGGGCCCCCTCCCCCTCTGCGCTCTCCAGATGCCTCCCTCCCCCCATGCTTTGATTCAAATGAAAGAATTTGGGGGAACCAGAAAAAAATATGGCTTTTATTTTCAAAACTGGAATCAATTATAATTGGGGGGTAGTTAAATATTCCCAACTGGACTGAAGCCCGTGCCCGCCTCATCCAGAGCCAGACGGAGAGACGGGAAGGTGGTGCTGTCAGGGTGCGGGCGGGGGTACGGGCAGGGGCGCCCCTGCACAGGCAGCCCCCCACACACAGCCCCGCACACCCAGCCTTGTCTGTCTAGCCTGCACAGTGAGCCCTGAATGTCCAGCCTTTCTTCCAGGAGACAGTTCCCCAGGAGGACACCCAGCAGCTGCTGCCCAGCTTGACCTCCTGCTTCCCAAAGGCCCCATCTACAGCACAAGGCCCACCCGTCCCAGAGAGCCGAGGCTGGTCTCAAGCTCAGGTCCCCGGGTGTAGAGTCAGGCCAGGGTGCGGACCAGGGCATCTGCCCCTCTCTCTCCCGAGAAGGTCTTGCTGGGGCCCTATGGAGGTCTCGTGTTGCACTGGGAGACGGTAGGAGGTCCCAAGCCCTCCCTGGGACAGAACGCACTCCCAGCCCCAGCTCTGCTGAGTGGCAAGCAACTGCCTGACCTCCCTGACCCGGGTTCTCCTTCCGCACGGTGAACACAGGCTACGCCGATGTGCTGCAGGCCAGGCCCCAGGCCCCAGGAGGCCACCCCCATCCTTGTGGAGAGCAGGGCTGTTCTGCAGGCAAAGCCCAGTCTGGAGCGCAGGCCCATGAAGCTACAGCGGAGAGCCTGTGAGCACAGCTCCCGCCCACCCAGAGAGCCCGAGTGTGGGTCTGAGCCTGCCCCAGGGGTGTGGCCCCGGGACCCTGGGACCAGGCCAGACAGGCCCCTCCCGTGGACACAGGGCCACTCGCTGCACTAAGCTCCCTCCCTCTTGTGCCCCTGAGGCCCTCGAGTCCCTGATACCAGGAGGCCAAGTGTCAGGGTCTTGGGGTGGAGAAGGCTTCTCATGCCAGAGGGGACCCCAGCCCGGGAGGCTCAGAGCTGGGCCCATGGACAGAGTCAGGCCAGGAGCACAGGGGCAGCCCACGGAGGGCAGGACGCAGGGATGGAGGAACAGGGGCAGGGCAGTTGACCCTAGCCACTTCCTAGAGGGTATGACCACAGACCAGCCACACTCGAGAGTCACCCCTCACGGCCCTTGGCCCGCAGCAGGGACCACAGCATCTGCACTGCCGACGGTCGGCCCCAGCCCTGTCCCAGCAACATCCCCAAAGGGAGCTTGCCGCCGGGACCAGCTCTCTCCCCAAACTGAATGGAACCCAGCCCCAGCTGCATGCGGCTCACCAAGGCTGGACGAGAGAAGGGCCTCGAGGCCTATTCCACCTCCACCTGTGGCCATAAGCACACACCAGACCGGGAGGAGCCCATCTGTTACAGCCGGCCCCTCCCTCCGGGCCTGGACCCAGCCTGGACCCCAGCCTCCTGGGGGTGGGGGTCACATCTGGCCAGCCCGCCAAGGGGCTCAGGGTCCTAACGTCAGGAGGTCCGGCTGAGGCGCCAGGGCATGGGGCAGGGGCTCCCCAGCATCTGGAGGGCTCTCGGCAGCAAGCCTCACTCCATGGCCCAGACCTCGGTCCTCCCAGCCCACGGAGCCCTCGAAGAAGCAGGACCGAGGAACCAGCTCAGCCAAGAACCTTCCGGCTAACAGAGGGCATTGGGTATGCAAGCACAGTCGCCTGACCAGCTTCTCCAATCCTCAGCATCCCCAGCGGCCAGCCCCCATCTCAGAACCCGGGGACCCAGCCGCGCCCCAGGACCCCGGCCACCACATGGGGACACACAAGGACCAGCCAGCGGGGCAGGGTCCCCTGTGCAAACAGGGGGCCTCCTGTTCCCCACAATTAACTGATGCCCGCCCCCTTCTGGTTGCCCGCTGGGCTCCAAGGCACTGGAGCGTGGCGCAGGACGTCCGCCCGGCATCCACCTGCAAGGAAGCCCAGCTGCTCGCCCGGAGCAGGCTCAAAGCGCCGGAAACCGTCTGCGGGTATTTCATTTCAGCGGGCGGCGGGGCCTGCGCCTATTCCGACGGGAGCCTGAGAGCTCCGTGCTCGCTGAAGACACTGGACAAAGCAGGAAACCCCAGCGAAATGCTCTCGCCGCCCCATCCCCAAGAACTCAGGAGGAGCGTCTGCGGGGCTCCTGACTTGCCGTCTGCTTGCGCGCTCCTCTTTACAAAAACGCAGTCCGCCCGGCGGCCCCTCGAAGCCAGACGCCCCGCCCGGCACCCAGTCAGTGTCCCCCGTGGGCACAGCCCCCAACATGGCATGACTCAGCCGGAGGCCCCACGTCGGGGCACCGAGCCCCCAGCCCGGAGCGGCACCCGCCGGCCGCCAGCTCAGTCCACCCCGGTCGGCGCCAGGAAACGTCCCCCCGGGAAGGGCCAACTGGCCTGGCTGATAATTTCCTTTCTCGTGCGCTTTCTCTTCCCTTTAAAACCTTTCTTTTCTGCGAGATGGGATCGGCCTGACTCGAGTCGGTTAATAAAGCCAACAAGGCTTCGAAAATTCACTCTGTTGGGCTTCTGTTCAAGTGCGGGTGGCGTAGACGGGTTTCCGTGACATATCGATTTACAGAGGTGTCCGGTTTCCCTGAACCAGCCGCCTCCAGGAGGGCCCAGCACGCCCCCGCATCTTTCTTCGTGAAGGACACCAGGGTCCCCAGCAGGGCAGGAGAGCTGCTTAGAGACGCCAGGCCAGGCCACTTCCCAGCTGCCCAGCACCCCGGGCAGCCCCCGCCCATCTCTCTGGAGGCCACGACTGGCTGGCAGGGCTCTAAGATGACGGCGTGCAGGGCGTCTGTCGGGGGCGTCCCAGGGTTGTCCCCCCACCAGCAAGGTCAGACAAGCCGCAGGAGCAGGGCGGTGGAGGGGAGAATGACCAACCGTCCACTCACCGTACTGGCAGCGGGGGCCCTGGAAGGCTCGGGGACAGTAGCATAGCTGGGCTGAGCCAGGCATGCAGTGGCCACCGTTGAAACAGATGCCAGCGCCGCAGTGGGCTGTGGGGAGAGGAGAGAAAGCGTGAGAAGGGAGGCAACAGCCCAGGGGCACCCACAGCCCAGCCACAGGACACAGTGTCCTTGGGGACCCTCGCCCATGTCCCCCAGGAGGCAAAATCTCGGGCTGGACAGGACCCAGAGCCCCGCCACAGAGAGGACAGCCCTCCTCCCACGGAACCCCAGACTGCACCTTGAGAGCTGAGCCCCGAACCCCGGGGGGTGGGGGGCATCACCCAGGCCAGCAGCCCCGACCCTGCCGTCGGGTCACCGGTCCCAGCTCTGTTCTGTCCTGGGTCACACACTGGCACTGCCACCAGAGCCTGAAGACCCCCCTTTCATTTTCTCGAGGAGGTGGGGAGGGAGAGGCAGCCGGGGAAGAGCCCGCCGCTGAGGACGAGGGTGCCAACCACCGTCCCTAGGAGGGACAATGCCAGCGCAGGCCGGCAGAGCCCGGAAGGAGGGACGGGAGGAGGGTTCTGGGCTGGGGCGGGCGGGCCCCCTCCCACCTCTCTAGAGAAGACCCCTGCCCCCGGACCGTTCCCCACACTTCACCCCACTGGGCCAGGAGGCTGCCCACCCATGGCCTGGGGGCCAGTGAACCCCATCGTCCCGTCGCAGCACAAGTGTGAGGGGCGGGACGCTGCCTGTCCACGACACTGGGCAGACAGCCCCCAAGGGCCCAGCAGCCCCAAACTGCCCGCCAGCCCCAACACAGCGAGGACCCTGGCCCCCGCTGGCCCGGGTACCCCAGCACCCATTTCCTGGCCCTGCAGCCACCCCCCATCATATCCCCATGCACGGGGGGTACAGTCAAGGCAGGGGACTGGTCTCCCAACCGGGACCCCACCAGCCTGGCCCTGAGCCCGGAGGCTTCAGGAGTGCTCACTGGGTGAGGGGCTGCTTGGCACAGTGATTACCCCCAAAGCCTCCAGGAGCCTGGCGCGAACCATGGGCTCAGTGACTTCATGGGTCACTTCACGGGTCCCACCAGGAGCAAGAAGAGAAACTCCAGAGGGCTGTCGGCCCAGCACATGGGGCCAGTCAGCCTTCTGGGACGGACGCTGTGCTTGGTAAGGACACGGAGGCTCAGAGACAGGCGGCACGTGGCCCCAGGCCACACAGCCCGCGAGCAGGGACCAGGCCCCAGGATCCTCTGCGTAGAGCCTGGGGTCAGGAGGGCCGTCTGTGGAATGCGTCCTCCTCTCTGTCCCCTAACTGTGGCCGCCGTCCCAGTGTTGGGGGCAGGGCTCCCCCTCGCTCCGGCCCCACACCTGCAGCCGGAGGACGTGTCTGAAATGTGCAGGAGTGGGGAGTTGGGGGCGAAACGGCACCACAGCGGGGTGGGGAGGGCACGCACGGTGACCCCGGAGCCCACACGGGGAAGGCCGGCCGAGGGGCCGACCTGGGGCGCGGACAGCAGCAGCGTCCCAGAGGCTAGAGGCCCGGCACCTAGCTCCAGGGTACGTGGAGCCCACCTTCCTCCAGCACCCCCGGCCCCACGGGGCCAGTGAGGGCCACTGTCACGGCTCGCCCTGCTCACCCGCTTTCTCCGCCCCACGGCCGCTGTGACCTTCTTGTCCGCTGAGCACAAAGCCCCCCATACCGTGAGCTCATCCCTCAGACCCCAGGGGCGCTCTGGGCTGCCACAACCAGGACAACCGGCATCGTCCCCAAATGTCACACACCATATGCACCCACAGCATGGCCCTCTCCCTACCGTGCCCACGGACTCCCTGAGAGCAAGGGTCGGCCCCATCCTGGCTGCCACCCGCCGGGCTCCGGGGCCCCGCCCACACGCAGACCCCGAAGGCGCCGTCGAAGGAAGGAAAGCAAGAACGCACTACAGACGGGCAGGGTCGGGAGTGGCCAGGCCGTCGCGGGAGGACAGAGCTGGGGCGTCCCCTGACGGAGGGATGCGTAGGCAGCACAGCCACAGAAACGAAAACGGGAAAGACAAAGATACACGACTATGCCCCAAACCCAGAAGGGGCACTCCCGGGGAGGCTGGCGGGATGCAGGGGTGGTGGGGGGCTGCGGAGGGAAGCTGGGGGGCAGAGCCTGCTGGGGCGGGCGTGGAGCCGGGCTGTGCGCGAGTGATACAGGAGGGGCTTCCCCTGCGTAACCCCACGGGGTGGGCCGGGCTGCATGACAGGGTCTCCCTCCCCTGTGTCAGGAGGGTCACCTCCAGCGGCAGGGCACAGCCCGACTCCCACCACGCCTCCAAGGGGGCAGCACAGACAGCAGACAAGGACCCCAAAACCCCCCGCCGGAGGCCGAGGAAGGATGCAGCCCAAGCAAGCACGGGAAGGCTCACGCCAGGGCAGACAGAGCTCAGGAGCCAGAGGCGGGCTGCCAGACCCACGTGTCTGACACGCACCGCGAGACCCAGGCGACCCCGTGTGGGAAGAAGCGCCAGGTCAGCAACAGACACCGGGAAAACCTGACCCGTGGCCGTGAACGGAGGCTGGACGGGCGCCCTGCAGACAATAGAGATTGCCGAGCAGTAAATGTGTTCTCTACTTAACAGCGTATTTTTCTGAAACACCTACTATGTTCCCAGGGCCGGGGCCGGGGGTCTCCTGGGGACCGTCCCTCAGACTCAGCTTGACCAGGCCTGTGGCCACAGGACCTTCAGGAGCCCTGAAGGAACCGCCTCCCAAGAGTCAGAAATACCAGGGCCGGCGCAGGTGACCCGGGACAGGGGCGCCCACAGGGTCTGCTGCCGTGGGCGGCTGTGTTCTCCGAGGGCCGAGCCGGCAGAGGGAGGGTCCGAGCCGCGGAGTCCCACGGGGCTGGAGAAGGCTCCCAGGAGCCATCATGCTCGCATCTCCCTCTGCCCCAAACCCCCGCCGGCTTCCCACGGCCCAGATGCCTTAACGGGCAAGGCCTGTGCACACGTGTTCTGTCTGATGTGAGTCGGTGGGTCGGAAACGGGTTAAGGGCACCTGGAGCGACTGCCTTCAGCTCCAGTCATGATCCCGGAGTCCCGGGATCGAGTCCCGCGTCGGACTCCCTGCTCGGCGGGGAGCCTGCGTCTCCCACTGGCCTCTCTCTCTCTCATTGTCTCTCGCGCTCTCTCAATAAATAAAATAAAAGAAAAGAAAAAGAAAAAAAAAAGAAGAAACAAACAAACTTGGGTTAAGCTCCAGGACGGGCGATCTGCACACACGGACACAATCTTCTCAGCGACCTTCGTGCTGCCAAGTGTCTGCTCCACGGCCCGTCTGAGCCCGAAGCCGGGCCCACTGCCCGCAGCAGCCCACCCACAGGGCTGATGGGGCTCCCCGCCCGCCGCCTGAACCAAGAAGGAGGAACATCGCCCTCCCTGCTGTGCGGAATGGGGCTGGAGGCGCCGGGACAGGGTCGCTCACAAAGCACCCCAGCTGCCCCAGACCTTGGGGCCTTGGGGGGACACAGGGTGGGTCTACCCACATCCCCAGAACCGAAGGCTGGCGGGACCCCGGGGGGCGTCCAGTCTGCAGGATGACGGATCTGAAGAGCAGTCCCCAGGGTGAAGGCAGCACATCTGGACACCATCCTTCCTTCCTTTCCAAAGACTGGCTGATTTTAGAAAGAGCACACAGGTGTGCGTGCGTGCTCGGGGTTGGGGTAGGGACGAGGGTCCCCGTTGAGCGCGGAGCCTGACACGGGGTTCCGTCTCGTGACCCATGAGGTGACCTGGGCTGAAACAAGGAGTCGCACGCTCGACTGACGGAGCCACCCAGGCGCCCCGGACACCTGTGGCATCTTAACGCCGGCCATGCTCTCTTACAGCGGGCGCCACGAAACACCTGCCCTCGGCGGGACCTCACGTGACCCTGCTGCAGGAGCAGGGGCGGCCCCTGCCCTGGGACGGGCTCACGTGGTGACGGGGCTCCGCTCCTCTGCGAGCACTGGGCTTCTGCCCATGTGGGCCCGGGTCACATCCCCGAACTGCCACGTGGCTGGCCCACGGGCCCTGCTCTGCTCTTCCCTAAGTAGCTGCCTGCAGGGGTGGCCTCAGGCGGGGCAGGTGTGATCTGGGCGCACAAGTTTCTCCTGGTCTCGGGGCCACCCCCCACCCCACAGGCTCTGAACACACGGCCTGGCTCACCAAACGTGCGTGCGGCACAAATGTCAGCCTTCTCCCCGGCACCTCTGCCCAAAAGGCCCACGAGCCCCATGTGCGTTCTGTAGCTCCAGCAGGCCGGGGCCGGAGGGACGGACTCAGACCCAAAGCAAAGCTCCTGGCCTGGGCCCTGCTCTCTCACGATCTGTCCCAGCTGCTCAGCCTCCCGTGCCGATGCCTCCGGCTCCCGTCCACTCTGCCATGAGGGCCGGGCCCAGGAGCAGCGGAGCCCCACCCCTGTGCCAGCTCCCCCTCGGCATCCCCAGAGGAGGGGCAGGGCTGTCTGCTGGCTGGGGCTAAGGGCACCTCCTGGCCAGGCCTGCAGCAAACTCAGCCCCTCCCTGCAGCCAAAAGAATGTTCAGGAAGGAGCCTGGGAGGGGATTCTCCGGGCCGGAGCTCCTCCGCCACAAAGGGGGATCAGCCCACCACCGAGGTACGTGGTAGGTGTGGGGGCCCACGGGAGCTCCCGGTGGGGGCCTGGCTCACAGAAACCTCAGAGAGGAGCGCCTGGGTGGCTCAGTGGGTTGGGCCTCTGCCTTCGGCTCGGGTCACGATCTCAGGGTCCTGAAATTGAGTCCCGCATCGGGCTCTCTGCTCAGCAGGGAGCCTGATTCCCCCTCTCTGCCTGCCTCTCTGCCTATTTGTGATCTTTCTCTATGTGTCAAATAAATAAATAAAATCTTTTAAAAAATTAAAAAGTTAAAAAAAAGAAAGAAAGAAAAGAAACCTCAGAGAGGCCTGATCAAACACAGGCTCCCAATCCGACCCCCGCAGGTCCGTGGGTCCCCGGCTCCCAGGTTCGGCACAGGAAGCAGCGGCACCAGCACCAGGCCATGGGCCGAAGCCACCGGGCCAGCCAGAGACAGGCTGTGTGCTACGCAGCCCAGGGGCCCAGAAACTCTCCCGGGGCTGCTGGGGCACAGACAGCAGGGCGGAACCCCAAGCAGACACACGTGTGTTCCCAACGGTCCCCCAGCAACCGGCCTGGGAAGCCAGCACCAGGCAGAGGTGGGGCTGCACCCGGCACAGAACGCCTCCGTCCACCATCTTTAGGGCCTCAGACTAAAGCGGGGTTGGGGGGAGCCCAGACAGAGGGGGTGACGGTGAGGACGGCACTGTGCACCGCAGGGCGGCGGGATGAGCACCGCGGCTGGGGGCAGTCCTCAGTCGTCAATCAAGCCACAGGGTAGCATCTCTGAAACCTCCCCCAGGTGCTGGCAGAGCCGCCCAGGTGGCCGGGAGTGGGGCCCTCAGTGCCCGTCTCCCATCAAGGGGCAGCTACCGGTGGAGGCCACGTCCCTGGGAGCCCAGGGGGCAGGACAGGCCCTGGGTCCCTCCTGCTTGGCCCCTCCATCCTGCTGGAGGCCTGCTGGCCTTCAACCCAATGCCAACGGGCAGCTGGAGGCCGGGACCCCAAGCCCCCAGCCCCACCTCCCCTCGTCCCAGACCCGTACTGCAGGGAGGCAGTCACCCCGGGCCGGGACCCCGCGCTGGATGGCAGAGCCGCACGGGGGAGGGGCACGTGCTCGGGGTGTGGGCCGTGCGCCGCAGCCCCCAGTGTGAGTGGACGGTGCGTGTACAGCGGGTGTGCAGGCCCTGCCGCGGCCGTGAGCCCCGCACATGCAGGTCAGCGGGCAGGCACGTGGTGTGCGTGTGCGGGAGCATGGACGCGTGTGTCCAGTGCCCGCATGTGCGTACGGGAGCCCGTGTGTGCACGAGCACATGGTGTGGGCACATGTCTGAGGGAGAGCATATCCGCACGTGGGAACCATCCGCGTGTGAGTGCGTGTGACTGCGGGTCCGTGTGAGCGTGAGCACGGACGTGGACTGCGCGCACACCCATGAGGCTGTGACGTGGGTGAGCTCCCGGTGGACAGCACGCCGGCCCAGTGCACGAGTGTGCACACGCGTGCAAACGTGCCTGACGCAGCACCACGAGTCCGGCTGTGACTCCACATCTGGGGACAGCCGGGGGGGGTGAGGGGCTCGCTGCAGAGCAACACAGCCCCCAGCAGCCGTGCGGGCGTCCACGTCCACAGCGAGGACAGGACAGCCAGAGCGCTGGCCGTGCAGATTCCCACGCTGGGCGCGGGGCTGACACGCGTCCGGAACGGAAAAGGAAAAGTGAACCGCGAGGCAGGAGGCAGAGGCAGCCGTCCCCGGGGCCCCCGGCAGCCTTCCTGCCACTCATTCCCGCAGCCCCAGGATCACAGAGGAGACGGCCGTGTCCCAGGAGGGAGGAAGAGCTCTAGGGCCCGCCTGCGAGCTGGTCAGCAGCCCTGGCTTCTGTGCCGTGGGCCCACCACGTGGCCCATCCCAGGCTCCTGTGACGACAAACCACATCAATCCCCCACACTCCTGTGAAGCCCTCACAGGCCACAGATCTCCCCCAGCCGGCCTGGCATGCCCTGGGTGGTAAGACACGAGCGACCACGACAGGCCAGGACAGCCTGTGGGGACAGCTCTGGGTGGCCGCCCTACAGTGCCCTCCACAGGCCATCGTCGCCTCTGAGGGTCAGCTCCAGAGTCAAGGGCAAGGCTGTGCCCCACACAACCCGGGCACACGTGGGGTCCTGAAAGCCCAGCCACGGCCACTCCGTGTAGACCTAGTTCCCACTCCATCCACACGTCCAGAATCCGGCCACTTCCCACCGCGCTCCGCCACCCGCCAGGACCAGGCCCGAGCTGGCTCCTGGATGGCCCAGCGTCCCCTCTGCCTGCTGCAGCAGACCGTGTCCCTCCCCCAGCCAGACCCTTCACGGGCTCCCTGTCCTCACCAGGGCCCCGGGACCTCAGAAAGGGACCTTACTTGGAAACAGAGTCTTTGCAGGCGTGACGAAGGCAGGGACTGAGCTCACAGGATCCCGGCAGGCCCGGCTGAGACGGAGGAGGACACACGGGCGCAGCCGTACGCCGGGGAGCCCACGGGACGAAGCAGGAAGGATCCCCCACACTGGGATGGCACACCGCCGCCCTCCAGAGAGCCAACCTGAGCTGTTCCAAGTCCCGCCCAACCCCCCAGAAGCCCCCACCAGCCAGACGCCCCTCCCCCCAGCCTTCCCCGGGGAGAGCGGCCGTGGGCTGGCACAGAACCACTGTGTGCTTGCCCACCTGTCCACCGCCGCAGCACCGCAGCTCCGCTGCAGAGGGGGCCAGTCCCGGTCTCCGTCACCGCCACTCCTGGGCCTGAGCACAGTGCGGAGCTCGCTGTCAGACCTGCACGGACGACGTCCCGCCGCTCGGCCGGCTGTTTCCCAGCGTGCCTTAGGGACACTGTTTATTTTTTCAACTTTGTTGTATCTTTTTATTCCCTTCTTTTTAAAGAAAGGGTTGCTTTGGAAAATACTACATAGCCTTTCTCAGGAACCCACAGGCCACATGAGCATGTTAAATGCTCTGATAAGTCCTGCAACGACGGAACCTGCTTCTCTGTGCTTTACGCGGAGCTTCCCAGACCACGGAAGCCCTTGCCATCCTGCATTGCGGGCGCAGCTCCTCGCAGCTGCCCAGGGTCTGCGCTCCGTCCTGCAGCCTCCTCGGTGCCCAGGGCTCAGGCTGCACAGCCTCAGGGCAGGAGCCGCGGGGCATCCTCCTGGCGCCTCATTCCTGGGTGTCTCCAAGTTAGGGTCCGCGGGCAGCACCTTCATGCTCGGGCTCCCTTCGATGAGGAGGGCCGGGGACCTGGACACGGGGGTGTCCAGGAAAGCCACGCCCCACTGAGAGGGACGTGGAATTAAGGGAGGGGCTGGGTGGGAATCGGGCACCCCAACAGCAGAAAGGGTCAGCGCCCAACCGCTCGTGGGCACGCACGTACCACACAGACCCGAGAGAACCCCCTGGTCACCAGGCAACGCCACCCCACCCAGGCAGCCTTTTTCCTTTCTGGTCACCTCCAGGTCATCCATGCCACTGAGTGCGTCCCTGAGAAGTCACAGGGACCCTTAGAGGCTTCCTGTCATTCTCCCACACAGCACGATGTCTGCTCCGCACTCCCACACGAGCCCACGGGGCCCTGACGGCGCCCCCCACGTGGCTATGGTTCCAGGTCACGCAAAGCGAGGACGTCTCACCCGGCTGGGGCCGTCTGCAGCAGGGGGCCTGCCCCCGGCCCGAAGCAGCCTCCCGCGCGTCTGCAGACCGCCTGGGCTGGGACAGGGGGACGGTGCCCGAGAGGACAGGAATGGGGAGGGCCAAAGCGGAGGCTCCTGACCCCCAGGCCCCTGCGCAGGAAGCGGGCGCCTCTCCCCAGTGGGGGCCCCGACCCAGCCTCCAGCCCCGGGACCCACACCCAAGCCGGCAAGAAGGGGACCAGAGGCAGCCCCACAGCCTCTGAGTCGACACCGCTGGGCAGGGTGTCCCGGCTGGGGGTTCTGGGCACCCACTCCGTCTGGGGCAGGAAACAGAGTGACCGAGGACTCTGCTCACAGCAGAAAGTCCACTCTGTGCTCTGGCCACAGGGACAGCGCTCCCACATGGGCTCCTGCCTCCCTCGGCAACCCCCGTGCCCCTGCAGGCCCGCCCTGCCCATCCACACATCGAAGCCGCGGCTGGCTGTATGCCCCCCGGCCCCACACCCCTGTCCCACAGCGTCTGCTCCCTGCCAGGCCCCGGCTGAGAAACAGCCATCCCCGGTGGGGGGCCCAGGCCCGGGCTCTGCCCCACGTGACCTTCTCTGGCCCTCCGTCCCTTGACAGGCCGGTGACCCAGACACGGGGGGACAAGCAGGTGTCCTGAGAGGCCAGGTCCAGGCCTTTCCTTCAAATCAAATCCAGACACAGAAATAAGTAAATCCTGCACTAAAATGTTTGTTTGTTTGTTTGTTTGTTTGTTTAAAAAAACAAGAAAGACAAAGCCTCAAGTTTAGGATACATGTGGGAGCCCGTCCACGTCTCCAGGCCGATGGGACAACCGGGACCCTCAAGGCCAGGCCCTGTGGCCGAGACGCCCCCTTTCCTCACCACCCTAGCCCTGTCCCCAGCCCAGCTCCTCCACCACTGCAAGGCCAAGGCTGCCCCGGCGGTTTTAGGTCTCACCTGCCGGCGAGCTCCCTGCCCCGCAGCCCTGTACCCCGCTCCTACTAGCTGGCGAGGCCGAGGCAGAGCCAGCCTTCCTCCCTGGCCACCAGCACAGGCAGACAGAGCCGCAGGCCAGGCCAGGAGCTCACGCTGAGCCAGAGTGCAAGGAGAGACTGGCATGGCCGCGGACCTGTGCCAGATCAGCCTCCCATCCCTGAAAATCCAGCATTCGGGGCCTGCCTCCGACCTGGCCTCCCGGGATGCGGCTGGCCCTTGGACCCCACTGCTCCTCGGCAACCCCCACCCTGGGAAGGTCACTCCAAGACACGGGAGAAACCGAGAGCCTTCCAACCCCAGCTCAGGAGTATGGAAGCTGGGAACGTGGCAGTAGCAAGCTTGACCTGCCCCCTGGCTCCTCCCCCACCCATGGCAGTGTACACACCCACTACCCCCCCAGCCCGGGAACCCAAGTGCAGAAGGCCCCCCACCCCAGGCCGGCCATGGGGTTGCGTGTCCACGGCCCTCCCCAGACAGAAGGCCGTGCTCCCCAACACCCCCCACCCCGTGCCATAGCCCCAGCCTCCTCCGCCTGTCCCCACCGCTCACCGGATTACTAGGGTTGCCTCCAGCAGGCCTCAGGAGCCCTGTCTCAGTGGAAACCAGGGCCCTCAGCTTTGACCTCCACCCCACACCCCCAGTCAACAGACTCCTTTGTTTTCCTGGAAGCCAGAAGCAGGGAAAACACACGTCCCCAGGATCAGAGAGGGTGGGGAGAAGCACTGCTGCCGGGGCCGGGGCCGGGCACCTCCCGCCGGAGGGCCGGCTGGCCGGCGTCCAGGCGTCCGCCCTGTCCCCTGAGCCTCTCCTGCCCACGAGGGAAGCCAGGGCTGCTTCCTTCTCCTGTGCCCTCCGGCTCCCTTCCTGGGGAGAATTATTCATTTCCTCTCCCAGAACAACAGCCCCAGCATCCTTCTATTCCCTTTTTCCCACTGGAGTGTCTCTAAAGGCGTCTCTGCCCCCATTCAGCGGCTCCCGTGCTGCCTGTGTGGAGGGGCCCAGGGGCGGAGAGACAGGCTGGAACAGAGCCCCCGAGGTCCAGCTCCTGTCCCAGCATGGGGGAGCTGGGACCCCCGCCACCCCTGCCGCATGGCCCCTTCCCTCACGTCAGGCGAGCCCTGTCACTGTTTCAGGGGAGGCCAGACCTCCGGGACCACCTCTCTCGGGAGGGGATGCTGCCACTCCTAGCCCATCAGCCCCAGCGGCCCCCCTACCTGCGCCACACCACCTGCCGGCCCACCTGTGTCTGCACCCACAGGCCAGGATCAGCTCCCCAGACACTCCCTGCAGCCGGACTCCAGAGCCGTGAGCCCCATTTAGTTTCTGAAGCAGAGGCTTCGCAGTGAGGCTCGCGCGTGCGGACTCACGGCTCCCTCGCGTTCTACCAGGACCCCCCTCCCAGGAAGGCCGTGGCAAACCTCCATGAAGCAGAAGGGGACACTGCGGCCCAGGGCGCCAGGACGGAGGCAGGACAGGCGCTACAGTCTCACAGATAACCGTCCACAGAGGCCAGGGGCCCAACGCCCAGCCCAGGGCCCACTCGGGAACACAGAAGAAGGACCCAGAGCAAGGCCATGGCTATGGTGGGGCACGACGTCTCCATGACGGAACCCTGAAGGGGCAGCTGAGCCCACAGACAGCAGCACGTGGCTCAGGGCCACCCTCAGACCCCCTCCCCATGCCAGGAACCCAAGCACTGGCGGACAGCCTCACACCCTCTGCTCGGAGCCCCCCGAGCCATGTCCCCTTCAGACACGGCCTCCAGCACATGGATTCGGGGTCGGGAAGGGGCACTCACGGGAGAGGCAGCCCTGGTCACCGGGCCGCTGGCTCCAGCCCGGGCAGCACCTGAGCACGGTCTGGGCCTCCATGGCGTACACCTGCCTGTAGCCGGTGTAGTAGATGGTTCTAGAAAAGAAGGGAGACGGGAATCACTCACTGTGCAGACCGTGCTGGCGGCATCTCCCGGCACTCCGGGCCCTCCCTGCACCGCTTCTCTGACCTGTCCCGTTTCAAGCTCAGCAGGTTGAGGCTTAGAAGCGGGTGGAAGGTCTGTGCCCCAAAGCAGAGCCGCACCCACGTGAAGAGAGACAGCAGGAGCAGGGGGCAGGCGACCGGCCCGCAGCCAGCAACGAGGGCCCCGGCCAGCTCTCCCGGGGGTGGGTGCTACCCCGCTCCCTATCCACCCCAGCTGCGGGCCAGCTCCCCACATCTGGCTCTTATCACCAGGCCAGACCTGAGCACCGGGGGCCTGACACGAAGTGCCCAGCTTAGGAACAAGCGGGGCTTCATAGGTCCAGCGCTGGGTGGGCTGCGACCCGGGTGGCAGCAATTCAGACCCCAGGCTCTCAGCCCACCAGGGCACAGCACGATGGCTTCAGGCATCCGTGAGGCACCCCTTCCCCACCTGAGGAGCGTAGGGCTGAGCTGAGGAGACAGGGTGAACGGGAGAAGCGCCGTGGACAGAAGCAGAAGGACCAGAGTGTGACCAGCACACAGCCCTAAGATCAGAGGGGAGCAGGCGGGAAGGCCTCTCGGGGGAGACCTTGGACCCGGGCCAGTTCCCACTCAGGGTGGGAGCAGCTCCCACAAAGGCTAAGCAGAGAGAGTGACAGAACAAGAGGAAGGGGGTGCCCCGTGGCCACCTGCAGCCTTCGGACCTGCAAGCCTGTGCCACCGCTGTCTGGAGGAACGGTCCCCAGCAGCCGTGGGGTCAAGGGCCCTGGAGCCCCAGGAGCAGCCCAAGGGCCCAGACCACCGTTTTCAGGTGACGTGACACCCTTCCGCTCGCTGGGGCTTAGCCCTGGGGAGCCGTGGGAAGCCCAGGGACCCCACAAACAAGCAAACAAGGCCACTTCCCGGAAGCATGAATTCAGGCGCTCCTGCCGCGCACGGCAGCTCGGGAGAGCTCTGCAAAAGGCCACTTTGGCAGGACATGAATCCACTTGCCTGGAGGGAAACCGACCACAGCAGTGGACAGTTTTTGGCAGAGCAAACAGTGTTTGGGCCCTTCCATGGTAAATATTTACTCCTCTCCCAGGGCTACGTGCCGCTCCTCGCGGTCACCCGGAGAACGGAGACGACCAGCCCATCTGCCACCTCCCCCACCCTCAGAAGTTACAGACCCTCCGAGACCGCGGGTGGGCCTACTGCCCCCTCAGGCCCCAAGAGCCGTCCCCTCGCTCCACTGCAGCCCACATGGGACAGCTCCCAGAGACACGGCTCACAGAGGCGGGCAGGTGCAACAGCTCGCAGGGGACAATCACGGGGACTCGGGCCCAGCCGGGGAGCTGGCTCACAGCAGGGTCAAGGGCGACAGGGGCACGGGGGTGCCGGGCTGGTGCACACATCTCTACCTTGTGCAGTCCCCTCGGAGCGTGGGTCCCAGGGCAGGACACCTGGGGGACGGCCCAGGGGAGGGGCTCCGTGGGGCTCCGTGAGGCTCCTGGCGCCTCCAAGAGCTCCTTCCTCCTCCCTTTGCACGGACCGTATGCCGCGAAGGGGCAGGGGCCTCCACACTGCCGGGGGCTCCTCAGACCGGGCACAGCCCGTGCTGGTTTGTCGGGAGGATGCTCCCAAGGCACTAGGAGAGCCGGCCCCGGACGGGCAGATGGGGAGCAGGGGGCCGGGGGGCAGGGCCCGCCTCCCAGGAAAACCGCAGCCTCTGTGCATTCCAGAAGGAGGAAAGGGAGTGCGCCAGCTCCAAGGGCTGCCGCCAGAGGACCATCTGGATGAGGCACTGGGGCAAGTGCCCGGAGCCAGCACGTGGGGCTCCACTGCGGGATCACGGGAAGGGACACGACCCATTCCCAGCCAGGAGCCCCACAGAAGGGAGGTGGGGCCAGGCCCAGCGAGTGCTTGGTGTGGGTCTCAGGAAACCCCACAGGACACTGCAGTGGTGAGACAGATCTCGTTCACACGGAGTGGAGGGCGGGGGGCAGGGGGAGGCAGCCCGTGAGGGCGGGGAGAGCCCCAGCTGCACTGCAGGCCCGGAGACCCCGCAAACCTCGCCCCCAAGCAGGCCAGGGACCCAGACTGTTCCTGCTGAACCCAAAGGGAGGGTCCCAGAGACCTGGAGCTAGGCAAGGTGGGCCTCTGCCCCAGAGCAGGAAGCCTGACAGAGACCCCACAGCCCCTGCCCCAAGTGACGGACAGCAAGGACCTCCCAGGCTGGGGGACTTTCCTCCCACGCCCCCAGATGCCCCACCAGGACACTGAAAGCACCCGGATGCTTTGAAAACTCTGTTCCCACCCCACCCAGGCTGGGGGCCTAGGAGCCAGCTACGGGGAGCCTGGGGGCTTCTCAGCAGAGCTGCCCACCTGACTCTCCAGCCCGGGGGCTACGGTGCTCCCGGCAGCCTCACCGCTCACAGCGAAGTGGTAAGCGGCTGGGGGACACAGCCCAAGCTGGGGACACTGCGCAGGGGCCTCTCTGGGGAAGCATGAGGGGAGCCGTTTCCCTGCTGCCTGGGATCCCCGCCATCCCAAGCACCAGAGGACCTGGAGCAGCGTCCCCGGCCCCTGGGCTCACCTGAGGCAGTGGCCACTGCCCCCAGACACGACCAAGCTCCCAGAGAGGGAGTTCACAGCCTCCACGGACACCACGCAGGCCACTCCCAAAGGCCTCACTGCAGAGCTGGACACCGCACCCCACCCGAGGCCCGGTCCCGCCTTCCCCACACCTAACCCGGAGGCCTTGCGGCTGCCAGCCAGGGGAGGGGCCCGCGCTGAGGCCCCCCCACCGCCCCGCTTTGCAACCACGCAGATTCCAGAGCCCGAGTCTGTAAAATGTGGAGAGGTATGCAAAGGCACTCCTTAATTTGATTTTGAAATAAAATCTTGAGCAATAAAAGGTCTCGCATCGGCTCCTCTGGGAAGGAAGCCTGGGCTCGGCCTCAGCAGCCCCGCAGAGCCTAGCAGGCTGGGTACCCCGCTTTTCACCTCTCATGTGGTCCCCGCCTCCCCCACAAGGCCCCGCCCGCCTCGGAGCCCCTCCCACAGAACCCCTTCTCCCTGCAGGGCCCCCACTGCTCCCCGAAGGCCCTGAGATCAGGACCACCCCACACCCTCGTCACCCTGCTCCCACACTGGACTCGGGGACCCCAGCACATACCTCCGCTCGTGGCGGACGCACCACGCCTGCCGCCCGCAGCCCGCCTTCCACACGGGCACGGTCCGGCTGAAAGCCTGCACACAGGGCTGGCGGCGGCCCACCAAGGTCAGCTCCCGCTCCGCACACACGTGGGGCCTGGGACAGAGGACAGACGTCAGCGCCCTGGCCACCAAGAGGAGCCAGCGGGCCCCAGTCCTCCTGCACACTCACGCTGGGGTGTGGAGCCGTCGGGGGTGGGGTCCAGACCACGGCCAGGCCCCACGGCAGGCTCCGCCTCTAGGGTGTGGGCCTCAGAGGAAGAGGGTCCTGTCTGAGGGTCCTCCAGGCAGGGCCCCTATGCCGCCCACAGGGGTGTTCTAATCCTGCTGACCCCAAAGGATAGATACCGCTGCCCCCTTGAACAGGGTACTGGGGGGCCCATGGGAACAGTGGCTTCAACCCCGCGTTCACGTGACTCCTATTCTAGGCCGCCTCGTCCCCAGCCGTGCCGGCCTCAGAGACAGCCCCTGAGCGGCGGGTGCCAGGCATGTGGCTGGGCCGGTGTGGGCTCCAGGCAGGACAAGCAGAGCCAGAAGGAATGGAAGGAGGGGAGCCTCCAGGGAGCGTGGCGTGGGGGCCACAGTGGGAGCCCCGTGAGGCCGGGCTCCTCGGCCCCCGGGAGCCGCTGCCCGCAAGTGCACGGACAGGAGCCCGCCAGTGCACGGACAGGAGCCCGCCAGTGCACGGACAGGAGCCCGCAGTGCACGGACAGGTGCCCGCCAGTGCACGGACAGGAGCCCGCCAGTGCACGGACAGGAGCCCGCCAGTGCACGGACAGGAGCCCGCAGTGCACGGACAGGAGCCCGCCAGTGCACGGACAGGAGCCTGAAGTGCACGGACAGGAGCCCGCAGTGCACGGACAGGAGCCTGAAGTGCATGGACAGGAGCCCGCAGTGCACGGACAGGAGCCCGAAGTGCACGGACAGGAACCCGAAGTGCACGGACAGGAGCCCGCCACACTCCGAAGGAGGAGGAGGCTGAGAAGAGGCAGAAGGGGCCCAGCCCTGCTCCAGAAGGGGGGCGAGGGGAGCAGAGGGTCACAGCTTGCCCCAGGCGTGCCCGGATTCAGGGACAGGGTGTGGGCCTCAGAGGGAGGCAAGTTTCACCAAGTCCCAGAGAGAAGACAGAGCTTTGCCACACCTGAGAGGCCAGCCAGGTTCCTCTGAGGAGGGTGGGGTGGGCTGGCTCCTCCCCAAAGACACTGTCCCTTCCTGGCTCTCTTCAAACCGCGGGGCCTCCAGTCACTGTCCCATGCCCTGTCCCCATCCCGGGGCACCTGCGTGACTCCTCCTTAAGGCCTGGCCCCTCACGGCCCCGAGGACAGCGGCAGCCTTGCGGGTTCCCCATAGGCCCCGCAGGGCCAGGGTGAGCTCTAGAATGATCTCTTCTGGGGAGTTCCCAGCCCTTCACAAGCCCAACCTTGGCCATCTTTTCCATGTGCAGGGTGGAGGGCGTGGGACGGGGGAGGGAACAGACGGAGCCGAGCGTCAGCCCAAGTGGCCGTGGGCTCCTGCTTCCCATCTGGGGAGGGAACGCAATTCCCAGACGACGAGGAGAACACAGCTCTGCGGGACAGCTGCCCCTGGGCCCCCCGATGATGGCCCCGAGGTGAGTAAGTGAAGGTGGGAAGCGCCGGGCTGGGAGGCAGGGAGAAACGGCCAGCTTCAGCGAGCTGCTCGGCCGCACCCCCCGTCCAGAGGTCAGGCTACCGAAGGGCGTTTGCGCTACGTCTGTTCTTACAGGCTCCCCTTGCAAACCCCGCAGCGGGCCTCTGAACACAGGTCCCCCAGCCTGCGTGCTTCCCGGCGCGCAGCTTGGAGCCCCGCAGCCTAGGACCGCAGCCAGCTGGAACCCCAGTGCGTGGGGACACCGTCTCCTGTCCCGACCCTGCTCCCGCCAGCCCAACCGGTAGCCTTGGGCCAGCCGTGGGCACGGAGCAGTCATTCCAGGCCCCAGGAAGGAAAGCCAACCACTCCGCCATAAGAAATTCACATTCACTTCAGAGACACAGATACATAAAGATGGGTCGCAGGGTTTTGAATCTGGACATGGCCAGCCAGTGGGAGCTGAAGAACCAGCCACAGGCTCCCACAGGTCCACAAAGGCCCCCTGAGGCCCAGGGCTGTGAATCAGTGGGACTGCCCCCAGCACCCCTCTTCTCTTAGCCTCCCCCAGAGGCCCACCAGGTGGCTCAGGAAAGCCACAGAGGGTGGGGATGCCTGTGCCAGGCCCTGCGGGCTCACCACATCTCCCCCAAGGGAAGCGTGGCAGGGGGCACAGCACCAGTGTGGGCGAAGCACCTTCTGGGACGCTGGCTGCTCTCTGCCCGCCCCCTCCCCCCGGCTCGTAAGAGCGAATTCTGTCACTTTGCGGGGGTCTCGCAGAAGGGCACCCTCCCTCCTGCCTTCCCCCGGCCGGCCGTGCCCGCTGTCGCCGTGCTGCATCCCGGGCCCACACCGGCTGCTTCAGAAACAACCAGAGACGGCAGAGCAGAGCACGGCGTACCCCGAGGTGTCACAGAACTCAACACGCCTGGGGCGATCTGAGAATAGACGCCCCACCAAGAAAGAGGGACACAGGCCCCCAGAGGGGCAGCGACCCCTGCCACGTGGAAGGCTCCGTGGGGAGGAATAGGGGGATGGAGCAGAGAGGGGGAGGAGGCTTTGGGCGAGCACGAAGCAGAAAGAGAAGGCCGTCTCAGGCAGTCCACCACTGCTGGTTTGAAATGCTTGCCCCGGCCAGGCCTGAGGCTTCCTGGAGCCCCAGGTGAGCAGGTCCGACTCACAGGCGTCTGGATCCACTCCTCGGGGGCTCAGGGAAACGGGCCCAGGAGGTGACAAGCAGTTTCCATGAGCGCGCGGAGGCAGAAGCCGCCTCTTAAGGAGGGGCCCTCTGTCCGCATGGGCTCAGCTGCTGTCCCCCTGACCGGCACCCTGGAATTCCCAGGGGTCGGGGCTTCTGGAAGTCCCCCACTAATGCTGCAAAGAGCAGGCAGGCTGAGTGGCCAGACCCCATTGTGAGAGCCCTTCTGAGGCTGCAGCTGCCCTTAGACTAACTCGCTGGGACCGCAGGAAAGTGTCCAGCAGAAGTCACGCGGAGAGTCGGGACTAGGGCCACTCACGTTTCTGGATGCAAAGACCCCCTCTTCCTTTGGAAAGGCCACAAGGAAACCTTCCTGCTTGGGGGAAAGCAAAACCCAGGGTAGTGGCCCTGGGACCAGGACTTGCCCTCGCCCAGCTCTGCCTGGAAGTGACCATCCTGCACGGCCAGGTGCTGGGCAGGAGTCCCTAACCCAGGCCAGGCCACTCTCCTGCCCCGCTGCAGCTTTCCACAGCCTGTCACCGTCGGGCAGGCGCGGCTCGACACCCTGCAGGAGCCCAGGGGTGGGGGCAGCCGGCGGGTGGCTCACCTCCTCTTCCCCCGCTCTCTTTGGCACTAGTTGTCCTTTGAGGCCAGCGCAAGGACTGATCTGCTCTTTAAGAGAGACCGCTAAACGGCCCATTGGGGAATCATCTTTCAAAACTGAATTCATCTCAGCTGGCTCCCTGACCCTCTCTTCCTGCCCATTCTGGTACTGAATTCCTTCTCCTGTCTCTCCGCCCCAGCACGCACGTGTTTAATACATAAACCACGTCCAGGGGCCCCCTGTCTGGGCGCACCCGCCCCGGCACAGGCCCCCCAGGCCCCAGGAGGCAGGCTTTGGAAGGATGTGAGAACCGTCTGCTTCCTTCCTGCCTTCTCCGAGCCGCGGCCAGCCAGACCCTGCCCGCAAGGACCCCGAGGGGAGCGCAGCCTCCGCCGGCGCGCGCGGGGACGCGCATTACCGAGGGGAGGGAGACGGCGGAGAAAGGGGAGGAGGAGGCGGCCCTGCTACCGAAGCGCCCCCAGACTCAAGCCCCGACCCTCCCAGCTACCGCCAAGCGCCCGACTGTGTCAGAGCCCCAAGGACAAAGCTGCCCAGGGCCCAGGGGCTCCCGCCGTCCAGCGGAGCCCTCCCCGCCCGCTACTCACAGGCCCGGCTGCAGGCGGAGCAGGGCGCCCGCGGGCCCCGCGGGGAGCAGCAGCACCAGGGCCAGGGCCACCGCGCGCCCCGCCGCCCTCGCCTCCGGGAGGACGGGCATCGTGCCCGAGGCCCCGCGCCTGGTCCCCGCTCTGGTCCCCCGCTCACAGGAGGCCCCGGCGGGCCCTCGGAGCCGCCGCCTCCACGTGCGCCATGGCCCGGGGACGCGCAGGGCGCAGCCGCAGGTGCCCGACGAGCCCCCGGGCGCCGCAGGTGCGGAAGGTCCGGCTTCCCCGCCCGCCCGCGTCCGCCTCGCGCCACACTGCGCGCCCAGCCGGGTCGCCGGAGCCCGCCCGCCTTTGCCACGCCCCCGGCCCGGACCCCCGCCCGGGCCCCGCCCCCCGCCCTGACCCCGCCCTGGCCCCGCCCAGGTCCCCGCGACCAGCCCCGCCCCCAGCCCGCCTCGGGTCCTCGCCCCCAGTCTTCGCGCTCCCGCTCCTCTCAGGCTGCAAGTCCCAGGTCCCCTGCGACCGAGGGACCAACTCCGACGGACCTCGGACCCAGGCGCCCGTCTTTAGGGACAGCCCGCAGCCCTCCGTTCCTCCTAAGTCTCGGCGGACGCTCGGTCCTTTGCCGGACGGGTGCCCCGTCCCCTCCCTTGTGGGGCAGAGGGTGGAAGAGCTGGGTGTAGCCTCTGCAGCCCTCCGTGTGCCTCTGGGCACTGCCCTTTGGACACCCACACGGCCGGTCACCGGCCACGCCCTGGACACGTCTGCTCTGATTCTGCGGCGTGTTCTTGGCCAGCGGCCTGCGGTGGAAGAGTGCCGGGCTCCCCAGAGGCCGTGGAGAGCAGGAGTGTCCGTCTGGAGGATTTCTCTCCCCCCATTTAAACCCGGTTGGGGGCACCTGGCTGGCCTGGTCAGGAGAGCACGAGACTTTTGATCTCCGGGTCTTGACTTCAAGCCCCATGTTGGAGTGGAGATTCCTCTAAAAAATCAACCAGCCAAGCAACCTGTCTGGTTTTGGTTTGGAATTCACCAGCCCCAGGGGTGAGGACCAGGTGCTCCAGGGTCCAGGGCGTCCCTGGGGTGGAAACAACCCCCTCAGGAGGTTTTTGAAGAGCAGGGGAAGGGACTGGGTAGAACCAGACGAGGGGCCAGCAGGGAGGCATCCCGTCCGTCACACACGGTGCAGAGGGAGAGCCCCTGCCAGGCCCAGCTGCAGAGCCCCCCCGGTGGCAAGGCTCGCGTCCGAGGCTGCAAACCCTCTTTCTTGGTCCAGCACTTCACGTGGTCCGAGTGACTGGCCCTCACCTTGCCTCATACAGAAGCACAGGACGCCTGGCTGGGGTGGGGGGCTTGGGAGGAGGAACCAGCCGCTGTCTAGCCCCCGCCCCCCGGCCCCACCAACTCTCTGAGCCCTCATCACCACATGGAGGTTTAGCATCATCTGGGGACAGAGGCTGCCAGGCCAGCCCGATGCCTTCCCGTTGCGCAGATGGGGAACCGGAGGTCCAAGCGGGGAACAGCACCCCTAAGCCCCCAGCCCGTGAACTGCAGATCTGAGAACCGGACACAGGGGTCTGGCTCTGGGGACCTTAGGTAAACCCCCTACTGTGCTGCCTGTAAACCCGAGGAAACCAGTAAAGCACACAGAGTAGACGCAGTGCAGCGCCACGGGGGTGCCCCGTCAGCTCCGGCGGCCGGAACAGAGCACCACAGACCCCGCAGGCTAAACACAGACACTTCCTCCCAGTCCCCTGGAAGTCCAAGATCAAGGCGCCGGCTGCAGGGTCCGGGTGAGGACCCTCTTCCTGGCGTGTGGCAGCGGCGCACCTTCTCTCCGTCCTCACTTGGTGGAGGCGGCGTGGGGGGGAGAAAGCGCTCTGCTGTCTTCCTCTTCGGTTTTTTGTTTTTGTTTTTGTTTTTTTTAAGATTTTACTTATTTGTTTGACAGACAGCAGAGATCACAAGCAGGCAGAGAGGCAGGCAGAGAGGGGGAAGCAGGCTCCCCGCCGAGCAGAGAGCCTGATGCGGGGCTCGATCCCAGGACCCTGGGATCATGACCTGAGCCGAAGGCAGAGGCTTCAACCCACTGAGCCCCCCAGGTGCCCCTGGTCTCTTCCTCTTCTTAAAAGGCACCAGCCCTGGAGGATCAGGGCCCTTACGACTTCATTGACCTTGATTACCTCTGGAAAAGCCCTGTTCTGAATACAGGCACACGGGGAATTAGGGCTTCAACGTGTGGGTTTGGGAGGGACACAGTTCAGTCCAGAGCAGGGTGAGTTCACTGTCTCCTGAATCCCCCACTCCCACCTGCCCCCTCTGTGCAGCCTGGAGGCAGAGGGCAGCTCAGCCCTGGGAGGGGCCACGGTGAATCCACGCTGTTGGAGCCAGAGATGGGGGCGATCCCATGTGCCCATTCCGTGGGCAGTCTCCGAGCGGCTGCTTCTGAAGTTCGTTCCTAACCCTGCTCGTTTGCCCCAGAAGAGAAATGAACGCAGTCTCCTGCAGCAGAGGGCGTAGCGTGGGGGTCTGCAGCAGGGCCTTGGGTCGGGCCCTCTGCTGATGAGCTGCGTACCCCCAGATGGCTCTCATGTCCCGTGTGTGGCCCCGGACGTGGTCGTTCTGTTCCTCAGAGCCGTGCCTCCGAAGGTGGTTCCCACTCAGCCTGGACTCCGACTGCTGTTCGGTGAATGAACCCCACCACGGGCGCTCCCCCTACCCCGTCCCCAGGCCGGCACACAGCGGTGAGAAAGGCGTCAGGCCCCGAAACGGCTGCAGGGTGGTGGAAACCACCTGTTCCAGCAAGAGCAAACACCACGCCATTCACACCAAGGACCGGGGGTATCGTGGGCTGCATCGTGTCTCCAAAAGAATAGATCCGTGTTCCAACCCCCAGTACCTGCACACAGACCAATCTGGAAAAGGGGTCTTTGGGGACGTAATTAAGTTAAAGGTGTTTGGGATGAAATCACCCCGGACCCAGTCACAGGTGTCCTTACGGAGACCAGAGGGAGACTTGGGACTATGAGCGAAGGTCACGCAACCCCTAGACGGGAGGAAGGGGAGAGGCCTGGACAATTGTCCCTTGGTGCCCCCAGAGGCAAGCAGCCCCGTCCACACCTGCATTTCGTGTTTCTGGCTTCCAGAACCGGAGAAGGGCCGTCTGCTTCAGCCACCGCATCTGTGAATGTTTCTGGCAGGCACCGGAAGCCCGTGCGAGGCAGGCAGACCCGGCCTGTCTGTGGGGCCCCTGGCCTAGAGGGGAGCTGGCCGGCCACAGGGCATGCTGGGGGCCCCTCCCGCCAGGATCTCAGCAGCTCTCAGGCGCTGGGAGAGCAGAGGTTCCTCTGGGAGCCGAGACCTGGAGATACGGAAACTTGTCGCGGGACACGCTGTCTGCGGGGCGGCCCTGGCATGTCTCAGGAACAAGGTCGTATGTGTCCCCCCTTCCCCACGCGGGCTGTGCTGACCGGAACCAGCACCGATCCCCAGTGTGCGTTCCGAGACCTCCCGGCCCCCACCCCAGTCCTCCCAGCCCCAGCTCACCCCAGGGCAGCTTCTCAGAGCCAGACCCTCTCACGGATCCCGCATCTTGCTTGGGCCGCGGGTGCAGAGACAGCCCTCAGGGCACCTGGGCCCAGCAAGGTGGGCATCTTGGAGGAGGCAGAGCAAAACCAACATTCTGGTCGAGAGCGGGTGTGACAGACGTGGCCACCAAAACAACACGGCTTCTAGAAACCACAAGACAACTGTCCCTTCGATTCCCCAGATCTGCTGATTTGCCTTAAAGCCACATTTGGAAACCTGCCTCTAGGTCCCCAAGGCCATAGCCCCCCATTCTGCGGGGAAGGGCGGTTCTCTGTCCGCAACATCGTCCCTGCTTCTGCTGGGACGGGCCCGAGCCTGTGGGCCGTCTGCAGGCACCACGGGGCCTCCCGGCCTCAGCCGGCCCCGCGGTAGCCCCAGTCCCACCCTGGAGGGAGAGGTCTCACCCAGGGTGCGTTGTCTCTGGAAAATGAGCGCGGCCCGCGGACCCTGTGAACGGGAACATTCTCTGGGCCATGCGCTAACCTCCACCGCGGGGCTCCTGCACGCCCAGAGCCCTGAGATCCCACGCCTGGGGCTCCTGTTTGCACCAGTCTGGCTCCTCGTGTCCGACTGCTGCTTCCACTGGAGACAGACATCAAAGGTGGGGCGCCCTGATTTCATAAAACACTAAACCACAACATCTGGAAGTTAAGAGAAGAATCCGCACTTCCCAGTCCTCCTGGGAAGAGAAGAAGAATTATGTTTTCATCCCCCGCTGTGCGAGGCGCTCTGGTTTGAAGGCCCTGGGCGCGGGCTACTCTGCCACCTGCTGTCCAAAGTCCCCAGGAAGAAGTACTGCACACCCACGGGCACCCAGCCAGGAGCCTCCGTCCCCTGTCCCACGACCAGCGGTTTCTGATGGGACCCTGTCATCGTTCGTGTACAGATGGGCCACCTGCTACAGCAGTCGTGTCCCCCAAACAGATCCGTCAAGTCCTAACCCCGGGCCTGTGAAAGGGGCCTCGTCTGGAGGTGGGGTCTGCGACATCAGACAGGTTCTCGTCCAACGTGACCGGTGTGAGGAAGAGACGCGGGGAGACACACGGGGGAGGCGGCCGTGGGACCCCAGAAGAAAAGCTGTCGGGATCGGCTCCAGGCCGAGGGAGGCCGAGGGCCGCTCGCAGCCACCAGTTGCTGGGAAAGCCAGAAAGGTTTCCCCGACAGGCCTCCGAGGGAGGGCAGCCCGGCAGGCCCCTGGGTCTTGGGCCTCCGGGCTGCAGAGCTGAGGACGAGTCCTGCTGTGTTAGCCCCGGGGAGTGGCAGGTTGGGGAGGCCGCCCGGGAACCCTGCACCAGCTACGGGGCTCCTTACCCGATGCCGGCTCCACCCTCCCCCTGTGGTCCCCTGAACAACGGGCCCGCAGGGCGCCCCCCTCACCCACCAAAGGCTCAGGCACCCTGGCCAGCGTCCTCTCCTCATACCCGCTGCCGCCGCCATCCTGAGAAACGCTGGGCCCGCCGTCTCACGGGCGCTGGGCCCCCGCGTGCCCGGCCTTTCCTCCCACGACGGAGACTCGGGCTTGCCGCTGGGCAGAGCGTTCTGTTCTCTCTGTGGCTCTCGGTCCCAGCACCGCACTCGCGGCCCACAGCGCCCGGACGTCCGGCTCTCGCTTTCCCTACACGGCCTCGCTCCGGCGGGGCCCCCGCGTGTCACCCCTCCAGCCGCTGGGTCCCAGGCCGGCTGTGGTACGCGGAGCCGGGAGAGATGGAGAGTGGCCGACGCGCCGGCTGGGCAGGGAGCGGGGATGACGAGCGAGGGGACTTCTTCCCGAGGCTGGGCTTGGCCGCTGGGAGTCGAGTCGAGGCACCCCGCACCTGCTCGCCAGAATCTTAAAGTTCGGAGAGGCCCTCCGCGGGGCTCAGTCTCCGGTATCCTCGGACAGTCTCAAATCCACACTACCTCCCGGCCACGTCCCTGCAAGCAGCTCCCACCATGGGAACGGGGGGCCTAGCACACGTCCCGGTGACAGGGTAGGGTGAGGGCCAGCTCCAGGGACCACCGGCGGTCGCAACTCCCGGCCCTCGGTGACCCGTGACCGGCTCTCGCGATCTCGCGCGCCCCTCTTCCGAGGTGGACCCTCGGTGGCCAGCGAGAGGAGCCGCGAGCATAGACGTGGCTCATTCAGGGGCTCTCCGGCCACACCGCAGGCAGGGGCCCCTGAAACAGCCCAGGCCCACGCCAGAGAACACACAGGTTAAGACAGTCATTCCCGAGATAACAACCTTTTTCCAGCAAGAGCCCCATGATCTGAAGCCTGGGTTTAGTCAATGCCCCCAGCCGGCGGTCAGAGCACTCCGGGCCTTCACCTGGTCCTCAGTGTGACTTAACGAGGAGGACTCATTATGGGACTCATCAGGTCCAAACACAGGAACTCTGGCTGCTGGCGCGGGTGCCTCCCTGAGAGGCAGCGGGGAGGTTCGAGGCCTCCTGTTCCGGACGACGGCCCTCTCTCCGGGGCCCCACTGGCCTCGAATGCCGCGTGGTGCGTGAGTTTAGCGAGGCTGGTCCTGTGCTGTAGCATCCTCCGGGCCCAAGGCTGGGGCTGAACGATCGTTCTGTAAGCAACGGAGTGAGCCCGCCTGGCCTCACGGAGACGGAGCTGCAGCTGTGGCTTCAGGGCCTGGACTCGGGGGTGCCCACCACGGAGCTGGCGGGAAGGCAGCCCAGTCGGGCATGAGGAGCTGGCTGGGGCCGGGCTGTGGCCAGGAATCGGTGTGCGGTCCATGCCGGTGACACTGCGTTTCCTCAGGTTGAGTGTGTGGCCTAATAACGGGGCCCCCGGGAGAGCGAGCGGTGGCCCAGCCCTTCCAGCAGGACAGCCCGTTGCCAGCCCGGCCAGCCGCACAGCGTCGGTAAGGGTTGGGCACCTCCACAGGCGTCCCAGTCTGGGCTGGGGGGTGATGGATCTAACCAGGGGGTTGCTGAAAGGTATTACAACCTGGGTCGAACGTCCCAGCATCAGTGGTCGTACCTCAGTGGTCCCAGCGAGGTGTCATTACTGGTCAGTCACCTCATCTGACCACCCCTGCTGCTGCGGGTTAGAGGGACGGGGGAGCCCCCACGTCATGGCCTTTGAACCCTCATCACCGTCTAGGGGCTCTGCTTCTCCGACGGGGGCAGCCTGGCTCACGTGGGGCCGGGACAGTGCGGGTCGGGCCAGAGGCGGCGTCTGCACACGCCCGGGGCATGCGGAACCCTCGCTCAGAGGAGCGGCCAGTACGATCCACTTGCTGGGCCCCTGTGAGCTGGCGATTCTGGCCGATGGCCCCGGACTCCTCCAGCATTGCCCTGAGTCGGGCCACGGACACATAGGACCGGCTGTCCCTGCACTGACCAGGTCACTGGACTTCAAGGGCAACCCAGCATCCTTGGCGTCTGGGGGCTGCCACGGCCCCCGCCCCGGCTGCTGCAGCCACTGAAGCGTCACTTGCTGGGGCTTATCCCCAGGCTGGGGCGTCGTCTTCCTGAGGGGCCAGGACGGGGAGAAGAGTGAGGTCACCAAGGCTCCGGCCGGCCACCCCGTGTGTCTTTTCACATACCCTGACCCTACAAAGGCTTGTTTGGGATCACCACACCTCGGCTTTGCACTGCCGGAGCCGTGGGGTCCGTCCCTGTAGAACAGCCGCCGGCACGCAGGGCTGATAGCTGGGGCCCGTGAGGGATTGCCCGCCAGATCGCAGGCTGCTTGGTCTGTCCCTGTCGCCGCCCAGACAGGGTCGGTGCTGGGTAGAGCAGTAACGACAGGCCGTGTGGACATGTGGACGGACGGACGGCCTTGACAGAACTGCCTGCACTCCAGGCGGCGCTGGCCCCCACAGGCTGCAGGGGCCACCCCGGGGACAGGGGTGCAGGTGTCTGGAGCAGCTGCAGGCTTCCCCACAGGGCCTCGTAGTGTCTGCATTTCTGGGGACTGTGGGCTGCTGGACAGGGCGCGCCTCCGCTGCGAACAGGCGTGCCACATGGCCAGCGTGGGGCCCTGCGCCACAGCGGAGGTGGCCACTGGAAGATGGTCTCGCCCCCGCACTGGGCAGGCAAGTCCCCACCACGCCAGGCAGTTCATTCGCAAGAGGCTCCTGGAGGAGCGCCATGAGCACAGCTCGGGGCGGGCGCTCCACAGGGTCTGTGTGACTCCAGCCCCTTCCAGAGCTGCCATCAGAGTCCTCGGGCACCCCCTGTTGTCTCGGCCACGGCGACCAAACCGTACCCACTGGAGTCCTGGACGGCCTAAGCGCGAGGCAGCCCAGCTGCCACGATGCCCACAGCTCGAACCAGCTCCCCTGGCCTTTCTCCCCGAGGCCGCTGTCGGCCCCCGCGCACGTGCCCCGGCTTCCCCAGGCGGCATCAGGGACAGAGCGCCCACAGGTGGGGAATAAAAGTCCTCCCAGGCCCCCAAGTCCCCCCCAAGCCTTGCACCTCGTTCCTGTTCTTAGGGCACAGGCAGGCCAGCATCTTCTCCATCACAGATTCTGGGGACGTGTACATGTCACCTCACCGGACAAGTTCCCGAAACTTTATGGGGGTGCCTGGACCCTGAATGTTTGTGGTCCATCATGGCGACGTGTTCACGGTCCAACCTGCCCCCTCACAGATGCTCCAGCCAGGCCCGCAGAGCGTCTCACAGGTGACCACTGTGTCATCGATGAAACGCGCCCATTTCAGGAGTGTGGGGAGGGAGAGAAGGAACAGGCGGGTGGCGTGGGACTGGCAGGGAGCCTTGGGCAGGCACCGGAGAGACCTCGGTTCCGGCCCCTCCGGGTGAAGACACGTGGGCTGCGGCTACCAGAAGCCGGTCCTCCTGGGGTCTCTTCCATGCGTCTCCGGGAGGATGAAGCCCGTGTGCAGAAACACTCCTGCAAAGCAGCGGAGAGAAGCCGTGACCGTGTGCGGAGGAGAGAGCCCGGAGGGAAGGAAGAGCCGTGGCCAGAGAGGCGCTGAGAGCTGGCTGCGGCACTGACCGGTGGAGCGCGGCGCGCCGGGCACGCGTGTCTTAAAGTCACTGCGGCTGCCGTTATGCCTGGACACAGTGGATCCTTGGGGATTTATAGAAACGTAGCACAAGACAAGTTCGGGTCTCTTCTAGCTCGACTGTGCTTCCCGGGGAGTCAGCGTGTCCGTGAGCCTCCTTAGTGGGGCCTCGCTCTGCGAAAAGGAGAGAGAACGCATCTTTGGAGATGGTCCAGGGACCTCGGCAAAAACCCCAAACTTAGTTCAAGGTCAATAAGACTTATTTTCGAATTTGACTTTTGGGGTCTGAGGTCACTGGGAAACAATACCATTTAATCAAAATGATAATGAAAGGCTTCAAAGGCAAATCTAGAAGGTTACACGGATATTAAAAAACAACTGTTCTACTGGAGAAGACTCTGTTTTCTTGAGCAATCACAGACCCGATAGAGACAGTAGGAGGCCCAGGAAACAATTGTGATACAACACAGAAGCCATCTTCCTGGCAGATAAATTCAGAGGCTCTTATTTTTTTTTTTTAAGATTTTGTTTATTTGTTTGAGGGAGAGAGGGAGCACAAGCGGGGTGAGGGGCAGAGGGAGAGGGAGAAGCAGACTCCCGGCCGAGCAGGGAGCGGGTCTCAGGGCTCGATCCCAGGACCCAGGACCCAGGACCCTGAGATCATGACTGAGCCGAAGGCAGACGCTTCACCCACTGAGCCCCCCAGGGGCCCCAGGATGAATTCAAAGGTAAGGAAAAACCTTTCACAATCCCATCAAGAGAGACCAATAGTCCAAGGAAACCTTGTCCTGTTACCAGACAAAAGAAAACTTGCAATTTTATATACGTACATTATCGATATCAAAGCTGCTTCTGTAGGACAGTTTAGAAAGCCCCTTTACAAGTAAATTCGGGCAGCAGCCTCGGACGTCAGGAGACGTCGCCCGCCTGGAGCCCTCATCTGCAGACGTCCGGAGACACACAGACACGGACGTCCCGGGGTCACTCGGGCTCAGAGCCCCTGAGTCCGGCCGGGTGTCGCGAAGACGGAAGGCGTCCGGTACCTGCTCTCACAGCTGAACCTTTCCTAGTGCGTGTGGGGAAGACGCTTCAGATCCGTCTTTGCCCCTGAGCTGCTGTGGCCGGCGAGGGGGCCTCCGAGGCGGGGTCCATGAGGTTGAAGCCCCCTTCCCCTGCGGGGCCGGGCGACGGTGGGCAGCGCCCCAGTTATCCCCGGGAGCCTCCATTTCGGGCACGATGAGATTTACAACGTGAAGAGACAAGAGAACGCCGTTTGCTAGGGGTCTCGGCGTCTGTTTCTCTGGTCCTGGAAGTCTAGCGTAATGAGCGCGTCGAGTTCTCCGCGGTGCCGGCGTCGGACAGCCCGGGCACCTCCGTGCACGGTGGGTCACAACCCTCTCCCCCTCACGGGCCTCACTTTCTCAGGGATCCCACCGGTCAGCGTCCCTCTCGGGCTCCGTCGCGAGCGCCGGGACCTCCGTAGGTGGCGGCTTGTGCCCTCTAGCTTTGCCAGACCGAGGGTTCTCGTCTGCTGGCCGGAAGCCAGACGTGGTGCGTGCCCCGCACAGCCTCCCCTCTGCTCCCTGCCCAGCTTTCTGCCCAGACCCTCAGCCTCTAGCTGGGCCTCCCTGTCCCTCTAAAGCCCCCACAGGGGAGGCGAGTCCACCGCACAGCCCCAGGCCTCCCTCGCCAGCCGCCGTGCACGCCGCACCCCTTCCCCAGTGCGTGGGACCCACCGCGGATCTCCGAGCCTCCTGCACTCAGGAACCCGAGGCGGCCCCCAGGCGTCTCACGGACGGGTCCCTTCCCCACACAGAGGTCAAGGACGCCCGCGCAGGGCATCTCTCCTGTCCCTCCTGGTACCCCCATGTCTCCAGGGCAGGCAGAGCGGGAGAAGGAGGGGGTGCTGCAGAAGGTGGGGCGGCGGTTTCTGGAAGGGGTTGACTTCCCTGCGAGGCTTCTCCTGGGCGCCACCAGCCAAGGAGATCGCCACACCCTCTTGACGCTAAAGTTTGTTCAGGGGCCTTCCCGGGCTCCGTCACCACACCGCGATGACCTCAAGGCTGTGGTCCTGGAGGCGGCTCCTGCCATGGGAATGGGGGCAGAGTGTGTGTCCCAATGACAGGGCAGTGTGAGGGGCAGCTCCAGGGTAACCTGCGGTCACGTCCTCTCCATGACCTCCTCGGACACCTGCCCTGCCAGTCACCAGTCCCTGTCCCGCCACCGCCTCTAGCCAGACTGGAAACGCAGCCTCAAGGACCACCGCTCTGACAGTGCTGGACACCCTCCCCCTTGACCTTCCGGACACACCAGCAACGCCCAGCCCTGCCTGTGACAGTCCCCTGTGACCCAGGGTCTTCTGTCCTCTGGCAGCCTACCCTGTTCACTCCCAAGTGGGGTTAAAGGCTCACCCCTTGCCACCCTTGGCAAATACTCCCTCATGGGACCCGCTTTCCCGTCTCCCTTGTCCTGGACCCCAGCGACCCAGCGACATGCCTATTGCCGGATCTCTAGTCCCTCCCACGCCCAGTGGCTGCCGTGTGGAAGGGTTCGGTGCAAAGCCCCGAGGCCCCCAGCCGCCCAGGGACCACCTAGCTCCTCCCAGCGCCTTTACCCGAAGTGCCAGCTCCCCCTCCCCACTGGAGAAGAGAGATGCTCGTCCTGTCCCTGCCAAGACTCACTCCTCTCCACCTTATCTGTGAGCAGGGAGTGTCCTCCCGCCCGAAGCGCGCCCCAACCCCTGGGTCCCGGGTCCTGGTTTCCGTCGGGCCCTTGTCTGCCTTCCCCTGCCCTGCACGGCGCTTGCCGGCCATCCCCACGGGCTGAGCCGTCGGGGTACAAACGCTGGCGGAGGGCTGTTCAGACAGGTCCCCTCTGTCCCAGTCAGCCCCTGTAAGCCTCCGGACGACGACCTGTGAGCCAGGTTTTGTCTGTCCTACTTTCCAGATGAGAAAGGGAGGCGGGAGGTCCAGTGATGGGTCCACAGTCAGCCCTGAGCACGTGCCGACAGGCCAGAACTCAGAGCCAGGGCCGGCGGGGCGCTCGGGGCTGGTTGTCCACCCCCCACCCCCACCATGGGAAACACCTGCCCGCTGGCAGCCTCGTCCCCTGGACTTTGGCTCCCCTTCCCAACCCCCACGCTGGGGAGATGCCCCTGGAGGTCACTGTGCCGGGAACCCACTGCTTTGTCACTGTCTCAGTGGAAGGGCTCCCGTCTGTCTGCCCCCAGCACGGGACCCCCGGCACGGGAGCAGCCCGTGGGGGGTGGGAGCTCGGGCTGGGAACTTCAGGAGGTCTTAGCTTCTGGCTGATGCGTGGCCTTCGAAAAGTGACCACCTCTCTGGGACTGTTTCCTTCTCCATAAAAGGGGGAAACACTGCCCCCCATGCATGCGTGTTGGGAGCAAAGGCAGTATTTGCGCACATACGGGCACTTGGGACCAGCATGCATAAGGGGAACCGGTGAGACTGACGGGGCTCGAACCTGGGCCCGGTGGGGGGCCTGGACACACCACAGACATCTACTCATTTCAGCCTGCCAACAACCACTGGAAGTAGGAACGGCCATTACCCACACTCAACAGAGAAGGAAACTGAGGCACACAGAGAGCTTCACTGTGCCAGTCCTCGTGGACAGAGGTAAGAGGCGCCAGGACCCTGCAGGACCCCGCAGGACCCTGTAAGAGGAGGCCCAGACAGAGGGCCTCCTGAGTCCCTGGCTCTGCTGTGACTCCCCTCCATATGGAGAGGGGACCCAAGAGAGGGGTCAGAGGACACTGGCCCAGTGGCTCAGTCCCTCCGGGGCCTGATTTAGGCCCACCCCACAGGGACTGGGCAAAGAGGCTCCACCCGGCTCTGGCTGCCAGAGCAGAGAGGCTCTCTGCCACCTTCCGCCAGGGACAGGGCCCAGAGAGGGCGTCATGGGCCCCGGGGTCAAGAAAAGGCAGGGGCCTCTGTCCCACCCGACCTCAGCAGGCCCGAGCGGGTAGAAGCACTGTGCTCCCCAGGTTGGCACACCCACTCGGCATGTGTGAGATCTCTGTGTTCTTCCAAGGAGCAAGCCATGTAAACTCTTCCAGTATGGACAGAGCAGGCCGCTAGACGGGAGCCCCAGGGAGGCAGTGGGAGGCAGTGACTTCATGGTCCCCCCCCCCGGGGGCCGGCTGCCCCAGAAAGCAGGTGCCGGGCCTGGACTCTTCCTTCCAGCCCACAGGGACCCGCAGCCTCATTATACAATGTTCTTACTGCGGTTTCACCTTGGGGAGGGGGGGGGGGGCGGCCTCAGTGGCTCTGGCAGAAACCTTGTAGGGCCAAAAACTCTCCCCACCCCCCACCAGTAGGAGTCGTCCCTCAGATGACTGGACACAGCCTCCGTTGCCCTGGCTATGACCCACAACCTCTGGAAACAGAAAAATCCCAAATCCCCCCAGCGGCAGTGCCCGGCGCAGGTGTCCCCTCTGGGCCTGCCCGCTCCCCCAGCCTGAGCGTGTACTTGACGGACGGCTCTGGGCCTGCTCCCTCCTCCCGGCTGTCTTTATTCAAGCGCAGAACCCCGTGTCAGTCTCTGGTGGGGGATCCAGGACCCACGCCCTCCCACCGCACCAGGCAGGCTCTCTCCACATTCTGGGGCACCCAGTCTCTGTCGAGGAGGACATCCCGGGGGGGCGGTCAGTGGTGTTGAGGACCTGCTGTGGGTATCCCTGCAGCCCCCTTCCTTGGGGGAGGTCCTGGGGACAGAAGGTTGGGCCATCCTTGAGTTGTGGATCACCTGTGAGCGCCTCCACTCTAGGGCCCAGCCCGCCCCCAGCCCTCTCCAACCTGGGGGCGCACACTGTGGTGTGTGGCCATCCCGGGGCGCTGGAGAAACTTAACTCTGAAAGTGGCTATAAACCCAAGGCGCGAGCATCCGAGCATCCGTAGAGGCCAGCGCCCGAGCTCTCCTAAGGGGCGGGCGTGGGCACGTGCATGTCGCGTGGGTAACTGGTGCTCCAGGATGGACACAGCAGGGGTGAGGCCAGACAGCTCTGGGGGTGGGGGGAGTAAGTGGGTGGCACGCGTCAAGGCAGCGGAAGTCCCAAGTGACCTGCCGGGTGGGGCTTTGGATGCACAGCCCCTGGGTTCCCCGAGGGGGACGGTGATGAAGACGGCCTGGGGCTTGACCTGGGCCAAGACCACGCCCTGGGGGGACCGCAGGGCAGAAGCCGAGGGTGGCCCCGCTCCGGCCAAAGCCGCCGCCCCAGGAAGAACAGACGCAGTTCTAGGGTCTGGCGGACTAGAGCGGGCCTGGGACGCTTGGGGGCAAGAGTCCTGCTCTGACCCTTGAGTGGCGGGGCAAGCGGCCTGGGCCTCCGTGTCCCCTCCTGTGAGGGCCGCGTCCTGGGAGCAGGGAGGCCGCTGCTGCGCGGTCCGGAGCGGCCCCCCCAATAGCTCCGCGTCCGGGGCGCCCGGCCGTGCGGGCCTCGTGGGCAGCGCCTCCAGCACCCTCGGCCCCTCCTGGCGTCGGGTCGCGTCGCGTCGGGGGCCGGACCGCGGGCGAGGGGGGCGTCGAAGGGGGGAGCGGGGGGCGGGGCCCGGGGCGGGGGCGGGGCCTCGGAGGGGGCGGAGGGAGACGGCGGAGTGAGGGGCGCGTCCGGGCACGGAGACCGCACGGCGGGGGCGGAGCCCGCGGGCCGCTCGCGGGTAACCGGCGCTGGACGCCGCGCGCACCCTCCGCGTCTCCTTGGCAACCAGCCGCGGGGCCCCCCTCCCCGTCGCGTCAAGAGGAAATGGGCGAGCGCGCGGCGTGCGCTTCCGGCGCGGAGAGGGGCGGGAGCGATTGGGAACTGGCGGCGGGAAGGACCAATCGCGGAAGACGGCTGGCGAAGAGCCAATTGCCGGGGCAGGAGGGGGCGGAAGAGGGCGGAGTCTGAGGCGGGACCGACGCGGCCGAGCCAACCGCGGTGACCAGGGGGAGGGCCGGGGCGGGGCCGGCGCTGGGGCGGGGCCGGGGCCGGGGGCGGTAGCGGCGGCGACCGGACTGCGGCCTCTTCCGGCCGGGTCTGGGGTCTGCGGTGCGGAGCGCGGGTTCGGGGTCCGGGGCGGCGGCCGGCCTGGCCATGCTGCAGCTGCGGGACTCGGTGGACTCGGCGGGCACGAGCCCCACGGCGGTGCTGGCGGCCGGCGAGGAGGTCGGCGCGGGCGGCGGCGGCGGCGGCGGCGGCGGGGTCGGGGTCGGGGTCGGGGGGCGGCCGGGCGCGGGCACGCCGCTGCGCCAGACGCTGTGGCCGCTCAGCGTCCACGACCCCACGCGCCGCGCCCGCGTCAAGGAGTACTTCGTGTTCCGGGTGAGGCGGGCCGGGCGTCCCGGGGAGGGGCCGGGCCGGGGCGGGGGCCGCAGGAGGGGCCGGGGGCCGCGGCGGACGCAGCGTGACCGCCGCCGCCCGCGCAGCCCGGCACCATCGAGCAGGCGGTGGAGGAGATCGGCGTGGTGGTGCGGCCGGTGGAGGACGGCGACATCCAGGGCGTGTGGCTGCTGACCGAGTGAGCGGGGCGCGGGGGCGCGGGGCGCGGGGGCGCGGGGGCGCGGGGCCGCGCGGTGACGGGCCGTGTGCGGGCAGGGTCGACCACTGGAACAACGAGAAGGAGCGGCTGGTGCTCATCACGGACCAGGCGCTGCTCATCTGCAAGTACGACTTCATCGGCCTTCAGTGCCGGCAGGTGGTGCGCGTGGCCTTGAGCGCGGTGGACACCATCTCCTGCGGGGAGTTCCAGTTCCCCCCGAAGTCGCTCAACAAGTAAGTCCGCGAGCGGAGCCGCGCCGGGGCCTCCGCTTCCCGGCGGCCTTGGGTCTGCACCTGCGGGAGCCGCTGCGGTGGGCGGCGCGGGGGCTGCGGGCGCGGGGGCTGCGGGAGCGCTGGAAGGAGAGCCGCGAGGCTGGCGGCGAAACGGAGCAGACCAGACCCGGCGTTCTTGGGATGGGGCCCGCCAAACCCAGCACTTTACCTCTGGCCAGGAAGGGGGGACCGGGTCAGGTCTCGCCCTGCTCTGGCTGAGTTCTGACGGAAAAAGGGTCGTGTGTTATGTCCATTTACACATGTCCCTGCAGGTTAAAGGTAGAGCAGTTAGTGGCCCGTGTCAGGAGGGAGTGATCGTGACCCTTGTGCAGCCTCGACTGCAGTCGGGTTGGGAGGCTTGGGCTGTCCGCCTCGAGCCCGCTGCAGAGCCTGGGTTTGGGACGGCAAGCTGTGCCTGTCGAGGGTGCCAGCAGCGAGAACTTGGGGACAAAGCCCTTAAGTTGCCGGCCTGTCGTCCGTCTGCTCAGCCGCCCACAGAGTCTTCCCGTGGCCCCTTAACCTGCGGTAATCGTGGGAAGATCGGGGTCACCAGTTCTCCGTCTCTCGCGTCCAGAGTGCGCGGCGCGTGCTGACTGGCGACCGCGGTCACTCCCGGAGCCCGGAAGTTCTCTGCTGGAAGCGCCGCAGGTCTTGTCGGTGGCCGTGGAGCAGCGTCCCAGTGTCCGTCCCCATACCTGACCGGGCTGCGGGGGAGCGCTGGGGCCGGCGGAGTGAGTTCTTCGTTTCTTCTCCGTAGGCGAGAAGGTCTTGGGATTCGCATTCAGTGGGACAAGCAGAGCCGCCCTTCCTTCATAAACAGATGGAACCCCTGGTCCACCAATGTGCCCTACGCCACGTTCATCGAGCACCCGATGGCCGGTGCGGATGAGAAGACTGCCTCTCTGTGCCAAGTAAGACCATAAGAGCCGCTTCCCAGCTGTGATGGCAGTGTTCTCACGCTGCCCTGCTCACCGCGGCGGCCACATGTGGCCGTGGAGCATGGGAACGGTCATAGTAAACTGAGGAAACAGATTTACAAATTTTAGAAGGGTTAGCTTACGTTTAAATAGTCCCATGTGGCTAGTGGCTCCTGGTCAGTGGGGCTGTACAGCCTGGCCCCTTGTGGCCACCATCGCCTTGGAGGAGGGCCTAGCGGGGTTCCAGGCAGTCTGTGTTCACCAGGAGAGGACACCCTGGGGCCCTGGTAAGGCCATAGTTGGACGCCGCTCGGCAGCCGTGCACCGTGGCCTCCTTCCTGGCCTGGCAGGTGGCAGAGGGATTAGGTAGGTCCCGACTGCAGATCTGCTGTGACGTGCGGAGGGCAAGGCCCTGTGCGGCTCGTCATGTGTCCGCATGGCAAGGGACTAAACAGAGAGCCACATCATGAAGGTGCTGAGGGACTGAGGCTGTGGCTGGAAAGGCCGCTCACGCAGGGGCAGTGACGGGGGCTGGTGCAGAACTGGGTGGGGTTTTCCTGGTGTAGATCGCTGATCAGCAACATGTTTTCTCTCTCTTTAAAGTTGGAAAGCTTCAAAGCTATGTTAATCCAAGCTGTCAAAAAAGCCCAAAAAGAGAGTCCTTTGCCGGGGCAAGCCAACGGTGTACTGGTCCTGGAGCGTCCCCTCCTCATTGAGACCTACGTGGGACTGATGTCCTTCATTAACAATGAAGCTAAATTGGGCTATTCCATGACCAGAGGCAAAATAGGCTTCTAGACGCTGCCACAGGCAGACATGGGAACTTGGGGCGTTGGACATGCCGGCTCTGGTGCCCCTGCAGGGTCGGGGCTCTGAACCTTTAGGGGTCTGAGCGCGATTAGAATAGTCAAATGAATTCTATGCCCTAGCTGGGTCGTGGACATCTGGCAATAGGAGCTACGGACAAAAAGGAAGCTAGTTGTCCCTGTCTTGGCCGGTATTTTGTCTTCTAGAACCTGTTTCTGTGCTTTTCCTGGAGTGTCTGCATTTGGCTTCTCGTGGTCCTCCCCACCCCAGCGTGCTGGCGTGTTAATAAATGCGTGGTCCTGCCGGGACCTCCCTGCTGGCGCTGCGAGCCCCAGGCCAATGCTGTGTGGACTGCTCCGTCCAGGGAGGTCCCTGACCCCACTGCCCGTAGTTGCAAATACCTTTCTATTTGGTGTCCAGTTTTGTATTTTGAAATTTCATCCGTTTTCTTAAAGCTAATTGCAGAACAAGCCAGGCTGCTGAACTAAGCGAGAGACAGTCTGCCTCGCGCTGCCGAGTGAATAGCTGCTTTCGTGTGAATACGTGTTTGACCCAAAGCCACGCTTTTGTAGACTTGTACTGTGTAGTGCCTCTGGCATCCTTCCCAGGCCCGGAAGTCCGCAGGAAGTCATTTCGAGACAGTTCATTAATTTGAGTCACCTTCTTAGTTCTTTGCAAACAGTTTGACGACCCTGCCTAGTCTAGGTTTGTCTTCTCGTTTTCGTATTTAAAATGGGGGTCGCTTCCTTTGCTTTTCAAGATGCCCTTTTGAAAAAAGGGATCGTATTAGTCTCCTCTCATACGCTGCTGACCCCGGCTCGGTGACCACAACGCCCACGCCGACCCAAGGCCGTCCATTGGCCCTGATGACGCCTGAGCCGCGGCAGCCAGCAGAGCGTGTCCAGGTGGGAACCGCAGCACGCCGCCCACTCTCGCACCTGCCCTCCGCTTGCTGGCTCGACTGGGAGCACGTGTCCCCGGCCTGAAGTGCCGGCTCACCGTTTCTCCCTCCCCATCCACAGCTCTGGCGTGGCTGTAGTTGGCATGGCTGGGACCCAAACGCAGCAGCCTGTGCGCATCGAAAGGCTGCCTCCACGCCACCTGGGCCTCGAGCCTTCGCTTTTGGTCTCGTAGTAAAGACATTTACAATTGAACAGATGTCTTTCCTTCTTTGAAGCTGTTCGCTTTGAAAGCCTGCCAACTGGCTGTGCACATTCGGGTAAGGAATTCCTGTCCTGGTGCAGCTTGCTCAGAGAAAAACCTAGAGAGTGGCGAGCAAACCAGCCTTGAGCCTTTAGCTGGGCTGACGAACCCAGGTTTGGAAGCCTGCTTCCTGCACTGGGGCTTCTCCGTCCTGGCCGCCGTCAGACGCACCTGGACTGAGAGGTGGCGGGAACTGCTGTGGACAGAAGGCCAGGGGGGACTCTCTGCAGACCTGACCGTGACCCAGAGGCCCTGGGGCCTGCGTTCCCTGCCTCCCCCTGTGGCACCGCCCTTCCAGTGCTCAGGGCTCCCCTCCCTGCACTCCAGAACACGGCCCATGTGAAGCCCAAGCCCGTTCCCCAGAAACACCACCCAGTGATGGGGAATTGGGGCCCCAGAGCAGAGCAGGTGTCCACCTGAGGGAGAAACGGGGTCAGTTCCTTCCTGTTAGTGACCCCAAAACCTGAGACAAGGAGTCCTTCCCATAACCAAACCTTTCATGGACGCAAGCCATCAGCCATTTTATGAATTAGGAAATACTTACTTTAAATAAAAATTATTACCATACATATTTACAAAAATGCTATAGAAAAATAACAGCAAATCGTTTCCTGTGGGCCACCGTGGCTGGAGCAGCACCCAGGGAAGCCCATCCCTTCTCTGCAGCCGGCACATGCCAGCCGTCCTGCCTCGGTCTCACCAGGACCCGGCTGTGCACACGGCCTAGGTGTGGTCACCCGGCCGTCCGAAGGCTGTGCCAACTCTCTCCTCGGTCTCCAGGAAGCACAGACAGAAGTGGTCCTTACTGAGAAGGGCCAGTGAGTCCCCGCTGAAATGCCAGCACAGAGAAAGCACCTGAAAGTCACCTGGAGAAAGACAGGTGGCCCGAGGGTTAAAGGCTGAGAGCAACACCACACTCCATGAGCAGAGGACAGGCCCAGAGAGACCCAGCCACAGCCCCAGAGCAGCTCGGGGGGCCTTCTTACAACCTAGAGACACTGCGAGCCCCAGGCCACTGCCAGGGAGTGCACGCTGGGGACGGGTGGTGACGTTTACCCAAAGACACGGACAGTGACCCTCGCTTCACACTCAAGGCAGTAATGCAGACGAGCCAGGCTGTGCCCGTCCGCTGGAGTCCCGCCTGTGGCTGGCCAGGAGGAACTCCGAGGAACGCTGCACTCACCTTCCCCGGGCACCTGCACCGACACACAGCCCGCTGGCGACCACAGGTACACCTTGTTGCCGCCCGTGCAGATGGCCAGCCGGGGCTGCTGTGGGTCCCACTGGAAGGAGCGCACCGGGGACAGCTGCTCAAGCACCACGAAGAGTTTCAGCTTCTGTATGTCCCAGATCCAGACGGCGTTCGGGACGCTGTCTGAGGAGGGAAGATGCGGCAGGTGCCCGGTTCTTCACCGTGCCCCAGAGGCTGGGCCACGGGACCCATGGGCGCCGCTGCTCTGGGGTCTTCGTGGGCCGCACACTCCCCGCCCCTCCCTCCAGGCTCCCAGGCCTAACGACTGTTTCTATGCCCTGAAAAACCATAAACACCCTCCCTGTCTAAAACGGGCCCTCGGCCGTCCTGCTGCCTGGACCCTGTTCTTCACCAAACAGGACAGGGCCAGCAGTCGACCGGCTGCTGCTCTGCCAGACAAGGCCTGCGCCTCCAGAAGCTTCCGTGGGCGTGCCGTCCCAGCACCAGGGAGGACGCAGTACTCTGGGAAGCCTGATACCTGGTTTCTTCTCCTCGGCTCTGAAAGCCTGGGCACCCAAGGAAACCGGGAGAGGCCTGGTGCAGGCCTGTGGCCACTGACCATTCCTTGTCGCCAGGAAGTAGTTGTCCGGACTAAAGGCCAACGCTCCTATGCCGACTTTCGGGTTTGCTCGGTCAGCAACGGGCTTCAGAGTCTGTAAGGAAACTGGCACCGAGGCGATCTCGTCTAGAACATTGGAAGAGGGGATGCTGCGGGGTAGTCGTGGCGTGCACATCTGAGACCCCACCCTGGCCGCCCCCCCGGCCCTCGTGCAGAACAACACCGGCATGTGAACACGTCAGGCAAACGCCTATGAAATCGGGGCTCACCTGTGCCCCGCGTCGAGGCAGCAAATGCACCTGCAGGGGGGTCCGCAGGGCAGAGAAGCCTGGCCACGCGGGGCAGGGGTGTGTGGGAACTCGGGCCTTCCCCTCAACTTTGCTGTGCACTTAAACTACTCTACGGGAAAGTCTTAAACGACGTTGTAAGACCTGCAGTGAGAGGTTGTAAGAGGAAGAGAAGGCCGGGGGCGGGCAGTGTGCTCGCTGGGTCCAGGTCGCCCCACTGGGGGTGCTGACGGAGCCCGGCCTGGCCACTGCTCCAGGGCCCCCTCTTGTCCTAAAGCCTGTGTGACGCCGCACAGAAGCGGGGACCCCATGGCCGAGACCCACAAGCAGCCCCGTGGCTGCAGGCCCCCGGACGGACTGCTCCCACTCCTCTCTCGCTGACCGGGGGACATCTGCCCAGTCATTAGGGAACTCGCCCTCGGAGCCCAGCTGTCCAGCCTGGGTCCAGCACTTAGATGCAGTCGGCAAACACCTCCCCACGCTCTACCGCTCCCTGAGTGAGGGCTGCTGGCTGGGAGGGTCACAGGGAAGGGAAAATATACCTAAAGAAAAAAAAATCAATGTCCAGGGGCGCCTGGGGGGCTCAATGGGTTAAGCCTCTGCCTTTGGCTCAGGTCATGACCTCAGGGTCCTGGGATCAAGTCCTGCATCGGGCTGTCTGCTCGGCGGGGAGCCTGCTTCACCCTCTCTCTGCCTGCCTGTCTGTCTACTGGTAGTCTCTCTCTCTCTCTCGGCCAAATAAATAAATAAATAAAATCTTAGAAAACAAAAGAAAAGAAGAACATGGATGGCCCCGGCCCTCTGCTGCTCACATTTGCTCTCCGTGCTGGAGGCCGTGCCGGCCGCTGCCCTGGGCGGGGGAAAGGCCAGGCGGCCCAGCGCCAGCCGCGGGTTCTTCTCGGCTTCCTTATACACCACCTGGAACACACAACAGTCTTGCTGCCTGCCCGCTCGGCAGGGGCAGGAGCACAGGCGGTGACAGCACCTGATAATGGTGACGCCTGACCTCGTGGCAGGGGTGCCGTTCCTGGGGACAGGAGGGACCCTGCCCAGCAACACCCGCTCCCTCGTGGGGTTCTTAATGCCTTCCGTGTGTGCTGGCAGCGTACAAACCTGCATCACGCGGCCGGCCGCTCGGCCAGCACGCACAGGCGTTTCCCAGGGGGCAAGGCCCAGGAAACAAGGGGGCATCTGCGGACTGAGGCCTGACAGGCCCGTGCTTGAGGAGGTGAGGAGCCCCGGCCTGCCCTACAGCTTTAGAAGGCGCTGGGGCTGTGGCTGGAAGGACCTGCAGCACACCCTTCCAGGGCAGTACGGCCGGCCCGCTCAGACTCGGCCTCTCACAACCTTGCCCACACCTCTAGCCCAGTGCCTCCACAGGGCCCCGCCTGAGCCTCACTTCCCCAGGTATCCCCCTCTCTTCCTTCTGTTTTCACTCATGTTTCTCATCTGTGGGCAAGTTCCCCAAGGTCAGGGTCTGTCCGCCCCCTGCTGGGCTGCCCCTGCCCCCAGCACCTGCCTCAGGACCTTTGCACTTCCTGTTTCCACTGCCTGAACCGCTTATTCCTCAGATCCTGTATCACTTCTTCCTGGCATCTGACGCCGTAATCCCTCAGCACGCTGCCAGTCCCTGCCTGCTCAGGGACATCCACTCCCTATTTTTCTGGTCTGGTTCTCCAGCCCTAGATGCTCAGTGCCTGCAGGTGGGAGACCCTGGTTACAGTGCTGAGAGCAGGGGCAGCTCTGGGACATCTGGGGAGGGGGAGGGATAGGGCAAGGACACTCTTTCTAATCCTGCGAAATGTTACAGTGACAGATGTTTCTAGCGGCGCCTCCATTAGGCATCTGTCTTCAACTCACGTGATCCTGGGGTCCTGGGATCGAGCCCCACATGGGGCTCTCTGCTCAGCAGGGAGCCTGCTTCTCCCTCTCCCACTCCCCCTGCTTGTGTTCCCTCTCTTGCTGTCTCTCTGTCAAATAAATAAAATCTTTATTTTTGAAAAAAGAGAGAAGGGCGCCTGGGTGGCTCAGTGGGCTGAGCCTCTGCCGTCGGCTCGGGTCATGGTCTCAGGGTCCTGGGATCGAGCCCCGCATCGGGCTCTCTGCTCAGCGGGGAGTCTGCCTCCTCCTCTCTCTGCCTGCCTCTCTGCCTGCTTGTGATCTCTGTCTGTCAAATAAATAAAATCTTTAAAAATAAGTAAATAAATAAATAAAAAGAGAGAGAAGAAAAACAGTGACAGAAGTTTCTAGTGATGTAAGTGCCTGTATCACACAACGAACAGTGTGAAGAGAAAAGCACATTCTTCTACCTCCCTTCCCCACATACTGCCCTGATGGAGGCCTGCATTCCAGACTTACTATTTTGGGATTAGTAACAGTTGCTGGATGCCCAAACTCTGTGATCATTTTCCAAGTCACGTGATTAAGAATGCGCACCTGGGGAGAGAACGTGCGTGTGAGGCCCCCGCCTGCGCTGGGCCCTCGGCGTCCCCACGTGCACTGCTCTGTCCTCACCTTCCCATCGTAGCTTCCCACCGCCAGGAACTGGCTGCTGGGGCTCCAGGCCACCGACTTGACGCCCAGGGACCACTCGTAGGCACAGTAGGCAGACAGGAGCCGGCCGTCCAAGGAGTAGAGCAGGACCTTGTACTGAAGGAGACACCACGGCAGCTGAGCCTCGCGCTGACCTGAGCCCGGGAAGGACACAGACACCTGCCAGCGGGACTCGGACAGCGGGTGGGACGTTGGAGAGAAGACAGGACCTCCCCCGGCCAGAGGTGACAGTGGGGTCCTTGGCCACAAACGTAAGGACTTTGTGGTCCAAGGACTACGGCTCCACATCGGAGCCCAGGAGGCTAACCGGGCCACCGCGGAACCTCAGGTAAACACAGGTCACAGCACTTAAGTCACAGAGGTCTACCTGGTCATCTTCTATACCTCCAGACAGGTGTCCCACACCGCCAGCACACAGCCGTTTGGGGCCCACTCAATCCCTGCGAGGTCCTGGGTCTCCGTATCAAAGTGCTTCCAAAGGCAAGAGGGAGAAACATTACTTTTGAAAGTGTTTCCTTAAACAAAGGCACAATTTATAACTGAGGTTTTTATTTTACATGTTTAGTATTTAATTTCTTTATATAGAAATGGACAAGAGTATCTACAGCTCTGTCCTTCCATAATTAAAACCCTGCCGGAGCATCAAGGAGGTCCCAGGCGGCCAGCACGCGGCTACAGCCCGCTAGGCAGGACGGGGCCCAGCGCGGCCCCTCCCGCTGCCCTCCCCGCGCTCCCCCCCCCTCCTCTTCCCGCCTGCTCAGCCTCACTCCTGCAAGGCCGACTCAGGCAAGATCGGGCCAGGACCCTCCACGCCCAGTCAGCGAGGACTCCTTGGTGCTCTGATGGAATGGCCATTCCTATTCCAGAAGCTTCTCTGCACCTGGCCTCCTGCAGATGTAAGCCCAGCCAGGGCAGGGCTCTGTGCCCTGGGCTGCCCGGCACCCCGGCACCCTGGCATCTCGCCCAGAGCAGGCACTCGTCCTCCTCACACAGCAACACACACGCAAATGCCACTACACTAACAAACGGGAAATGGCTCCCAAGGACGGCACATCAGGTCCACCGCACACCAGGTGGGCCCATGCTCTGCACTGCGGAGAGACGATGTCACACTGTCACCCACTCTCCTGAAGGGGCCCCGGAGCTGCCAGGAATCCCCGTCTCGGCCACCCCCGTGCCCGCAGGATCACCGAGCAAGCCCTACCCGCAGCAGCTGCCAGTCGCTGCAGACGAAGATGCTCACGTGGTCCTTGCAGTCCCGCCGCTCAGCCAGCGCCAGGTAGCGGCCGTCCCGGGTGAAGGAGATCCCTGCCGAGAGGAACAGGGCCTGCTGTCCGCGGCCGAGCAGGAGGAACCACACCTTCGAGGAGGGACGGGGCATGGGAAGGGAAGTAGCGGCCGCGGGAAGGGACGGGTGCACGCAGCCCACAGGAGAGTCACGACGCAGTGACTGTGGTCCAGGCTCCACCGCCCGCTGGGCTGTTCTGCAGAACCCCGCAGACCCCGGGCCGGGACCTGCGAGAAAACCCGGGAACTGCGGAACGTTACTAAAAGGTGCGCCTCACACCTCACGGGACACGGGTCGTCACGTCTTTAGAAAATAAGTCACAGGGAATTCTACCGGTTTAAAGTCGGTTGTCATTACACATTGAATTTTTACTTTGAATTTAACTACTTGGAAGAAGTGAACTTAAGCAAAGAATTTGGAAATAGACTTTGGTTGAAAATGTTAAATTTCTAGTTCCGTATGAGCTCAAAAAGCCCTGGGCCACATCTCATGCGTCGTGAGCCAGAAGAACACACAGAAGACTTTGCTTCCACTCAGGAAATGTATTTGCCTTCCGCAGAGACACTGAGATCCAAGTTATACAGATAAAAACGAACGTGCAGTTGCATTTCATTCAAGTTCCAAACTGCTAATGGCAACAGAAAAAATGGAACAATATTCAAATCGTGTAAGGCTTCATTCTGCTCGTGCATAAGACTGCACGTTCAGGAAATGGTGCCGCGAGCTCCTGGCAGCAGCGGGACAGGCGTGCAGCACCTTCCCGAGGTCACCTGGCTGCACTTCCAGGCATGGTGACCACAGGGGTAGCCGCCAGAAGGCCTAGAGGCTTGAAGTTCAGAACTGGGGTGGGGGGGTGCTCCTGGGAGGGGCATGAGCTGAAGGCACCTGGGCCCCAGTCCTCCGACAGGGAAGGGGACCACGTGTAAACCCTACTTCTTTGAGGTCCTTTGATTCTACCTCGTCCTCTGAGACACACGTGGGACGTCACAGACGAGGCATTAGCAGGTCTGGGTGCAGAGGCAGAGGGCTGGCTACGCACGGACACGCTGCCAAGGCTACGTTTGCCCACAAAGTGTCCATGATAAAGAGGACACGCGCTCCCCGGACCCCACGCACGCGGAAAGGCTTCAGAGCCACTCCGGCCACTCACCCTGCTGACAGGCTTTCGGGTACTTGATGTAAGACACAGACTTTGTGCACAAGGACCAGACAGTTATCCGCAGCTGTCGAGGAAAAGGGGAAAGAAAACAGTGTCGACTTAGCAGTTTCCGAGACGGGCTTCAAGCCTCCCACAGTCTCCCACTCCATGGCCCGAGTAAGCCGTTTGCTGCAGAATTACAAACAGGTCGGGCAGCTGAAGGGGAAACGGAAGCTGGTCTGCAGCGGAGCGCACCTCCTACTGCCAGAGGGTCTGCTTGAGTCCTTAAAATTGTAGCTGAAGAATTTTTTTAAAATCTGCTTTCTGGGGTGCCTGAGTGGCTCAGTGGGTTAAAGCCTCTGCCCTCGGCTCAGGTCATGATCTCAGGGTCCTGGGATCAAGCCCCACATCGGGCTCTCTGCTCAGCGGGGAACCTGCTTCCTCCTCTCTCTCTGCCTGCCTCTCTGCCTACTTGTGATCTCTATCAAGTGAATAAATAAAAATCTTTTAAAAAAATCTGCTTTCTTTTTCTTTAAAACGGGGCAAAAAGATTACATAACGACACTGATGTGATTCTAACACTCTGATGACCTAAGCCACATGTCTTTCTCGGACGTGCACCCGCTTTCTCACCACCGCGCGGTTTCACAGCAACCATCAGTGACAGGCGCCTGCGCACTCACATGGAACTCGGTGGTGTTGAGGATGTGGCGGCCGTCCGGGCTCCAGCACGAGGCCACCAGCCCGGCCGAGCCCTCGTCAATTCTGCAGTGCCATTCCGGCTGCTCCAAGGACCACACCTGCGTTTGCAACACACACAAGTGAGCAGAACCACAGCAGATCAGCACACGGACCACGTGGAACCCAGCTCCAGACCCAGGGCAACTTTCCCAGTGTTTCCTGAGGGGCCGGGGCCTGACGGCAGCATGAAGCCACACCGCTGGGTGACCTCACTGGGCTGAGTTTTAAACAGGCTATTCCCTTTGCCAGCCCTACGAGCTCCTTCAGGAGACGCTGGATCTGTACACCACATGTGCGCTTCCCAAAACCCACGAAGTCCACGTTCAGTGTCTCTGTTACGGAACGCTTTCTGTTACGGAAGTCTATTTGGTTACAAATTAAGAAGATCGAAGTGTTTTCTTGTTTTGAAAGTACTTAAACCATTAAAACTAATAATTTTAAGACAAAACTAGCTTTGACCTACACTGCCCTTCCCCCACCCCCAAACCATGAGGGCAACAGAGCGTGATCGCCCTGTCCAGGCCGCGCTCTGGGAAGGCCTCGGGGCTGCGGGCCCTGTGGGCAGCGCACCTGCACCAGCCCCCGCTTGTACATGGCGCACAGGATGAACCGGGAGTCCGCCGACCACTCGGCGTGCTGGATCTGGTCCAGGCACGTGTACAGCTGGAGGACCTGGAGGGTGTTCACGTCCCGGACCACTAACCGGTACTGCACACAGGAAGCCTGCAAGGGAACAGAGAGGCCTCCGTGGTCTACAGTGTAAAGCCAGGGGCCTTCAGAGCATCTGCGCTCCGCCCCCCCCCCCCCATGCAGGAGCTCCCCTTCCTCCTCTCCCTTCAGACGGGTCTTCCATCGGGACCGCCTCCTGTTCCCGACTGCATCGCCCGCTCCAAACAGAGAAGCCCTCCCACGATACAGTCGAAATATACAAGCTATGTCTGAAAACTGAGACGTTCCAGGGTAAAGTACTCTGTTAAAACTCTCCACTTGAGTTATTTTCTACTCATGTCCGCGTGGGATGAGCACTTCTGTGAACTAACCAAGGGCGCTGCTGCTCGAGCCCCGCAGACAAGTCACAGGGAGTGAGGACACAGGTCTCGGGTCCTTGCTGAGAAGGCCCACTGAGACTAAGGATGCTGTGCAAACGCTCGCTGACTTCGAGGGAACAGAGCATACATACTGGCCTCTGCCCCGGACTCTGGCTCAGAACTCCTGGGAGCCCCTTGAAACCTCCTGGGTGACGGGAGAATCTTTTCATTATTTTTTTTTAAACTTTATTTATTTATTTGACAGAGGGGGAGAGATCACAAGTAGGCAGAGAGGCAGGCAGAGACAAAGGGAGGAAGCAGGCTCCCCGCTGAGCAGAGAGCCCTATGCGGGGCTCGATTCCAGGACCCTGAGATCATGACCTGAGCTGAAGGAAGAGGCTTAACCCACTGAGCCCCCCAGGCGCCCCAGGAGCATCTTTTGTTCTAATGAAGCAGCTCTAGGTGGGTTTCCTGGTCACCAGAAATACTGGCCATGGTTAGAAGCTTGGAATTTTCAGCCCCGTCCCATCCTCCAGAGAGAGGAGAGGGGCTGGCAATGGAGTTAACAACTGATCACGAGGAAGCTGCTGCAAAATGCCAACGGTATGGGGGTCAGAGAGCTTCCAGGCTGGCGAACACACCACACAGGGAAGATGACGCAGCCCACCCCCACCCATGGGGACCGAGGCTCCTGCACGCGAGGCCCTCCCAGACCTTGTCCTACCCATCTGGCTAGTCCCCTGTATCCTTTATCGCGTGCTTTAACAAGCCAGTGTTTCCCTGAGTTCTTTGAGTACCTGAAGGGTCTGTCGGGAACCTGAAGGCCTGCCACTGTGGCTGGCCTCTGATGTGGGGTGCCTACTGTCCACCTGTGGGTCTCCAGGTGGATCGTGCCAGAACTGACTGGAGATGTAGGACACCCCACTGGTATCCTGGGGGCTCCAAAGAGATGTGTGGGACGACACACAACTACGCTTTCCCAGCCCAGGAGGGAAAAGCAGGGCCATTTTTCCTACATTCCCAATACTGACTAGGAAGATGTGTAAGTGTCAGTGCTGTTTTCCCGAACACGGTTTATGGCCATTGTTGTTAATAATGCTGTATCTAAGCAAATAATTTGAATTTACTTATGTGCTGACTGTAGATTAGATTACAACTTAGCAATCAAGAACTGATTTTTAAATGTTAATGGCTTCCGTCTTATCCTTATCAATGTCAAACTAGATTACTGGTTTGTGTTTTATGAACTTTCATCTTAAAAAGGCCTCATGAGGGACGTCTGAGTGGCTCAGTGGGTTAAGCCTCTGCCTTCAGCTCAGGTCATGATCTCAGGGTCCTGGGATCAAGCCCTGCATCGGGCTCTCTGCTCAGTGGGGAGCCTGCTTCCCTCTCGCTCTGCCTGCCTCTCTGCCTACTTGTGACCTCTGTCTGTCAAATAAATAAATAAAATCTTTTTTTAAAAAAAGGGGGGCCTCATGAGTTTTCTTTGTCAAAAGGAGACGGGAGGGCAATTGTGGATCAGAAGAAACAGGGGTCACAGTGCAGCTTTCTGATCAGTTACAATTAACCCTTTATGAAATGCAACATCTGTATCGACACTTATGAAACTGTTGCAAGTTATCTGTCAAATCTGTTGCAAGATATTAAAATGGCAACACAGACCTACTTTCTTTAGGATTTAGGATAGACCTCCAAAGAACAGAATTCCAGTAACATTATAATGGAGTGTCCTGCAGTATTTTCACCAAGGCAGAGAAACCACAGGACAAAAAAAAGGAAACAAAGTAATACAGTGTTTCTTTCCATAATTTACTGGGGTTTTCAGAAATTATTTTTAAAGACCTAATTTATGGGGGGCACTTTGAGTAACATACCAAGGCTTCTGGGGTGAATTAAGCAGAAGACTTTATGTATGTGTTAGCTGAATGCCGGTTTACGTGATTTAGAGTAACACCTCTACAAAGGAGTTGTGTTCTCAAAGACCTAGACAAACACCAGGAATGTCAGTAAGTCTCCATCTGAGAAAGAACCATGGGGCATGGTTCAGTTCAAACACACAACTAAGCGCACTTTTATAAGGCATGATCTTTTCTTACTGGATTTCCAATGTCCAGTATCTTTCCGCTCCTGCCTCCCCACACAAGGGTCTGAGGGTATACACTGATGATACTGGCCTATTTCAAAGCTTACATTGCCCGGATGGAGTCACTCAGTGAGTTCAGCACCATTCTGTCACCCCAATAATGAACAATAATAATAATAATAATAAGTCCTAGAAGCTCAAAGGAGTGCAGACAATGCCGTGTGTCGGGACACAGACTGCTATTCCTCCCATCATTCATCTGGCCCGGGGCAGATACAGGTGAAGGCGGCAGGAAAAGACCAAGCAGCTGCACCACTGCACCCACCATTGCACCAGACCAGACCACAGCCGGCGGAGTCCCGAGTTTGCCTTACGTGTCAGCCGGACAATGAGCTGATACCTCGGATCCGCAAATGGGTGAAGCAGGACTGCCGTTGCCTGCCCCTGAGGGACGAAACCGAGGCAGGGAGGCTGGCACCTGCCCAAGCCGGGGCTCCTGCTTGGAGCATCTGCCCAAGTCCTCTGCCCCGAGCCCCTGCACAACTATGCAGCCGGGTCACCTGCCCCCCACTCGGGGTATCTGCCCGGTCCCCCGCCCAGACCCCAGCCTGAGCCCCGTGCCCCAGGGCCCCTGTTCCAGGCATCCGCCTGGGTCCCCGGAGCGAGGCCCGTATTCGCGGACCCCCGAGCTGCCTCCCCCCGGGCCCCGAGATCGCTCACCAGGTATTTGCCGTCCGGGGAGAACTTGCAGAGCAGGCTGGAAAGCTTGAACACCTCAGAGAAGTTCATGGCGGCCGCCTACCCCGGGGCCCGGGAACGGCAGACCAGCTCTGCAGAGCCGCCTCAACCGCTACCTCCCGGCCGGAAGTGACGGAGGACGAGAGCACGGCGCAGCCTATCAGGGCCCCGGGTGCCCGCGCAGCATTGTGGGGCTTGTAGTTCTCGCAGTCCCGCGCCTCCTGGCGCCGCTTCCCGCGCAGGCGGTCCCCTCCCGCGGGGGTGGGCGGGGCGGGGCGCAGCGCGTGCGCTCAAATTGAATTTCAAACAACGCATCATGTTTGCGGATAAATGTCTCCAAAACCGCACGGGACACACTGACACTAAAAGAGTCCCCGCTGTCTGAAGTTCGGGGACGTCCCGTTGGACGGCAAGTGCACCGACAGCGACTACGCGGGCACAGTCACACCGACACGCGCTCGCCTAAGAGACGCAGTCGTGTGCACACGCGCGTGCTGTTCCACGCGTGCGGTGTAAGTCCGCATTCGTTTGCTCTCTGAAGCTGCGTCGGCCGCCCTGCCTGTCGCGAGGCCCTCGCCCGCCTCGGGTGGCACCGGGATCCGGGGAGAACTTCGCGGACGCGGGCTCCGCAGGGCCGGGGCGTGCACACCTTCCGGTTCTCCGCACGCGCGCATTTGGACCCGCGCACAGCAGAGGGACCGGCCGGAGGCCCGAGGCGGGCCGGGAACCTCGGCAGGCGGGGCCGCGCGCACCTGCGTCAGCGTCGCGCACCTTGCTCGCTCCCCAGCGAGCGCCTTGACCTCTCGCCCTCCGGGAACCCCTGGTCCTCCTTCCCCGAAGAAGGCTTCCCGCAGGCCCTGCCCAGGCCCTGCCTGCGCCTCCCCATCCTCCCGGGGCGCGCGGAACCGGACACGCGCCTCGACCCTCCCTCTGGGAACCCAGACCCAGCCTGGCTCCCCCCAACGCCTGGGTGCGCACAGTCCCCCCGCCTGCCCCCCGCGGCCGCCCCCCAGCTTCCTGGAACAAACCCGTAGGGGTTGCGTGTTCGCGTCCGGGTAGGCGGTGCCAGCCTGTTCTGTCCCGGGCCAAATCAGTCCGTGCTCGTGATTCCTCTTTGTGTCCCCAACCCCCGCGCCTTCCAACCAGGAGGTGAGCCGCGAAGGTGTGCAGAAGTGAGCCAGGCGCGCCAGGTGAGAGGCGGACCCTTGCGGCCGGAGTACCCGGTCTGCACCAGCCCGGCTCGGACGCAGTTCCACAGACGACACTGCCGTGAGGGTCACGCAAGCCCGGGGACGGCGGTTCGGAGGCAAATAACAGGTCGCGTGAGCCCCAGAACGCAGCGCACAGCAGGGGCCTGCCGCCGAGAGCCTCTCCGAAAGTGACACGCGCGTGGGTTCTGCGGCCGAAGCCCCGCCCTGCGTGGGTTCCAGCCCCTGGAGCCGTAAATGTCACGGGTCCGAGGGAAGACTTGCCCTGAGGCGGGTCTCTGCGCGTAGAGAGCAATTCCAAGTGCACAATCCACGTGTCGCCGTGGACACCCCCGCGTACCTGCGAGAACGCAGAACAGAAAGCGGCGCCCAGGGCCAGCAGGCCGTGGCCAGGGGAGGGAGCAGGGTGCGGGCCGCGACCTGGGAGTGTTTGCGTCACAACCTCCGCCCAGGAAAGCCGTGGGCTGGGGCCAGGGTCTCTTCCAGAGGGTCCCCGACGTTCTGCAATGCCGGGCGGGGCCGCGATCTTGGGTCGGTGACAGTGTAGACGTCGCGCCCTCCTCCGAGTCCCCCTGGAGCCACCCGGGGGCAAACGGCCCCACCCAAACCACCCCTCCACCCCCGGCCCTGTGGTCGTGACCCTCACCCCTGTTCCCCGCAGCTAGGGCAGACCCTCGGCGGACCAAGAAGGCCCTTCTCCTGTTCCTTGGAGTCTGAGCGCCCGGCGCACGGAGGGACCCAGCGCCGGTTGGGGGAGGGAGGGCAGCCCCGGGTGCCGGGAAAATGCGGCGTCTAGGCCAAAACAAGGCTTTAGGACGCAGAGTCTGCTTCTCTCCGCCCTCGCTCCCGCGCGCCCTTACCGCGCCCCCAAGCCGGCGGAGGGTCGCGGTCCCCGCTCGTCGGCGGGAGAGCCCCCGCGCCCGGCCCGCGTCCCCCCCGGGTTAGGCGGCCCAGCAGGCTGCGCCGGGTCCACGCGCGCCAAAAGGCGGCGGGAAGGAGGCGGGGCAGAGCGCGCCCGAGACCCCGACTCGCGCTCGGCCAGCTGGGGGGGCGGGGCGCCGGCGGCCACCTCGGCCTCCGCCCGGCCCCGCCGCCCGCGCTCCTCCCGCCGCGCTGAGCGGCCCGCGCTGCCTTCCCGCCCGGCCGGCGGCCCAAGGCGCTAACGCCCGCGGCCGCCCCTGCCCGCGGCGCCTCCCCTCCCCGCGCCCATTTAACCCGCCTGGGCAGCCCGCGCTCGCCCTGCACCCACTACGGGGCCAGCGCCCGCCGGCTCCGGCGTCGATGCCCCCGGCTCCGACCGCACCAGGTAGGAAGCGCGGCGCGGCCTGCCAAGGCCGAGAGCAGGGCGGGGTCGGGGGGGGGGGGCACTGGGCTCCGAAGCTAGGAATTGCTAGGAGGGAGGCAGCGTGCAGGCGCAGGGAGAGTGGGTACCGTGGGGTGTCTCTCCCGAGTCCAGCCGGCTCCTGGAGGTTGCGCCGGCGGCAGGGAGCTGGCAGAGTTCAGCCCGGTCAAGAGATGCGGGGTCCTGTCCGAGTGCCTTTGGGGCCAGGAACAGCCGCGCTGGGGCTGGGATTCCCCAAGGCCTTCTCCAGCTGACCCCTGTCCACCCCAGCTTCCGAGGGAAGGCGATGGGGAAGAGGCTCGGGGGGAGTGCAGGAGCGGGTGGAAGTTGGTGGCGGTGCAGGTCGCAGAGGAGGTCCTCCCCGCCTCTGCCCACTCCGTGTGCACCCAGGAGGGCTGCGCAAATCCTGCGGTGTTACTCCCCCACTCTCCAAGGCTGAGCGAGACTCAGGTTCCCCTGGATCAGCAGAACTGGGCACGACCACCAAGCCAGCTCTGTGGAGTCAGTGACTAAGGGCTCCGGTTCCAGAGGGCCACCTCCAGGTGGTTCAGAGCTGCCCCCCCCGCCCCCGTGCCCAGCCTGTCTTCTGAGTGTGTCCAGGTGGAGAGAGGAGGGGCAGAGTCAGCCTCCCCCACCCCGGGGAAACAGCACCTCCATCCTGCCTCCTCTCCTTCTCCTGGCCTCAGCCTTTGGAGGGAGGAAGCTATTATTACCTTCCTACTCAGCTTGTATTGTCGCCTGGTCCCTAAGTGGACATGCAGAAAGCATTCACATGTGACATAAATAGATGGGTGACAGGTAGACCACTGTCAACCAGCAAGGGGCCAGGAGGCCAGGCATGGCGAACTTCTGACCAGAGGTCAGTCGGTCCAAATGGACTGTGTCTGTTTATTAAAGAGCTGGACATTTGGGAACGTTCGCACAACTGGCTTTGTTGCTGTCATTGTTGCTGTTCATCTGTTTAGCCGTAATACTTAGCTTCGGAAGAAAATGAGTGAAGCGAGCTATATCGCGTTGTCCCGCGGAGCTGACTATTCTGTCCGGCCGCCTGGCGTCTGATCTACTCATAGAAGCTAAAAGGACATTGCATTGAGGACAAAAAGACAGGATGTCTGAAATTTTGCAACGCACACATTTGCGGATTGTGCGTGCGGTTTTAAGAGTCTCATGCTCTACCGACTGAGCTAGCCGGGCACATGCGTGCGGTTTTAAAAGAGATTGAAGGGCTGCGCCTGCTCGGTCATCCGGTGGTCAGGGCTGCAGGTGAGCTGGTTTGGCCACTGCTACCTGGGCCCTGGCCCCAGAGCGCTTAGGCACCACTCCACTCGCTGACCTTCCGGTGAAGGCTATAGGGAACAGGGCAGTGTCTCCAAATCCGGAAGGGTAGCCCATGGGAGAGCCGGTCTGGTACAGACGTTAAGCAGGTAGATGTGGGAGTCAGGATCCTCAGGTCCAGATCCCCTCTTCTCCACGGACAAGGCCAGGCCTGGCATCCACTAACTGGGCCCAGAGGGACGGCTGTGGTCCTCGGTGCTGCTCCTGAGTTGGGAAGCTGCGGGGCGGCCACAGGTCTCCTCCTCCCCGCAGAGGGAGTGGCTGACTTGGGGGCAGCAATCTGCCCAGGGCTTGGGCGGACGCTGATGGCCCCAGTCCGGCATGGTAGGGAAGATGCCTCCGATCGGGATCTATTTCTAGACTATGCCCCACCCACATCCAGGAGTGGATTTACAGCCTTGAACACATGTAAGGGAGGCAGCTAAAATGGAGGCGGAGGCGGAGAGGCTGAGGGCTTACGGAGAGAGGCGAACGTTCACCTCGAGGTTCTGACACCTGAAAGGGAGCTCATTTTATTGGTGGGGGAGTAGAAGCCGCGTGGTCATCCGCATGGGAGACAGTTTCAAGGGGAGTCTGTCCTCTAGATACTTATATGAAAGTCGTGGCCAAAACAAAATAACGGAGAAAAAAACCATTGCACACATAGTGAACTTTGGGTTTGCAAAGAAGTAGAAGCATTTTCCAAGTGTGTTTATTCTATCCAGCCCCTGTGAAAAGGGAGGGCACACCTTTATTTCCTAGTTCGGGCATTTCTGTGGGAAGGCTGGGACAATATTTTAAAATCTGTCATTTTCTGGTGACTTAACTTCATACAACAAAAAAGGGGAAGAGACAGAGGGGCGGCTAAGTAATGCAGCAGCACTGCCTTGCTCTCCTGGGGGGGGGGGTCTTCCCTCCTAGTGGGAAAAGCTTTCTTGCCGACCCATCCCCCCAACCCTCACCCAGTACACTGTGGATCATTTTCCCATTGCTGAGGGCATCCGGTCCTGCCCAGACTTCTTTAACAAACACAGAACACACACCTGTAATTAGCAGCATCTACCTGTGTGTTATCAAAACACACAGCAATGTCGCCTTTGAAAAAGTTTGCCTTCTTAAGTAAGTTATGGGAGACTCCTAGAAAATCTTTTCGTCGTGTGTTCTGTAGCGGAACATGGGTTCTGGTTTAGAGATGCTTCCCCTGCTCATTGGGGTTCAAGTTAAAGACAAGTCATAGGTCTGAGAGATGAGCACAGCGGTTATAAACGTTTGGTCTGCCCCCCCCCCCCCCCCCCCCCCCGTCTCTGTGCACTCTCTGGCAGAGCAGACATTTGCTCATCAAAAGCAATCTTCCCCCCTCTCCTCCCTGGGACGTGCTGCCCTAAGTCAGAGACCAGAGAGAGAAAAAAAAATCCAGCCTAACAAGTGTTGGCTAAGCCCCTCTGGTACCGTCCCCTCCCTCCGTGGTGGCTCAGCCCGGTACTTAGCTGAACCCTCCGTATACTTGTTCCCAGTAACGTTCCCAACAGCCCACAAAGTAGATGCTGAGGGGAGGGAGGGGAGACAGCCTGTGCACTTGCCCAAGGTTAGAGCTGCAGAGCGCCTGAGCAGCGCCCCCCCCCAACCCCGTGGGACCAGAGCCTCCTGAACAGGAGACACAGCCCAGCCCTGGTCCTGGGAACTATCTAAAGCAGAATGTGGAAGTTCGGGGTGTTGTAAACTTGAATGGGGAAAATGGTGCCTCCTGCGGTGTTTGCCGTGAGTAAATGTCGGTGTCCCCTTTGCATGTGGATGCAGGCTGCAAGCCCCGCCTCAGGGGTACGTGTGACTTCTTCTCCAAGAGGAATCACCAATATTTTCATTGTGCATGACCATTGCAGCAGAAATCTCAATATTTCGTTTGTGCTTGTCTCCAAGTTGAAACTGAGTTATTAGACCTGTTGGGGACCTTGTCGATTTACCTGTAAGGAATCGTAGGCGGAAGTAGATCGCAAACTTGCTTGTAAGTCCTTTGATAGCTGTGTTAAGTTTCCTGGGGCGCCATAACTCACTGGCCACAGGGTGGGTGGTTTAAACCACAGAAACGCTCTCCGCCTAGGGACCAGACGTCCCACATCACCGGGGTGTGACTGCAGGCCGGCATGCCTGGGGCGGAGCCAGCACCAGTCAGGACCCTGAGCTCCCAGCCCAGATCCCAGCTTGGCCTCGCTCAGCCTTGGGAGTCTGTATGGGAGCTCGGGTCCCACCCGTCTGCCTCCCCACACTGTGCCCTATCTCACTAGGGAGGCTCTAGCCTTTCCCTCCCATGAGTTGCCGCAGGAATACACCGGAACCCTGAGGGCACACACAAAGCACCCAGGAACTCCTGCCTCCTCCACCAGGCAGGCATAGAACACCTGGGCATTGCCCGGCCTGCCAAGGTCCCTAGCCAGAGTGCAGGGGCCCAAGCGTGCAAGGCTGGGCTGGGTACCCTGTGTAGGGGGCTGACAGGCAACTCGGAGTGGCTGCATGTGGCAAGTTCCTGTCCCGGCTGTCCCCACCCAGTGCCAGCTGGCAGAACCACTCCCAGTGGCCCTGGGTGCCTGTGGGGCGGGGGCAAGGGGTACTAATTGCTCACCTGCTGCTCCAAGGTGCCGGGCCCTGGGGGGAGGGAGGGAGCTGGCAGCTGGGGAAGCCTTTGGCTAATTGGGCTGGTAGCTTCCCCTTGGAGGGGGTTGCATTGGGTCCTTTGAAGTGTGCAGGGAGAATGCCTGCCCCATTGCCTGGGATTTTAGAGGTGACTTTCCTGGGCTATGTTTTCTCCATTGTTCTGCACGACGACGTGAGCAAGACCCAGGGGATTCTCCTTTGCAGGCTCAGGGCTCACCTGGGCGGTGCACGCTCCAGGCAGGCTGTGTGGGGACAAGGAGGGAGGGTGGCCGCGGGACCCCGACGTGGTCCTGCCCTCCTGTGTGGGGAGACGGGGGTGGAGCGGCTTGCAGAGTGTGGGCTGGCCGGGGACACGGGTGTCCCCTCTGCAGAGGAGGGCACAGCCTTCACTGGCTGGCATTGGGGCCACCAGAGAGAAAAGTGCATTCCCCGTCTAGAAAAGGGGAGCAGCCGGTTAAATGAAGAGACGTGCCGCCGCCAGCGCTTCCCCAGGAGGCCCAGCAGTGTGCGCTCCGAGGACGTGCAGCTCCTCTTTGGGGTTAGATGGGAGGGAGCTCCTCGCTCTGACCACCAGGATCAGAGACACTCTGAAGGGCAAGCTCCCCTTCCCCGCGCTGCTTCCCCGCCCCGACCACGCACGAGAGCCCCTCATTAGCCCTCCCCTTCGTTTTCTCTTCTGCCGGAGGAAGGCAGGCCCCGACTTGCTCCGGGCTTCTTAATTTTTGATCAGGGATGCTCCTCGACTAATTACTTGGCAGTAATGAGGGAGGAGGTGCAGAGCGGGGAGCGTGTCCCTGAGCTTCCCCGACAGAGGTGCAAATGTACGAATGAGGCACCGGTAAACACGACGCTAATTGGATTAATGTGGAAGTGATGGATTCTGATAAAAATAGCAGAAAAGACGATGGTGAGATTGAGGTCAGTGTAAGTCCACGCACACTGTCCAGTCTCCCTCTGGTTGTTTTGGGGTTGGGAAGCCTGAGATCGGAAAGTCTCCTCTTGAGAGGAAACTGTGTGGGTCAGTAATTGGGGGAGCGCGGTCCGCGAGAAGGATGCAGCGTGGGGGGCCGCCCCGTGAATGGCTGGGGACCCCGGCAGGCTGCACTTTCAGAACTTGGGGCTGTCTGGGCCCAGGGTCCTTCTGGGCAGCAGAGCCTGGAGGGGTCGCCTTCCTTCCTTACCGCAGAGAAAACCCCTCCGGCCCCTTCTCCGCGGGAGCTGCCGGCCAGTGGCCCAGGGCCCAGAGGCTGCGGTGTGGACTCCTGCTGTGCCCTTTCCAACTTGCCCAATGTTTTGCATTTCCTCGACCAAACTTCACGATGGTAAAAGGTGACAAAAGTCGTGGTGAGGGTGGCTAGCTTAGGAATCATCCAGAAGTAGACTCAAGGAGAGGCTCCTGGGAGCTGAGGTGAGCACGCCTGGTCCCAGAGCACCACGCCCGCCTCCTGGGTGTCTCCTGGCCTGATCTAGGGATGCCATAGGGTTCCCAAAACTAAACAGAGGCTCACCATGCCTTATCCCACGTCCCCTTTAAAAGAGTCAGAATTCAGACTTCAAAAAAATGTATTTTAGAAAAGTAACACAGTACCTGAATCCTGTATTTTAGGACACCACCGATGGGTCTGTGGGAAATACCACACAGACAAGCTCTCCCCAGTTCCTACAACACAAGGGGATTTTTTTCTTAAGATTACTTTTTTATTGGACACAGAGAGAGAGATCACAAGCAGGCAGAGAGGCAGGCAGAGAGAGAGGAGGAAGCAGGTTCCCCACCGAGCAGAGAGCCCGATGCGGGACTCGATCCCAGGACCCGGAGACCATGACCTGAGCTGAAGGCAGAGGCTTAACCTACTGAGCTACCCAAGTGCCCCCGCATAAGGGGATGTTGACCCTAAATGGGCAGCAAGGGTCACGGAGAGCTTAGGAGTCTGTCCCAGAACTAAGGAAAATCTAGTTTTCCGAGCTCTCTGGATTTCAAAATTCACCAAAAGAATGCAGAAATAGGGGGCACCTGGGTGGCTCCGTGGGTTAAAGCCTCTGCCTTCGGCTCACCCCGAGTAGGGCTCTCTGCTCAGTGGGGAGCCTGCTTCCCCCCTTTCTCTGCCTGCTTCTCTGCCTACTTGTGATCTCTGTCTGTCAGATAAATAAATTAAAAAAAAAAAGGATGCAGAAATAGGCCATATTTCACTTAAGACTCTATTTGTGCGTTCACACAAGATCGCTGCTTATGGGGCACCTGCCCTTCCCTCGTGCAAGCGCGCCCAGGGCTCGCCAGACCTTAACCCCCACCACCCCGCCCCCACCACCCCCTAGGGTCCCGAGCAGCTTTCTTTGTTCTTAGGGGTGGGGATCAGTCTGGTCTGGACAGTGGGGTGGGGGCTGGGAGGCAAGAGGGCCTGTCCTCTCTGGTCACTCCTGCACCACCGGGTCCCTTGGCGTTTGGAACCGTGCCAGCAGGCTTGCCAAACGTGGCAAAGCTTTGGCCCACTTGGTGCTTGGGGGACACAGGCCCAAGGACTGTCCTGGGTGGTGAGAACAGAGACAGGCACAGCCCAGGCCGCTGGGCTCCGCAGTGACGGAGCCTCTGATCTCGGGGTCATGAGATCCACCCCACACTGGGCGTGGGGCTTGCCAGAAAACAGAAAGAAAGAGTAGAAAAGAGGAAACACAGGCTGCAGGAAATGTGTGTGTGCCCTGGGCGGCTCGGGAGGTCCTCCCCGTGGGGCTTCATTCCCAGGGCTCGCCTCACTCACCGCTGGTGTTGTTGAAGCCGCCTGACCTCGAGCCTTGCTCTGCTGATGGGCCCGAGGGAGGGGGTTTTCTCTCGGGCCTGCACCGTAGCCCGTTTCTGACCTGTGTCGCACGCAGGGGAAGCATGTGGTGGATCCGTGGTCTGCTGGCGGGGTGGCTTCCTGACTCGCTTTTGGGAGCCCATCCCTGGGTGGGGCTTGGGGCGGGGGTCTGAGGAGGGACCCTGACAGGAGTGAGTGCAGCCAGACCCCACTGGCGTCCCCCCACCTCCCCTCACCCGTGGCTGAAGCCAGGCGACCTCTGGTCTCAGAGGGGCGCGTGCTGTGTCTCAAGGAGCAGGACCGGGAGCGCTTCCTGTGCGGGGACGAGCAGCCACCCGACGCCAGCTGTGGTCGGCGTCCCCGTCTCCAGGCCAGCGTGAAGCTCGGCGTTGGCTTGGGGGGCCCCAGTGGCTTTCGCTGACTCCCAGCGACAGGGTGTGTCCCTGGGGTGTGTCCTTCGCTGACAGGGTGTGTCCCTGGGGGCTCCCTAAAGCTGCGGCTCAGAGCCTAGAGTCACGTTATTTCATGTGACAAAGGGACCTAGAGGTGACGGTGAGCCCCCGCGGGGCCCACGCCATGGCAAAGGTCCCGGTGAGCTGGAGCTTGAGGGCCGGGGTCAGAGGCGTAGAGGGCCGTGGGGGCAGAGGCCACGGGGCTCTTCCCGTGCTTGGGAAGTTTGGAATGTGGTGGCAAGGCCTCCTGTCACGCTGAATTACCTGAATTATCTGTCCATGCGTGTGCCCCGTGGGCAGCAGAAACACAGCTGAAGGTCAGCACTTGCCTGGCCGGACCCAACACTGAAGAAATCGGCTCCGCACTTGTTCGGATCCTCGGCGGACAGATCGCGGGTGAATGGGGCGACCCGTGGAAGCTTCTCCAGCCGGAGGACAGTCTGGGTTGAGGCTGGGGACAGTCGCGGCCTATGCATGCGTCCGGGGGTTTCTACAGGGAGCAGTGGGGCAGAGGCGTGCACGCGCGGGAGGACGCCCCGGCTCCCGCCCCGCCCCCTCCCCGGCTCCCGGTCTGCTTGGTGGTGGTTTGGGCCTGTCACCGGGTCACTGTGCGGAGGGCATGGTATCGCCTGCCGGCCTCAGGGCTCCCGGCCACGCTCCGCCCCGGCTGCCCTGGCTCCAGGCTGGCCTCCCTGCTTCCTTGGTTCCAATGTCATTGCCTAGGCGACCAGGACGCTGCTGCCACTGCCTGCCTGCCCAGCCACAGGTCGTGGGCCTCCCAGCTGCCTCCCCTCCACGCCAACCTCGACCCTTGGGGCCCGGGCTCCCGCCAAGGTAGGCTTGGGCTCAGCCTGGCCCGCCTCTCTCAGGCCTGAGCTTGGGGTCCCGACACCACCTCCCTGCCGCACAGCACAGCACAGCAGACACCCCTCGGGCCCCCCCAGAGATCAGAGCCCCTCCCCACTGTGCCCCCCACTCCAGCACCCGAGAGTAGGGGGGCACAGGTAGCAGACAGGCCAGCGCAGGGAGGCCATGCCCGGGCTCCTCTGATGGTGCTTGGGTGAGGAGGACCAGGCATGGTGGGGCGCTCCGTTATACCCCACCTGTTCCCGGGGGGCCCGGGCAGGGTCCGGGCTGGGTGGGGGCAGAAGTTATCCTGGAGCCTCCACCCACGGGCCTGCTGGGAACTGCCCACTTCCTGCCGAGGAAGACGCCACTCCCTAGCTTCTCGGGGTGGGGGGGGGCCTTCGTCCAGGATCCGTCACCTGCACGGAGCCCAAGAGCCTGTGCTGACCCACCCCTCATCTTCGCCCGGCGGCCTCCGCGGAGACCGGGACGGCAGGGCCCGTGCCCTGTGTCTGTCCCCTGCCGCCGCTGTCCTGCCCTCGCGGCTCGGCTCCCGAGGTAGGGATCCTGGGGGCCCGGCTCCCCTGCAGGGGACGGTGATTACCCTGGGCTCCACGTGAGGAAGGCGGAGGGAGCGCACCCAGGTGAGGGGTGCGGGGTGCTCCGCGGTCCTGTCCCCTCCCGTGTGGGAGCGCTCGCATGTGCGGGATGCAGGCTGACCCAGTGATGACTCTGTCACAGCTATGGACGGCCCCAGCCAGCCCAGGGCTCCTGCCAGCTGCCCGTGTGTAGCTCAGTCGTACGTGGGGGCTGTGACCATGGCCGCCCCACAGGTGGGAAGAGAGAGACCCCCACGTGTGCGCGAAGCTGCTAGCGGCCGGAGGCACCGGGTCTGGAGCTGGGAGGAGGTTGCTGAAGAGGGCGGCGTTCGGCGGCAGGAACGGGCTTGGAAGGGGTGGTCCCGGGCAGGACCCGCGCCCTCGCTGCCTGCCCCACCCTCAGACCGTCCACTTGTTCTGCCTCCCCCCGCCTTACCTGCACCCCACCGAGGCCTGCCTCAACGACCACCGGCCTCTGGCTGCCGGGCCCATGTGTCTGCCTGGGTGACCTTCCCCTTGGACGTCCCACTGCACCCCACATGAGCTGAACCCTGAACCCGGCTCCCCGAAGTCCATGGGTTCAGAGCTCTTTGGGTGCTCTCCAGAGGGCCTGTCCCTTCTCTAGCCCGCCGTCCAGTCCCGCCTCCCCCTACTCTGTGGGTGCCCACCCTCCCCTGGACCCCAGGCCCAACGTCAGCCTGGGAGACCTCCGAAGGCCACACTGATGTGGACCTTCGTGTGCCCTCGCGCTGACCCTGGCCGTGGTCTGCACCCGTTCAGACTGCCCTTCACACTGGGCGGTGGAAGCAGCTTTGTCTGTCCCCCAGTAGCGGGGGCTCCTGGATGGCGGGGCTGCCTGGTGGGGGCCAGAGCAGACCCCAACCTAGCCTTGACCTTCCAAGCCGTGTGGCCCAGGGCGGGAGACCCACCCTCTCTGTGCTGCTGTAAGACCGTCTGGAGAGAGCAGGGGTGCAGAGCGTCTCCCTTCCTGCTGCGTCACGAGGAGGAGTGAGAGGTCTCCGGGCCGGGGCTGGGACCGAAGGAGCGTGCAGTAGATTCTGGGCACCATTATCAGAAAGACGCCCCCAAGGCTGGGGACAGGGACAGGACGTGGGCAGTGGCAGCTCTGTGGACATTTCTGGAGGGAGGGGGGATGGATGGGCCGACATCATGGCAACTAGGATGAAGTCTTGTCAGCCGCGCGGGGGGAGGGGCTTAGGAGCCCTTGGAAGGGCGACCCCGAAACAGGGCTGCGGAGGGGCGGGAGGAGACAGATCAGAAGGACAGCGGTGCCCAGCAGTGCCTGCAGCCCAGTGGGCAAGAGGACAGTGTCTGCTCATTGGCGCCAGGCCCCGTGGCGACCCCGTCCCAGCCGGTCCCTAAGGTGGAGGCCCCTCCAGAGAGGGCAGCTCCCGGCCCTGCACAGACAGGGACCGGCTGCCACCTCCGTGTGCCACGGGCCTGGGAAGAGCGGCCACGAGCGGCGGGGGCAGGGACCTCTAGCGTCGGGAGCGGCTGGGGGCAGGCGTTGTGAAGGAGGCTGTTGTGACCGGACGCCGGCGTGTCTCGTTCTGCAGGTGCCTTGCTCCTGGACACCAGGGCGGGGCACGGGGTGGTGTGTCTAACGAGCCAGGGACAGGGCAGCGACCAGGCCCAGCCTCTCTCCATCGCGACCCCTGACCAGGGCTTGGCTTCTTCCTCCACTGACCCCTGGTTGTAAGGAACCGTCGGTCCGCTGCGGATTGCTGCTGATTCTCAGGCTCCCGGGATGTGTCGGGGTCAGCACCCTGCTCAGTGTGTCCCTTCTTCCCCGCACACGTGGCTCGGAATAGGCAGTACACCTGTCCAGGCAGTACCCCTGTCGCACTCTACAGAGCAGCAGAGGTGGGCTGTGTGGACGTGTACGGAGGGGGAGAGGGAGCTGGGGGTGTGTGACAGGGCCGAGCTGCCGAGCTGGAGACCATGGGACCGGAGCTGTGTGGCCAGGCGTGACCTGCACGTGGTTGGGGAAGGGACTGGAGGAGGGGCGCCTCTAGATCTGCAGAGGGCAGCGGGGTGGGGGGGTGTCTCGTGGCGGGTGGGGCCTTGAGGTGTTGCGTGAAGAAAGGGGTGGGCAAGGGGTTTCCCAGGCAGGATGCACGGTGTGCAGGCTGGGGAGGGTCAGGCCGGGTAGAGGGCGGGGTCAAGAGCAGGGTTCCCCGAGCCAGACGGCTGGGTTTGACTCTGGGCCCCAACTTGCTGGCTATCCTTGAGCAGGTGAGCTCCCCTCTCTGTGCATGTTTCTACCTCGACAGTAAAAGGAGCAGCAGATTTGCTGGTCTCCCCACCCACCTCAGGGTGCTGTAGCGGCTGGCGATGCTTGGGTGTTTCTTGGTTTACTTCCTCTGCGGGAGCTGGTCTGTGACAGCCCTTTCCTGTCAGGTGTTGGGGTTTTCAATTGTGGGTTCCCAAAACTGCTCAGCCGACTGCCTCTCCCGGCCAGGGCCAGACCCTGGAGCCCCACGGCCGCAGGCGTTCGAAGCCCACGTGCTCAGGGGCGGGCACGTTGCCGTGCGGCTCACACGAGTGCTAAGCCAACCCCCAGACTCACACCCGGACGGCTGGCGGCTCCTAGTCCTCCGCACCGGGCCCGGGTGCCGGACGAAGGCCACCCCGACCCTGCCGGCTGCAGGTGGCAGCCACTGGCCGTGACCGGGGTAAGAGGCTGGCAGGTGGGAAGGAACAGGGCCGGAGGGGGCTCTGAGGCTGCCCCCTGCCCTGCCTCCTTCCCGTGGGCCCTGGCCCGGGAGGGAGGGAGGCGGGGAGGGCAGCTTAATCAGGCGCCTCCAGCTGTTTTCTTATTTCACAAGTGCACCCTGGCCCAGGGTGCAGAGGCTAAATTTGGCTGTCACTGCGTGCCCCCCCCTTGGGCAGAGGGGCAACCGTGAGCCCGCGCAGGGTAACGGGAGGCCCCCGGGCGCGTCCTCCTCACCAGGCCCAGTGGGGCCCCGTCTTTCTGCAGGAGGTCCCGGGCGCAGATCGGGCCAGCCCTGTTCTGACCCCCCCCCCCACCAACCCTGCGTGGCCGGGGCTGCCCAGCACTCCCGTGGCCACGTGGCCTGGGCCACAGGCCGGCGGGGCGGGCAAAGATGGCCGCTGGCCTGGGTCCCTGAGGAGGACGCACTTCGGGCCGTCCGGGCCGCACCCCACGAGGCGAGGGCCACCTCTGTTCTGGGGGGTGATTGAGGCGGCAGAGGCCCGTCGGCGCCGAGGGCCGGGAGCTGGGCCCGGAGCGTCTGGCGGGGACTCCGCTGGGCCGGGGACAAGCGCCCTCCCGCAGCTCTGCCCCCTCGGTCCTCGCCTGCCGGCGGCCGGAGCCGCCACCCAGGTAGGGCCCTTCTGGGCGCCAGAGCGTCCGCAGTCGCCTCGAGGCCACGGGGCTGGTTGGAAGGGGCCCAGGAAGGCCCCGGGGTCCTCTCCTGCGATGCTCCGAGTGTGCTGAGCGCCAAGGGGAGATGGTGGGAAGGAGCCGCGTCATCCCCGCGGGGCCAGAGGAACGGCCGAGACGGAGTGTTTGGGGACAGGGTCAGAGCGGGGGCTCTGTGGGCGGAGGGAGCTCCCTCCCTCCCCGGACGCTGGAATCCCGATGGCCCCGTGTTGCCCTCCCTGCGCTCAGGCCAAGCGTCCGCTCCCTGTCTGGACTCTACAAGCAGTGGGAGCGGGTGGCCGCCGACGGGGGGGTGGGGACTGCCATCCCCCCGACACAGGGTGCTTCCCTTGGTCGAGTGTCGGCAGGTCACAGGAGCCCCAGCTTATCAGGGACGGTGTGGGGGCCCGGGGCAGGTGGAGGGGACGGGCACCATCTGGCCCGACAAGCGGGGCTCTCCTGGGGGCCACGCAGAGGAAGCTGGGCTCCACTGCCTGCTTGGCGATGGGAGGCAGAGAAGACGGTGTCCTGCTTAGTGATCGGGGCGGACAGTGGCTTCCTGGAGGACACTGGGGCCTGGCCTGGCCTAGGAGGACACGGGGGGTTGGGGGGACGTGTGGGGAAAGGTAGGGGCAGAGGAGACAGGATGGAAGGCAGGGACAGGGTACGTGGGGACAGGACGGGGACAGGGGACATGTAAGGACAGGGTAGGCAGCAGGGAGGGGACACAGGGACAGGACGGGGACAGGGAGGGGACACGTGGGGATTGGGCGTGACCGAGGGTGTGAGCTCCTGGAGGCCCTGTCCAGGGCTTGGCCAGCAGCACCGAGAAGCAGTGGTGTGGCCCCAGGTCTCCCCTCCAACTCTGACCCCAGATCTAGAACATTCTCTGTGAGGGGACCCCAGGGATTGGGGGGTGTCGAGAAGCACCCCTCCCCCACCAGGGCTGACGATTAAAATGTTGGCAGATGTTGCCAAGGGGCTCTGGCGGAGACCGCTGGGCTGGGGACTCGGGAATCCCGTGTGTCACATGCAGAAGTTGAAGAGGAGGGGGTTGTCTGCACCTCCACTCCGGCTCTGGGCCGCACGGTGCCCCCAGCCCACCCGAGCTCTGGGGGTCCTGGGGCCTCGCCGGCAGCCCCGCGACACCCCCCGAGTAACAGGAATTTGCTGGAAATTCCTTGAGGTGCGGCAGCGTCAGTAGAGCCCCCAGCAGGGCCCAGCGCCCTGAGAGCGGGGACACCTGCGGCACCCTTTCTGGTGCTGCCCCTGGCCAGGTGGTCCTGGGCCTCGTGGGCGCCTGTACTTCCCACACCACGGCCTCACCCCCCGGGGACCCTGCTCCCTGCGAGGCTGAGTGCCCTTTCCCTGCAGGGAAACCTGCTCTTCCTTAAAGGCCCTCAGGGGTCCGGCCGTGTCCCGCACTTGGACCTCGGTGATGGCCTCACAGACGTTTCCTAGGGGGCCTGTCCCCCGCCCACGAACATGTGATCTTTAAGGTGGTGGGCCGCATTTGCCAACTGTCCTTAGGCCCAGGAGCCATGTTTCCAAATTTAAAATGCGGGTCACTGGGGCCATTGGTGTTTCTGACAAGGGGCTGTCCAGGGTTTCACCTCTGCCGTCCTCAGATGAAACGCCACAGCGGGTCCAGGGATGACCCTGCCCCTGCCCCAAGGACAGAGGAGGGGCCCCTGGTATCCAGGGCCGGTGCCCAGTGAGGGCCCGGTCCTCGCCCCGACGTCAGCGTTGCTCGTCTTTGTGGCCAGCGGGAGCTCCCAGGGCCCATGGGACGGGGTCTGCAGCTCCCTTGACTCGTGGACGCGGGGGCCTGGGCTCTGTGCGCCGGCTCAGGTGGGGGGGGGGCCTCCCAGAGAGACTGGGAGTCATGGAGGCGGTAGCTTCCGGTCTCGGGCCCTGTGGCATCCTGTGAACAGGGCAGCGCAAGTCTCTGGACCCTCATTTTGCCAAAATGAAGATCCTGAGCGAAGTCACCAGTGGAGGCTGCGGCCGCCCTGCAGGTGGACAGGGAAGGGCCCTATGGAGCGGGGGTGGGGGGTGGGGGTGCTGAGGCCCTTTCCCTGAGCGTCTGTCCCAGAGTCTCGGTGAACCCCCTGGTGCCGCTTAAAGTCGCAGACTCCTGAGATCCTGCGGTGGGAGCCCGGGGCGCCCTGGGATGTTTTCCTTTTAAGATTCGTTTATTTATCCGAGAGAGAGAGAAGGCGAGAGAGGGAGAGAGGCGCACACAGGGGCAGAGGGAAGGGGAGAGAGAATCCCAAGCCGGCTCCGCGCTCAGCTTGAACCCACGACCCCCCCAGATCACACCCTGAGCCAAAACCAAGAACCCAGTGCTCTGCCCACCGCCTATCCAGCGCCCTGGGAATGTGCATCAAATCAGCCCTTTGAAGCCGGGGGCCCACTGCCGGGGTCTCAGGCCAGCAGGGAAGTCCCTTCCAGGCCCGTGCCCGTGGCTGAGTGGGGAAGCCCCATGGGCAGGACAGGACACCTTCCCTAACGTGGGGTTCGGTGGGGAGCATGGCGGGTGTAGCAGGACACGTGGGGTGATGGTGACAGCGGCCCTGCACGGGGGCACGCCTGGCTGCGTACTGCTGGAGCCCGCCCTGGGCCGGAGGCCCAGCGGGACACGAACAGGTAAACGCGGGCCACTGTGTCTCTGCGTCCTTCAGGCTGGACCTGCTTTCAGACAGACAGAAGGATGCAGGTAACGACAGGGTCGTGGCAGCTGTTTTGACCGGGTGCCGGGATGGCCTCTCGGAGACAGTGGCCTCCGACCCGAGCCCCAGGTGCTGGGCAGTACCCCCAGCCCAGGACAGTAGTGCGGAGGCCTGTGGGGGACGAGGGCGTGGGGGTGGGCCCTGCAGTCAGGGCCTGCTGGCCACAGCGAGACACTGGGGCCTTCTGTCTACGCCCAAGGGACAGCCCACTGGGGCGAGGGGTTAGGCAGGGGGGGATTGATGTGGGGCACTGCAGGGGCCGGGCTGGACCCAGGGAGGGCCTGGCCTGGGCAGTGGTGAGGGGCGGGAGCCGCGGGCCTGGGGTCTGCCGAGCAGAGAGTCTGCAGAGTCCTTGGAATGCCTCTCCGGCCCTCCGGGGGGCCCCAGGGACTAGGGGGTCACTTAGTTTCCTACTGCCGTCCAGTGTGGCCGGACCGGCTCCCTCTGCCCGGATGGGTTCCGTCTGCCCTGCCCCCTCCCCCTGGGTCAGAGGCGGCCTGAGCCGGTGCAGCTCGGGGCGAAACAGGGTGCGGGCTGAGGGCAGACACACCAGCTGTGTCCCCTGGCGGTTGGGGTGGGGGGACTCTGGGGTCCCATCTCCCTGGCTGTTCCCTTGGGAGGGAGGCACAGGGGCTCGAGGCGGAGTGTGTCCCCTTTCCCCGTGCCGGCTCCGGGACGCTGGGCCTGGGGACATGGGGAGTTTTCCCTTCTCTGCGGCCGATGGGCTAAGTGTCCAGCCCGTGCTCTGCGGCTCCGGGGCTCCCCATACACTACCCCAGCCTCTTCGGTTTTTTGATTCATTTTTTTCTTAAATCAAGGTGAAATTCACGTAACATAAAACTAACCCTTTGAAAGGTGAACCACACAGTGACGTTTCGTAGTCACAATCTGTGCAACGTCCGCCTCCATTTGGCCCCAGAACATGCCGCCACTCCCGAGGGAAACCCCGTCCCTGTCCCCTCCGCCCGGCCCCGGTACTGGGGACCTGCCGCCAGGGCCTGCGGGTTTGTGTGCGGGAGCGTCCTGCGTGGACCCTGACACCTGGTTCCTCGGTCAGCAGCGTGTCCTCAAGGCTCATGCAAGCTGCCACGAGGGGCCCCGCTTCGTTCCCTCCCATGGTCAAGGGACGCCCCACTGTACGGATGGACCGCATCTGTCCATTCGTGCAGGGCTGGTGTGGGCTGTTGGCGTCTTCCGGCCGCCGGGGTTAGATTGGCGAGGTCTTGCTGACCGTCTGCTGTGTGACGTCAGCCAAGTGTTTTCCGTCTCTGGGCTTGGATGGTCCATCAGCAAACTGAGGAAGGGGGTGCCCAAACGGCCTCCTGTCGGCACGCACTCCCCACCCCCAGAGGCCACTCCACGGACAATCCCCGCTCGCCCAGGAAGGGCCCCCCATAGCAGCGGCGGGGGGCAGGTTTCTACCAAGGCAGCTGGCGTTACGCCGCCTACAACGGCCACCACCCGGATTACCGGGTGACCAGCGCCACACCCAGCACTGGGCTCCACTGTGTTGTGGACAGCTTGGCCCAGGGCGGGAGTGACCGCCCCAGAACAGGAGGCACGCCAGCCCACATCGCCCAGCCCTGTTAAAGCCCGTGGGGGGTCAGGGCGCCTGGGGGGCTCAGTCGGTTGAGAGCTGGACTCCAGATTTCAGCTCAGGTCATGATCTCGGGGTCGTGAGGTCAGGCTCCGCGCGGAGTCCGCTTGGGACTCTGCCTACACTCGTATGCGCTTTCTCTCTCTCATAAATAAAGTATAAAAAAACCCTCGTGGGAAGATCGTGCGCTAAAGGTGTGTCTACAGTGACAGGGGTGGGGCGACTGATTCTGAATTCTGGGGAAACACCCTCGGTCACTCCGGTGCATACAGCTGTGCTGTGTGACCTCAGCCGGGCACGAAACCTCTCTGAGCCTGCAGGACAGTTGGTTTGGGGCCAGTGCTCTCTGAACTGCCAGGCCCAGGCCATCCTTGCCCAGCCCGCCTCAGCCCTCGGGCCTCCTGTCGCCAGTGCCCAGCCCAGCCCCTGAGGCCGCACTCCTGACTCGCGGCACTGCTCCCGAGACCAGTGGCCTGGCAGTGGCGGCCCCGAGAGAGGGCCACAGACCCCCACCAGCAGCCGCCCACCTGGGGACGCAGGGACACACAGTGGGTGCGCCCTCCCTCCCCCAGCGGCTGGGGGCAGGCCTGGACTTGCCCGCTGGGACACTGCCAGGCGGACGGCGGCCAAGCTGATTCCCCCGGCCCTTTGCCAAGGACCCGGAGGCTGGCTCAGGGGAGACACCACATTGGCCTTGGAGGGGTGGTAGGCAGGGCGGGCTCTGGTTTCCCTGCCCCTTCCCTCCACGGGAGGACGGGGGCCCCGGCTGTGCCTGCCCCGGCCCTGAGATGGCAGGCCCACTGCGGGGTGGGAGCTGGGTGTGGACGCTCTCAGGAGAGGAAACCCTGGGACAAAGGCTAGCCTATCTGGGCACCCCAGTCCCTGGACATCTGTGACAGGGAGCCCACAGTAGAGTGATCTTGCTCCCGTGACAGCGTCACGGCCTTGGCCTGGGAGTCCCTCGTGGGGTCCGAACTGCTTTTGTGTCTGGCCACAGGGGAGAACCCTAAGAGCGGGTCGGCTGGCTGACTTCCAACAGCCACGGGGCACAGCCGGCCTCGCCCCGGGCTCAGCTCCAGCCCCTGGGCCTGCCCTGTATGGGCCCTTCCCAAGAAGGGGGTGACCCAAGATCTGAGCTGTCCTCATGTCCTGGGGCATCAGGAGCCCCCAGGCCTGGCCCGAGGCCCGAAGACCGAACCTGGAGACACAGTCCATAGTGACAGCGGCCACACCGGTCCCCTTGTTTACTGTGCTCCAGGCACAGCAAGGACTTCCGATTCGAGCTCCCAAAGGGCCCTGCGGCAGCCTTGCAAGGGGGTGCTGTTTTAAGCCCCCCACAAGGGGCGGCTCTGAGAAGCCCTTGCTGCCAGGGCACCCTCCCTGACCTGGGTCTGGAGCCAGGCCTGTCCCTCTGCAAGGTGGGGTCCTGCCCGCGAAAGGGCAGGATGAAGTGGGGGGTGTCCAGGGGTGTCCGCCCTGCCCAGCCCCCGGGGATGCTGAAGCAGGGCATGGCCCGGCCTCCCCAAATCACCAGGGTCCTTCTCCCCTCCTCACAGAGCGAGCCGCCCTCCGGGCTGGGTGCAGAAAAGATGTCCCAGCCGACCTCCACAGACGAGGGGGCCACGTTCGAGCATCTCTGGAGCTCCCTGTGAGTACCGCCTCCAGCCACTGGGCTCGACTCGGGCTGGATGAGGGGGAGGTGGGGCTACTGGCCTAGGCTTTCTCCTGGGGATGTAGGGTACAGAGACTGGGCGAGGAGAGGTCCAGGGGACAGAGCTCCGGTGGGGCCGCCCCTCCCGGCTGGCCTAGCTCTGGAGAGGCTGGCAGAGGAGACGGACAGTGGGCCGAAGGGCAGGGCCCCCAGGAGCCGAGGGCCAGCCCCGAGCTCTGGCCTGGGTGGTCTGGGTCTGATGGCTCTGCTCCTGTCTTCCCAGGGAACCAGACAGCACCTACTTTGACCTTCCCCAGTCCAGCCAAGGAAACAACGAGGTGGTGGGCGGCCCAGAGGCTGGCATGGACGTCTACCACCTGCAGGGCATGACCACGCCTGTCCTGGTGAGTGGGGCTGCTATCTGCGGCCGTAAGCCCGGTCCTGACCTGGAGACTACAGAGTCGGGAAACAGGCACTGGGGGTTTATCAGGACGTTTCAGTGGCAAAGTAGGAAATGTACCAGCTCCTGAAACCGTTAGTGCAAGGGTAGGAATGGATTCAGGTGTGGCTGGATCCAGGTGTAGGAATGGATCCAGGTGTGGTTGGATCCAGGTGTAGGAATAGATTCAGGTGTGGTTGGATCCAGGTGTAGGAATGGATTCAGGTGTGGCTGGATCCAGGTGCAGGAATGGATTCAGGTGTGACTGGATCCAGGTGATCCAACCGCTGCCTCTGTCTCTTGCCCTGCTTCCTCCACAGTGGCTTTGTGCTTAGGCAGCCTCTGGTCTCTGTGGAAGGGCACCAGGCCCCACCGGCATCACCCTCCTTGCAGGGAGGACTCGTCTTTGCTGGTTGGCCAAGAGGCCTGCCTCTCAGCAGTCTGAACATGGTTTGGGGTCCAGATCTGAGCCAGCCTCGTGCTTCTGATGAGCCTGGGTCCTGTGGGACAGGGGCAGGATGGGGTGGAGCGGAGTGGGAAGGGGGACCCAAAGCAAGACTGAGCTGCTGCTTCAAGAGGAGGGATCGGGTGGGGGCGTGCAGGAATCACTGAGGCCCTGACACCCGTTGCCACGTCCCAGGTCCTGCCGCCCCGGGTGTTCGTCTTGGCGAGCAGGCAGGGCTGTGCAAGCCGGTGCACCGCCGTCCTAGGCCCTGTGCGTCAGGAGGAGGTCGCCGGGGGTGGAGCCTAAGAAGCAGGTGTGAGGACCGCTGGGCCCAGGGAGGCCGCGTGCCGCCTGCCGTCCCCAGCACCCCCCTGCAGTTGCCTCCTCGGGGCAGCCCCCGCTAGACCCCAGGCTGCCCCGTCTCCCTGGGGCACAGGGACTTTGCTGCGTCCAGCGTGTCCGTCTCAGGGGACCAGGCCAGGAGCCAGAGCAGTGCTGGGAACCCTGGAGGCCGGGAGGGCCAGGCCCCTCCCTCAGACAGTTGGAGCCCCTCATCCCCTCTGAGGGACCCTGAGCCATTGGCAACCAGCAAGGGCCGTGGGGGCTCCAGGCATGTGCATGGGCCGGGGGCAGGCAGTGGTGAGGGCAGGAGGGTCCCCTGTGTCCTTAGCTGTGTCCGTCGAGGACACTAGGCTGCTCCCACGCCACCTGGGCCGTGGCTGCCGGGTGTGGGGTGTGGTGGGCAGGGAGCTCCAGGGTCCCCGGCTTCCCCCGAGAACCCTTCATACTGGGTCTGAGAAACCTGACTGCCAGGCCCGGGCCTCCTGCCTCGCTCAGACCATCTTGGTGAGAGCAGCTCACGGCCACCCACCCGGGCCTCCTGCCTCGCTCAGACCATCTCGGTGAGAGCAGCTCACGGCCACCCACCTGTCGATTCCCATGTCGCAGGGGTGGAAGCTGAGGCAGACACAGGGGGAGGGTGGGGCTTGACAAGCCGGGCAGCCCCATCCCGGTGCTCCCCAGGGGCCAAGGGTCTGGACCTTTCCCCCCGGTCCCCCTCCTGGACATGAGCGTCCTCCCCAGTGTGTCTGTGATGTCACTGCCGGCTGGTGGTCTGGGGCGCGAGCCGCTCAGACGGCCCCTCACGGAGCCAGCGCCGCGGCTGGACCGACCCTCCTGCTTCTGATGGCGGCGGGACGTACGGCAGAGGCTTGGAAAGAGGCTTCGTCACTCTCAGGGCTGGAGGGCACGTGGCGGACCCCGGGGCACGCGGCCAGTGGCAGGAGGGGAGAGAGTGCAGAGGGGGGTTCTGCCTTTATGTGGGGCCAGGGAGGAGGACCTGGGGCTTGGGGGACTCCCTATCGGTGAGCTTAAAGCCTACGTGTGGCTTTAGAGTGCGGGTGGGTGGGGAGAGCAGGCTCACTAGATAGTCCTCGGTCCGGGTCCCTCGGGGCTTTCTGCGAGGGGGCCTCGTGGCTGGGGGGCCGGGCTCTCCCTCCAACTGGCCGCCGGCCGCGCAGTCATTCCACACGGTGTCTGTTAAGTGGCCGTCTCCCGGTCAGAAGACGACTGCCAGGCACTCACACCGTCCACTCTGCGGAGGGGCAGGAGCTCTAGGGAGGGCGGACCCGAGTGTGGTCTGAGCGTGGGGAGCCGCGCCCCCCAGCCACCCTGCTCACCCTTGAGGGCAGAGGGCCCTGGGCACGCCGCGGTGCCAGTGTCCAGAGGGGCTTCTGCGCTCTGGTAGGCGGAGAGGGCAGCCCCGGGTGCTCCCTGGGTGGGAGGCGCTCCCCTATGTCTGCCCGGGAAGATGTGGGGTGCCAAGCGTGTCTGGGCTAGGAATGGGGGGCTGGCCTCGCAGCGGCCTTGACGGAGCGAGGGTGTGGCCTCCCACCTCTGCAAACAGCAAGAGGGCCGAGTCGGTCAGGTGGGGACCCGCCTTCTAGTAAAAGTCATGCAGGGCCGAACTGCGGGCCAAGCTCCCTTCACAGGGCTGGGGATTCCCTGGAGCCACCTGGTCGACCTCCCGCGGACCCCTGCTTGCCCATCGTGGGCGCTGTGACTGGTCTGGGCCCAGTGACCGAGCAGACAGCCTGCCCACCCCCCACCCTCGCCAGGCCCCAGCACAGCCCAGACACGCATGTGGAGGCCACTCGGCCACCCGCTGCCGGACTATCCCACCCAAGGGCCTCCGTGTGCCCAGGGGCTGGGAGCCAGGTGCGTGCGGGGCTATTGGTCCTGCCCAGGAGCCAGAGGACACAGCTCCCTCCCCAGCCAGCTGCTTGGTCAGTTAGGGTTAGGGTTAGGGTTAGGGTTAGGACGGGGGAGACGGAGCAGCCCCACTCCAGGCTGGTGACCTTGAACAAGAAGCCAGGTCCTGAGGCCAGGCCAGGCAGGGACAAGAAAGCGGTGGTGGAGTCCGGTATCCCTAGGACCGGCCAGCCCCACGGCCACGACTCAGCCCACGGGCCAGGTGTGAAGGCTGGTGCGTACACTGTGGGCCGGCCGTGCCCTGTGTCGCGGGGGACCTGGCCCCCAGGCATGCCCTTGGTCCAGCAGCAAGATGCAACGTCGGCCCTCCGGGGTGGCATGTCCCGCTGTCCGGACCTTGGGTCTCCTCCGCTCGTCGGCCCTGCAGGCGATGGGGCAGATTCCTTCCCATGAGATGAGGGCTTCCCGCAGTCAGACTGCGGCCAGAGAGAGGCCACTGCGGGGCCATGGGATGAGCCTCTCCACCGCTTCCGTGGCCGGTGGCAGAGCGGGTGATGGCCGCCTGAAGGGCCCATCTGTCCTCTGAGTCCCTGCTTGTGAAGCGGAGGCGTCCACGTGGGTGGGGCCCAGCCCGGGCTCCCCCAGCCCTGTGGGAAGGACTGGTCGTTGGCCCCGGACTACCCCCGCCACACCGAGTCGAGCAGTAAAGAGGACGGGCCCCCAGGAGGCCCGCTGGCCCCTGAGCAGGCCTTGGAGGGCCCAGTGCATGGATTCCTGGGGGGGGGTGAGCTCCCTGAGGTCCTGGCCACCAGGATCCCAGCTCCTCGTACAGCTGAGGGGCGTAGAGGGAGGCCTTCGTGGGCATGGGGCACTCTGACCCATCCCATCTCTACCACCTTTTTGCCAGGTGAGGCATGGGGGGTGGTTACTTAACTCCCCAGGCCTCAGGTTCCTTGTCTGTACCTTGAGCCGGTGAGAGCATCTACGTCGTCAGCACGGCGAGGACAGGGGTGGTGGCTGGCCCACAGGCAGCGTGTGATAAAGCTAGGTGCTGTGCAGGGGGAGGCAGGGGGAGGCAGGGGGAGGCAGGGCGAGGCTCCGCGTTGAAGAGGGATCAGGGGCCTGGGAGCAGCTGTGCCCGGGAAGGCCCTGACTCCCCAGGGCCTCTGTGGCCACCCGCCCACGGTGGGGGGGGGGGGGGTCCCTGTAGGAAGAGCCCTTGCCCTGGGCAGTGGCCATGGCAGCCGACCCCACGTGGCTCACCGGCCAGCGCCGGCAGCTCTCCAGTCGCTTCCCCTCTCCTGCAGGCGGAGAGAAGCCTGTTGGGTCCCCAGCATCCCCGGGGGCTGAGGAGTAGTGAGCTGACGAGTGAGGAGGGCAGTCTTGTGGGGTCTGCGCTGGGCCTGGAGGCCCCCCACTGTCCCGGGGATGGGGCCCAGACAGCATGAAGTCCCCCGCCGTGGGTCCTCCAGGTGTCCAGAGCAGGAATCCTGATGCCCGCCCCCCTCGGACTCTGCTGCGGCCGGGTGTGGACTAAGGGCCTGTGCGTCCCCTCTGAGGGCCAGGCTCTCGGGGGAGGGGGCCCCTCCCAGCTCTGATGAGGCATGAAAGGGAGATGGCGGGTGCCCCGCTGAGCCTGGCCGCCCCCCTGCACCTGCTCCTTCCAGCTTCCCCCACAGAGTCTGTGGGGCTCCCTGCCCCCACACACCCTCCCCGAGCCTCTTCCCGCCTCTCCCAGCGCCTTTCTGTGGTGACAGCTGGTGTGGGCAGGTGGGCCATGGGGGGAGGGCGGGCTGTGGCCGCAGGGGCGGCAGGCGCAGCTGATCCGGGCTGGGGCCCACCACCACCTGCCCAGGGCTCAGGAGCCCACAGAGAGCCGCATAGCCGGGCAGACGCCTGGGCTCGAGACCCCCGTGATCACCCAGGGCAGACCTTTCTGGCCTGGGGAGGGGTCACTTCTGCCCAAGGGCAGGAGAAGGGAGGGCACAGCCCAGTGTGGAGCCCGGGAGTAGGTTCTCCGGAAACGTCTGGGCCTCAGAAGGGGACAGGTGTGCAGGGGGGCGGGAAGGGCGCCCGCTCCTCAGGGAGGCTCCGCGGCCCCAAGGAAGGTGTTGGGGTGGAGCTCAAGGCCAGGGAGGAGGGTCAGCTCCAGGACCCCCAGCCTGCCTGCCTCCCAGTGAGCCCCAAGCTCACGTCCTTCTACAGGCCATGGTGGGAGTGCCTCTAGGGGCACAGAGCCAAGCCCGGGCCAGCACCAGGTCCTGGGGTCAGCCCTGTGACCTCCCCTGTGGGGGGCACTGAGCCTGTGGGTGGTCAGGATGGCGTGTGAGGAGTTTGGCTCTGAGCAGGCACATCCCTGGGGCCCTTCTGTTGAGTCCTGTGCCCGAGGGAGGTGGAAGGCGCACCCCACTGCTTCTCCCGCTGCCTTGAGCCTGCGGGAGGGGCCAGTGTGCGATCTCTAGCGAGTTAGAATCAAGAGAGCTGGTGGGGCCACCTCGGAGGCGACCCGGAGGAAGCAGCTGATGACCGAGCGAGGAGGGGGCAGTTCTCGGGACAGAGTCCCCGGCTCCCGGTCCCTGTGCCCTGGACAGCCAGGACTTAGGACAAATGCATAGGACGCAGATGCTGCTCAGGCAGACACTGGGGCTCTGGCCCACATGGACACCTGCTCTCGGTCCGTCCAGGGCCGCAGCCTGGCCCGGGCTCGCTGTGGGGCTGCCCGAGCCTCCTCTGTGGTGCCCCGCAGTGTGGGTGGGCCATGGCCCCTCTGTCCTCTGTGTTCTATGCTCCCACCAGGGCTTAAGGGAAGACGCCTTTCTGGCCTGGTGTCCTCCCTCTGGGCGGCCAGCATCCCTGGGCCAGGCTTGGGTCCCCAGGCCTTCCCCGCGGCCTGAGCCACTCCAGAGCCCTGGCTTCCTCTGCCCAAGATCTCACCACCCACTTGGTGGCTTCAAACAGCACCCGTGGCCTCCCAGTCTCCATGGGTCAGGAGTCCGGCCTGTTTCCCCGTGTCCCTGCTCAGGGTCTCCCAGGCTGCTGAGTGTCATCCGGCCCAGGGCCTCTTCCAGACTCTGCTTATTGGCAAAATTCAGTTCCTTGCACCTGTCAAGCCCAGGTCGCGACTTCCTTGCTGGCTGTTGGCTGAGGGCCGCCGTTCTCAGCTCCTAGAGATTGCCCGCCCTCTGCTGCCCTGGGGTGCCTCTACCACCTGGCCGTGTGCTCCCTGAGGCCAGCAGGAAGTTGTTGGCCCACAGGGAGTGTGTTTGAAGCTAGGACGTTGTTGCCCTGACCTTTTTGAAGGGCTTACCTGATTAGGCCTGGCCCACCTGTATAGTTTTCCTGCTGATCGACTCAGAGTTGACTGGTTTGTAACCTAATCCCAGCAGCTGTCACCGCATTCACAGCACCGCCCGGGGAGGGGGTGCAGGACACGGGCCAGAGTGCGGATCTTGGGGCCACCTTGGGGTGCAGAGTCCACACAGGGTTCCTGTGTGCCGGACTCCTGGGGTCTCTCCCCTCAGGCTCTTCTCTCCTTTGCTCCTCGACAGCTGCGCTTCCCCAGCCCCAGGGCGAGATGTTGCCCTGACCCGAGGGGACACGCCTCGTGAGAGCCTGGGGAGGGGCCCAACTTCACACAGCGCCCTGTGGGAGCGGGGGTCGAGGCCTCCTGCTGCTGTCCAGCGCCGTGTCCTCCGTCCCCCCACCTGCCCAGCCCATGAGGCACCTGCACTTCAGCCTCCTCCAAAAGCGTGAGGACACTGAGGGGCAGGACCGGGCCGGGGGTGGCGATGGGGCTCCCCACCCAGGCCTTCCCATCTTCAAGCATTCGGGCGAAGGAGGCTCTCCGCCGCTGCCTCCAGCCAGAACTTCCAACTGGACCTCTCTGCAGACCCCCTCCTCGTGGTCTCATGATGCATGGGGGGCCCCCGGCACGCTGGGAGCTGACAGCCACGGGGTCCCGGGAGTGGGCTGTGTCTCTGCCTCCGGCTCTCCGTCTCTGGGGGTCTGGGCTGGTCAGCAGATGCCTTGCCGGGCCTTGGCTGGAGTCCCCTGTGCCCCAAGCCCGGGGCTCCCAGGCCCAGGAGCCGGGAGGTGGCTGGGGAGGTGGTGAGAATGGGCTGGCCATTCAGCGCCTTGTGGGTCTGTGAGCTCTTGTTGGGGCCTTGGAACTTGAGTGTGGCACGTCCAGGGTCATATACGTGATTTATCTGTGTAACCGACGCCCTGCCTGCTTCCAGCGAGGATTCTGGCCCCTAGGAAGGGCGTCATGGTGACCACGGCCACCTCCCTGCCAGGCGGGCCTCGGGGATGCAGGCCCAGACCTGGAGGTGGCGAGGGTCTCGGGGTCGGCACACTGTGACGGGCAGGGCCCAGCCGTCCCCCTTCTGGGCCACATCGCTGTTTGCAGGGGCTCGGCCCCTGTGGAGACACGGCCAGCATCAGGGACCAGAGCACGAGGACCCCGCGTCCCCCCGCTTAGTCCACGGCTTTGGGCCACGCCTCAGTGGCTCGTGCCGGGAGCAGGGCTCCCAGCGGGTAGACCAGGGACGCAGTCTCCAGGGTGCTTTTTCTCTCCACCCAGCTTCGGGGTGTCCCCGGGGAACCACCGTGCTCCCTGCACAGGAGGGAGATGTGCTCCGCCCAGGGCTCTGGGGCCACAGTGCCACGACTTCCCTCGGGGGTGGCCCGGCCTCATCTACAGAGGTCTCAGGGGTCCCGGGCCGGCCCCCTGGTGCTCAGGGGGGGAGGCCCACGGCCCCCCAAGCCTCCCAAGGGCGGCGTCTCTGGGGGCAGCCGGTCGTGGCTGGACGGCGGGCAGGCGCTGGCCCCGAGCGCCGGCCCTCCCCGCGCGGCCCCGTGGTGCGGTCCGACACATCGGTGGGCAAGCCGGGGCCTGCCTGGACCGTGATGAATAGGCAGGAGGGACGGAGGGGCGGGCGCCGGTCTTGTTGTTAGATGCGGCTGACAGAGCCGCAGGAGAAGGAAAATGCCAGCGAACGGCCCGCACGTCCCGGAGCATCCCGAGCTCCCGCCCCGCTAGCCGCGGCGCCTCCCCACCTGGCTGCGGCCCGCCCCGCAGTGGGCACCCCCGCCCCGGCCCCCGGCCGCGCAGACCCATGCCTCGCCCCGCGGCACGCCAGCCCCCCGGCGTGTGCAGGCCCCCGCGCACCCACCATGCTGTACGTCAGTGACCCCATGCGGCACTTCACCACGGTAGGGGCGGACCCGCGCCATCCTCCTCGGGGGGCCAGCCGGGGGGCGGGCGGGGGGCTGTTCTCTCTGCTGTCAGCTGTCTGCTGGCCGGGCGCCTGCGGCCGGGGGGGGGCCGCCATCCAGGGTGAGCCTGGGAGGCAGGACGGTTTGGGCAGGGTGCACGGTTGGGGGCTGGTCCTGGGCACAGGGGGCACCCGGTGGGGTTTGGGACGGGCGCCCACTGCCTGGGAGAGGAGGATGGGTGGTTGTCGGCCAGCGCTGGGTGGCTGCCCTGAGATGTGGGGGCTTCTGAGGCTTCCCCGCTTCGGGCTGGGGACTTTGTCCCAGGCTCAGGGGCCACCATCTGCCCTGCCCTGTCCCCGGCTGCCAGGAGCTCAGAGGACCCTGGAGGTTGCCCTTGCCCCCCGGGGGTTGGGCTGTGAGGCTGCCCTCACCTGCTCCCAGGTCAGGAGCGTCCTCTCCTGGGAATCTGCTCCTTGGGTCTAGGCTCAAGGTCAAGGATTTGCAGCAAGCCGGCCTCGGGTGTCCTGTCGCCATCTCCCAGAGAGGCAGGAGCCTGGCGGAGAGGAAGGAAGAGGCCGCAGGTTTGCTTGGTCTCCACAGCCTGCGCCCTGGGGACCTGGGCTCATCTCCAGACTTGCCGGGCCCCCGGGGCCAGCCAGGCACCAGGCAGCTAATTGAGCAGGTGGAGGCTGGAACAAGGGAGGCGGGCAGAGCGGGGCCCTGGCATCTGTGCCCCGTGGGAGACCCAGCAGCGGGCAGAGCGGGGCCCTGGCATCTGTGCCCCGTGGGAGACCCAGCAGCGGGCAGAGGGAGAGGACGGACCACTGGACAGAGTGCAGGCGCTCCCAAGCTGCACGGGCAGAGAACAGGAGCCCGGGGCCACAAGGACCTGGGTTTGCGGCCACCCCTGGAGACCCGCGTACTCTCGGCGGCATGTGTGAGCACACGCGTGTGCTTACGTGTGAGAGCATGTGAGTGTGCCCGTGAGTGAGAACACGTGTGCACGTGTATTGTGCTCACCGCGTGCCGGCACGGGCATGTCTGTGTTTGTGCCTGTGGGCGTGTGTCCCCAGCAAGGCCATGGGAAGAGGGACAGGTGTGTGTGTGTGTCCCAAGACGGGTGAGGGGTGGGCGTGAGGCATCTCTACGGCCTGACCCCGGCCCCGGCTCCGTGCGCTCAGGTTTGGAAACTCCGTCAACGTGAGCTCTTTGTCTGGAACTAGTGTGGGCAGCTGCTGGGCTGGGGAGGGGGCATCTTGCCTCTCTGTCCCCCTTCTGTCACTCACTTGTCACTGACCATTTCCCCACTACATGTGTCACTGGGCTCCACGGCACGCAAGCAGACTCGGACCCCCAGACTCTCTGTGCAGGTGGGGTGGGAACCCGGAGGGGCCGTGTCCCTGTCACTGAGGTTCTCACGCACACAACCCAAGTCAGAACCTGGGCTCTGGAGGCCAGTGAGCCTGCTTGGCCAGCAAGAGGCCTGAGCACACGGGGACTCTGGCAAAACCCTTTCTCCCGAATGAGGCAGGGCTGAGCACGGCTGCTGCGTGGCCTCCTTCCCAGGGGGCGGGGGGTACAGGGCTCTCTGAGGCACCGTGGAGGGAGCAGTGGGCAGCAGAAGGCCACGGGCGTCCACTCTGCGGTAGGGGCCCCTGACCCGGGGACCAGCAGGGTTGGTTCTGTGTCGACCACGGACATCTCGGGTAGGCAAACATCCTCTGAGCAGTGGCTCTGGGGTGTCTGGGCCCCGGGCAAGTGGACGCCGAAGCCTCTGCCCCCGGGGGAGGTGGGCACAGTGACTTGTAGAAGCGTCTGCTTCCTGTTTCTATCCCAGAGGGAGACAGAAGCTTCCCGCTGCGTGTAAATATCCTAAAAGAGGGAGGGGGTTTGCCCCAAACCAGCCAAAACCCCAACATGAACAAATAGGGCTGTTCAGAGGAACTGGTGGGGTCACCTCCCTGCTGCCCCACCCTTTAGGGGAGGGGCGCCCAGCCCAGTTTCCCATGTGGCCCCGTTCCTTGTCCGTGACCGCCATGCCATCCACTGCACCTGCTTGGCCAGCGCCGGGCTGTGGTCCGCTCGGGGCTCTGGGACACCCCCTCTCCCTGCCGTCTTCCCTGTACTCAGGGTCTGCTTCTCCGTCAAGGGCTGAACAACTCCTGCCTTGGTGGCTCCCACGTTCTGGGGCGCTTGGCTGGCACTGGGGGTGGGGGCTCCGCATGCGGCAGCTTCTCCACCTGCACCCGCCAGCGTCCCCACTCAGGGGCCCTTCTCGCCCGCGGCCACGCTGCACACGATCCGGAGCGGGCACCTGCGACGGACCTTCCCCGCTTGGACATCTCAAGATTTCCCATTCGCTGCTCTTGGGGGCTGTCCCACTATTTGCACGTCGGTCCCTGTTCGACCCCCTGGCTCTTTCCGTGCCTGTGCGTTGACTGGGGCCCAGGGCTGTCCGGGCCGCAGACACGGCTGGAGCTGGGAGGTGGGCATCGGAACCTGCCCCCGCCCTCCGTCCGCCGGTCGGGTGGGTCCCTGCAGGCGCGTGCCGTGACAACGCCGGGTTTTGCGGTCCAGGAGCCGCACGGGAGGCCCCAGCACTTAGCACCCCCGTGCCGTGGGGTCCGGTCACTCTCCGTTCCTGCAGACCGCGCGGTTCTGGGCAGGAAGGGCCCCGGTGGGAAGCGCCAACCGTGCATCAGGACGTAGGTACTAAGCGCCTCGGGTGTCCAAGGTACTAGCAGGGGGAGGGAGGAGACGGTGCTGGGGGGATTTTGAGAGGAGCCCCTGCTGCAGTGCTCAGGGCGGCCACCGGGGGGCAGGGCCGAGGCCGCTGCACGGTGCCCCACAGCCCTGGCACCTGGGGCCAGGCGGGAGCAGGGAGGAGGGAGCAGCCGGTTCCGGATGGATCCGCTGGAGGCTGGGCAGGTGCGGAGGGCAAAGGCGACCAAGGTTGGACCCAGGAGGCTGGGTGGAGGGAGTCACCAGCTGGGTATTTGGTTGGGAGACCGTGGGAGGGGAATTTGGGGTGAGGAGTGAGCTCGGCTGTGTGTGGCCGGCTGAGCGCCTGGCAGGGCAGAGGGCGGCCGAACACCGGGGGCAGGTGGCAGGTGCAGATGAGGGGGAGGGGGTCCCGGCCTGGGTGGGGCTGAACGGAGGAAGAGTCACCAGATAGGAGGTGAGAGGGGCCGCCTGGAGCCAGGACAGGGTGCCGCGGGGAACAGAGAGGAGGAGTCGCAGGCGGCAACACGGACAGGCCTCTGGGGACCAGGCGGGAGGGGCTCCTGTCGCAGGATGGAGCCAGACCAGAGCGGCTGGGGTCTGGGTTGCAGGATGGGCTGGTGGCCCCAGGCACCCTCTCCCTGACCTGGAGAAGGGAGAGCACGAGGCTCTGGGGGCCCAGGCAGGGATGGACTGTTCCGGAAGGGGCACACCAGAGCGTGCGTCGGGGGCACAGAGGGCTCACCCCCACTCGGCAGCTCACAGAAATGACCCTCCGCTTGCCCCGGCTCCGGCCCCCATAGCCAGGCTGTGGGTCTGTCCCCGCCGTTCCAGGACCCGCTGCCCCTCTGCAGCCCACCCCGAGCTCCCGCCTGCCCCGTGGGGGGTGTGTCTGGTCTCGGTGAGTGGAAAATTCACTCTTCCTTGCCTTGGCCAAAACCTGGAGCTGTTCTTGACCATCCAGCCTCCCACTCATGAGAAGCCCGTCCGTGTGTCCTGGGACCATGCCAGCCCCCTGCTCCGCTCCACGGCCGACGTCACGGCCTCTGGCTTGGGATCCCAAGGTCCCTTGGCCGAACCGTCCCCCTCAGCCCTTCCTCGGGCAGCGGGTGCTGCTCTCTGGTCTCGGTCTGGAGGCTTCCCTGTGCCCGGCCCGTCTCCCCCGGCGCCTTGCCCGGCTGTGTGTGTGTTCAGCCCAGCGTGAAGCCCTGAGCCCCTACACACGCGCTGCTTTGCCGGCCCCTGCGGGAGGCTGTGGGCCACGTGTGCGAGGTGCCGGCGGCTCCCAGTGCGCCGGAGGCCCCTAGGACATGTGTGGGGAAGGGACGGGCTACCCTCACCGATCGCCAGGAAGCTGTCGGGTAGCAGAACCGGTGGGAGGGGCTTGGGTCGGCCCTTCTGTCCACCCCAGAGCCTTGACTTGGCAAAGCAATGAGCCAGCCAGCGGCTGAGAGCCTCGCTGAGGCGGTGCGTGGCTGTTTCTCCATCCTGGGTCCCGGCCATTGAAGGGGGCACACTCGCGACTCTCCCTCCCTTCATGGCACTTGTCCCGGAGGAGAGCAGCAGGCCCCTTGGTGAGGTCTGGTGTGGGCGGGGCCTGATCAGCGCCTGCAGGATGGACAGACAGACAGACCAGGGAGAGGTGGGTGAAGGATGCCAGAGCAGACGCCTGGGTAAGGTCAGGCTCTGGGGCGCCAGGCCGGGGGACAGGAAGGCCGACTGTCCCCAGCGGTGCTCAGACCCAAGGGGTACCCCATGAGCTGTGCCTCACCTTTGCTGCAGACCCTGGACATCCTGGATGGGGCTGTGCCCTGGGGGTTAAAATAAAGCCTGTGTGTCCATGGGCCGCCCCATGGAGGCCGGCAGGGCACAGCCCAAGCCCCCGGGGGCCCTGTGAGGCTCTCGCTGCAGGCCGCTGCCCCCGTGTCTCAGCGGGGCTGAGTGCAGGGGGAGGCGGGCAGGGATGTCCTGGGGACACGCGCCCCGGCAGCTGCGGGAGCGGGCCTCTGGGGGTACGGTTCTCCGGCGCGAGGTGTGGAAAGTTCCACATGGCCCTGGCGGAGGATGGGGCAAGGCCTCGCCTCCGCCCCGGGTGAGGAGAGGAGACGGCGTTCATGCATATTTTCAGGAGAGGGCGCCTCCCCCGGCACGAGTTCGGTCTTGTTGGCATTTCCACCCGTTTAATCACAGACTCCGGGAGATGCTGTGGGAAGCACCGCGGGACGACGTCCTGCTCCGAGTGGGCTGCTTTCTCCCCCCAAAGCCCGGACGCGCACGGCGTGCCAGTCACTCACCTCCGGGTGGGGGCGCCCCCGAGCCCAGACATGCCTGCCGGAGAGGAGCAGGGGGTTTGGAGTTTCACACTCTGCAGAAGTCTTAGCACTTCTGGGGAGCTGGAGGAGGGGCGGTCGGAGCAGACACCAGGCAGAGCCCTCTCAGATCAAAGGGGTGTGGCTCCAGGTTGGGCCCAGAGCGCCTCCCCCAGTGCGGGAGAGGGGGTAGAGGGAGCCCGCACTCAGCTTCAGCCCCAGCCCCTGGCCGGGAGGGGCAGCAGAGCCGGGAAGCTGCCGGGGGAGGTGGGCTCTGTGTAGGGCCTGGAGGCTGGAGGACAGAAGCTGGCGGACGAGGAAGGGGCCGGGGAGCCTGGGAGCCCCACCGTGGGTTAGGCTTAGGGCTGGAATCAGGGCAGCTCTCTGCCGGGGGCTGCAGGGTGGGACCCTGTGCTGGGCCCTCAGTGAATGTGGGGTGCGCGGGAGCTGGCCTTGGGGGGGCCATGAAGACTGTTCCTCTAGGCTGTTCCCTTGGGGCTGTGAAGGGAGAAGGGTTTGCGAGGCTCTAGGGCTGCACGCGCGGCCGGTGGTGCCACAGGCTTGGGGAGCAGTGGACACAGCCAGGGGGCCTGGCATGGTACCAGTTCCCAGCAAGGCCTGGTGGGGAGGGTCGGAGGGAGGAGAGAGGAGCCCGTGATGCCAGCTGTGTCGTCACCTTCCACATCCGGAAAGGTCATGGGGAAATTTGCTCCGAGTGGCATTTGGGCCTCTTGGGGACGGATGGAGGACTCTGACAGTCGGCACCGGCCGGCCGGGCGTTCCCCTGTGTGATCCCTGTGAGCCCGGCTAATATCCCAAAGGAGAAGAGCCTGGGCAAGGCTGCAGGCCGGCCCACCCTGCGGGCTCTCTGCACGGGGAGGGCCATGGGCTTCGGTGTCCAGGAGGAACTTCCTGGGGCGTTGAGCTCAGCGGGGCAGCCGGGGCAGCCCTTTGCCGCAGGTTCTTAAACCAGTTGACCCGAACCCCACCGGCTTAAACTGCTGGAGTCCACGCGTGCGCGGACTCCGGGTGCAGCCCGGAGATGGGCTTCCTCTTCCTGAGCCTCTCTGAATGCGATTTCTCTCCTCCAGCTTCCTTCCTCGTGAGAACATCGTGTCCGTGATGCGCACGGCGCTCAGCGTCCGTGCTCCCTGACTTGACGTGATCCATGAGGCTTCTGGGCGATGGGCTGGTGGTAGCTCGGGTTGGGGGTCACAAACTGCGCTTTTGACCGTGCAGCGTGTCCATGCCCCAACCTGGTGCTGGTCAAGCTTCAGCTACTAGAGGCTCAGAGCTGGCTGGAAAGTGGACACCCCACGGGATATGAACCCACGAGGGCGTGCATCCTGATGTCTGTTACTCTACCAGGGAAGTGGGAGAGAAAGCCCCAGAACACAGAACACAAGTGGGAGGAGAGCCTGGAAGCTTCTAGAAGGAGGTGAGCCTTGGAAGGCTCTACCTGTGGAAGGAGAGAATGTGCCGGGAGGGAACCAGCAGGAGCAAAAGCCCTGTGGTACAGACAGCAGTATGCAAAGGAGGCTGGGAACGGGGTGCCCCCGGGCGACCCCATGTCACCACCCAAAGGTGCAGGAGCTCTGTCTTTGGAATCTGTGTGTCCTTGCGGCAGGGACAAAGGGGTGCTTCCTGAACTGGGGTTTGAACCCAGTGTCCCCGGCTGCCCCTGTGCGGCCCCACGCGGGGAAGAGGCTGAACAACCTCCCTCTCCCCCAGTCCCCTCCACGAGTGAGTGAGTCAGCCTGGAATGGAGCCTTTGGGGACACACTAAGAGTCGTAAATTTTAGCGACACGGTTTTCTGTCCCCTCCGGAGAGAGCACGTGTGACGCCTGTGAACACCCCTGCCGCGGCCGCCGCACGGTCCCAGCCCGCCTGCATTCTTGCTTTCCCGTCTCAGTCGCCTGGAGTCCGCCAAAGGGGGCCACAGGCGCTCTGAAGTGAGCAGGGCACAAGGAAGCAAGCCGGGCGCAGGCTTTCCGAAACAATTCGTTTTCCGTCCGTGTCCCGAAACCTCATTTGAGCTGGTTTATCAGTTTTATATAAACAAACACGTAACACAGGAATCTTAGGCAGCTGCATAAGCGCTGCTCACAGGAAGGGACAGCTGCCCCTTCTCGAGAAGTCCGGCTGCTGAGCACGGGGAGGGGCAGAGAAGGCGCGGTGCAGGGAGATGGCCTGGCCCCGGGCCGGCAGGCTGGCTGCGGGCTCTGTGGCCGGTTCTGCTGCGTGCTCCTGCAGGACCCGCATTCAGCCCCAGAGACGCCCAGAACAGGAGGGGGGCCGTGGCCCACGCGGGCCTTGGGGTCCGTCCGTGAGTTCCTGGCTCTGTTTCATCTGGCCCAGGGTTTCTGAGCATCCCCTCAGGGCCAGGCATGGCAGGACAGCAGGACGTGGCCTCTCTGGGACACGGAGGTCTCCTGCTCGCCCCTCATCTGTGCCTCGGGCTAGCGCTGGCCTCTGGGCGAGCGCATGAGGCCCTGGGGCAGCTGGGGCTGCCTCGTCTGCGGCCCTTTCATGGTTGGGCTTTTGTGCGGACGAGGAGAGAGGAGTGCATCGTGCACGGAGGGCTTCCTGGATCTGGGGAGTGTCCCGGGCAGGGGTTCTTCCTCCTGATGGAAAGTTGCGGGTTATAGCCTTTCTGGACGCTCCTGATCCCCATAACTGACCGATGGCTTCACCCCTACTTTACAGATGAGAGGTGGAGTGCCGGGCTGGGTCACACAGGTAGGGCGGGGACCTCAGCCCCTACGTCTCCTGACCGCAGAGCCCTGCTCTGTCCTGCTGGACCTGGGAGGTCCCTTCTGTCTCTCTGCTTTTGCCCCAGGACGTGGTCCTTGTGGGCGGCGCTCATCCTGGACCTGGGCACACAGATAGGCCTGTAGGCGGGCCGTGGGTTGGCCAGGAGAGCCCATGCTCTGAGATAGCCAGTCACCAGCTCTTAATCAGCTTTAGGGACCCCCAACACTGGCTTGGCCAGCAAAGGGCGCTGGGAGCTTGGGCTAGGATGTCTGGCCGTGGGGCGGGGCTGTGGGGCTGGGCTGAGCGGAGTTCCCGGGGCACGAAGACCAGTGGGCAGGCCAGACCCTCTGCTGCCTATGGGCTTGGGGGTGCACGGGAGGTGAAGCCTCTGCCTCCCCACCAGGCCCCTGTTCTTTGCCACCCCCTGGGCGTGGGATGGATCAAAGCAGCAGGGTCTGGGGACGGGGCTGAAGCCTGAGATGGGCCAGAGAGTCCCCGCGTGTGAGTGCCAGCACTCTCTCACTGTCTTCAGCTCAGGAGCTAGTCTCTGCTGCGGCTGCTGGGGAGACCCCCCAGCAGATCTGCAGGGGAGGAGGGGACCCCCGGCTGCAGATGCTGCGGCAGGGCCGGGGAGGGGCTGGAGGCCGGGACAGCGGCACCCCGGGGGTTCCCTCGTCCTCTGCCCGGCTGGTCCTCGGGGAAGCATTCTCCTTGCCCCGGCAGTCCAGCTTCTTTTCCAGAGAAGAGCAGGTGCTCAGACACAGCCCAGGTCATCCACGGAGCAGGGGGTGGGGTGGGGGGTCTCCACTCACCCTCATCCCATCCGGTGGCCCCTTCTCTTGGCGGCCTGAGGTCTAAGCCCCTTGCCCCATGCCCGCGTGGGTTTTGAGCCCTGCGTGTGAACACCCGTGAGCGCGTGGCCCCCCAGACCTGCGCAGGCCCGTGCCTGAGCAGAAATGGGCCCACCGGGGATCCTGGCCTGAGAGTAGCTGACCATGGGAACCCGGCTAGCCCCCCGGGCTCATGCAGAGCCGAACACCCTGCGTGTGTCCCGAGGGCAGGTTGACCTTCTCTGCCCTGCACAGTGTCCCCTGCAAGTTGGCAGAGAGCAGCAGAAAGCGTTTGTGGAGCGAAGGGACAGAGAAAGCCTTGGGGAGCCCATCTCCTGTTGGTGGAGGGAGCTCCCGGGTCCTCCCACTGACCCTCCGGCCCCCGCAAAACCATCCCCACCCCCAGCGCCTGACCCGCCTGCCGGCCTCAGAGGCAGGCCCGGCTCCTCGTCTGCCCCGACCTGGAGGGGAGGCCACCGCGGCATCTGCACCCCCGTCTGCTTGCTCGCAGCCCTCCTTGGGTCGGGCCCAGGAGCTCTGCACGCACATGTAGGCACATGTGGGCTGCCTGGGGCCGGGCATGTCCTAATTAGCCCACTCTCTTGGGAGTTCTGATTGAAAGCAAAACAAACCAAAAAAGTCCTGGTTTTGCCCGGGTTTCTCCCGCTGCCATGTGGGTCTCACCCCGGCTTCCAGGGGCCTCTGGTCTGGACGAGCTGCTCCCCAGCCTTCCGTGAGGCAGTGTCGGGCAGGCTTAGGAAGAGAGATGGGGAGAGAATGAGGGGCTGGTCCCCCACGGCCCTCCCCAACTCCATCAGGAAGGAATGCACAGTCGGGGAAGGGAGGGAGTCACACACCGGCCGCGCGTCCACATCCGACACACACCGGCCGCGCGTCCACATCCGACACACACCGGCCTGCGCGTCCACATCCGACACACACCGGCCGCGCGTCCACATCCGACACACACCGGCCTGCGCGTCCACATCCGACACACACCGGCCGCGCGTCCACATCCAACACATGCGCGTCCACATCCGACACACACCGGCCTGCGCGTCCACATCCGACACACACCGGCTGCGCGTCCACATCCGACACACACCGGCCTGCGCGTCCACATCCGACACACACCGGCGTGCGCGTCCACATCCGACACACACCGGCCCGCGCGTCCACATCTGACACACACCGGCCTGCGCATCCACATCCGACCAGCGCGGCCCCCACAGTCGGCCCCACACAGCACCTGGGGGTGCAGCCAGAGGTGTTCCTGGGGGGATAGGACCCCAAGAAGGACTCAAGGGACAGCTATCACCTGCCCAGTGACCCAACAAGGTGCCGCCATCCCCTACTCCCCTGGGAGGGGGGAGTTCCCCAGACACGGGGTCAGCGAAGTGCCCTGGGTCAGAGGGCTGTGTACTCCCGGCTGCGACGGGCTCTCTCCGTTGGCAGAGGGAGGGAGGGAGCCCGCAGCCCGGTCTGGGGCTTGTGTGCGCAGCTCTTCCCCCGCATCTCTGGGGGCCCTGCCTGCTGGAAGCCTGCCGCTCCCTCCTGCCTCGTGGCTCCTGCGCCCGCCCAGATGCTATCAGCCGGCTCTTTTGGTTCAGTGACTAATTCCCTGGCACCCACCTCAGATTGGGAAAGAGTGTGGACAAGTCAAAATCTGAACAACGTTGCCGTCATGGGCCTGCCCCTCATTTCTCCTGAACGGGGCCCTTTGCCCTGCCGGCCAGGGCTGTCCTCCTGTTGGCGATGGAGCAAGGGCAGCTCCGGAGCCGTCGGGCTGTCCTCACCGAGCCCTTGGGTGACACAGGGAAGCCGCTCGCTGCTCACTGCTCACTCCGTGGGGCCTTGCTTGTCCTGGAAGAGAGAGGTCACGGGGACTCTGGATTGGGGAGCAGGCTGGCACCCCGTCTTCCCCAGCCCAGGACCCATGGGGCTCTCAGCTCGGCCGAGCAGGAGGGCCGGTCCGTGCCCCGTCCTCCCTGCTGTCCGCTCCGTCCGTCTCTCCTTCCTTCCTTCCTTCCTTCCTTCCACTTCCGGGCAGTGCCGCTCACCCAGGAGGAGCCTGGAACCCAGGAAGGTGAGGCAGGGAGGGGGGATGAGGCCGGAGCTCCGGGCGCAGGTGCTCAGGGTCCAGCGCCCTCCAGCAGAAGGCCCTCGGGGTGATTTGGCACTTTCCAGCAGTAAAAGGAAACCCGTGGAAACAACGGAATAACGTGCGCCGGGCGTTGGGATGACGCACGTTGCCGTCGGTGCTCGGTGTGAAGCCGAGCGCGGATCCTTCCTTTTTACGCTTCCTCGTGGCACCGAGTGTCCGAAGTCCGGATGCTGCGCGCCCCTCTGGCTCGCCACGGCCACGCTCCATGTGCCCGCGTGGCCGGTGCCTGCGTACTGGATGGTCCCACGCGTGGGGACATGTGGCGGTCCTTGTGAGGCCCGCAGTCCTGTAGGGAGACAGAAACCAGAGGCCAGGACGGGACAGGGAAGCGACGTGCCCTGGGGATGGGGGGCGCAGGGCAGGGGGTGTCCGCCAGCGGGGCCCCACGTGGAATGGGAGGCCGGCTCCTCTGCCGCCTGTCTTGTCTTAAACTGCTTCATGGAGCCACAAGCCACGTTCTGCAGAACACACAACTCACCTATTCAAAGCCTGCATTTCCGCGGTTTAGACAAGGTCCCCAGCTCTGGGCTCTGGTCCCGCACTGTGACTCCTAGAGCACCTTCCTCATGCCCCAAGGAAGCCGGGCTCCCCGTCGCTGTGGCCCCCAGCCCCTCCCAGCCCCTGAGGCCACCGCCCAGCCTCTCTGCAGGGACCCCACAGCAGGTCCCCCAGCAAGAACACTTCTGGGCAAGGCTATGGTCCCCCGGGCTGTTTCATCACTCCTTAATTAGGGGAGGTGTCGGTACCGTTCTGACCGTGGACCTGCCAGTCTCTCCACTTGCCTGTCATTGGGGGGTGCTCCCCGGGGGACAGGAGAAGGCACAGGAAGCTAGGAAGGTGGTGGGGGGCCAGAGCGGGAAGGGGTTCTCACGGTGTCCTGCAGGGGTCTCCTGTCTGGCTGGTGGTGGACTGGGCCCCGCATTTATCAACCCCACCCCCGCACCGAGGGGCCCTCGGGATGGCAGCTTCAGCCAAGCCTGGGCAGGGGGCGGGAGCATCCAAGGAAAGCGCTGGCCTGCCCTCCAGCGGACCCCAAACCAGGGCTTCAGTAACAACGTCACCTGTCACCTCCCTCCCCCACGGGCGTCCCTTGTACTGAGCATTCCGTAGAAGCTCTAAAGATCCTTGTCACTAACAGACCAGACAGGCGGATGTGTGCCTTCCTGGGGGTGCCAAGCGGGAGGACCCCCGGCTGCTGATGGAGAAGGAGACCCCGGGGGTGGGGGCGGAAGCTGCTGAGCAGCGGGTCCCTCCGGCCCTGACGGACACACTCCTGTGCTTCGAAGCTTGCAGGAGGCAGGCGGGTGGAGGGGGCTGCAGGGCGAGATTTCCCTGGGCCCCGAGTCCCCCTACTCCCCGGCTGTCCCCTCTAGGGTGGCTGCCTTGAGGGTGGCTGGAGCCACCTCCTCACCCGGGCAAATCACTCCCCCTCCATGCCTCAGTGTCCTTGTCCTCATCTGGAAAATGGGATAATACCAGTGTCCGCCTCAGGCCCACAGGGAGGATTAAAATAAGCCACGTGGCCATCATGGCCATCCGGGCACAGAGGGAGGGCAGCTTACATGTTTGTGCCTAGGAGCCCCTCTGGCCAGTATCAGCAGCCCTGTACCCTGACCCGACCCAGCTCCGGTGGAAGCCTCCAGATTGGGAAAGATGCCTTCCCTGCGGGCCTCCAGGAGGGATCCGGCCAGTCCTCCCCCGTCCTTTGCTGGGGCGTCCTTAAGCTCCAGGCAGGGACGGACCCAAGAGGGCGGCTGGGGACGCATCCGCAGTGTGTTCCTGGGGGTGTGGTCCCGGGGGAGGGGCTGGGCTCCCAGGGCCAGGTTAGCGCAGAGGCTGTGGGTGGCAGACCCGGGGCCCCACACCCTGGGACCACCCCCTGCCCTGTCTGCCTCCCTGGACCCAGGGTCTCCCTGCTTCATGCTATGCCAGGGGTGGGGGGACCGGCAAGGGGGATTCTGCCCCCCAAGCCCGAGCCCATCTCCCCGCCAGAAGGTCCGGGGCAGGGAGCCTCCCCCACCAGCAGCTGCCCTCCGGGTGTGCTCCGTGGAACCCAGAAACCCTGGCGCGGGGAGGCTGGTGGAGGGGAGGGCGAGGTGAATATGTCAGTTTATCCCAACACAAGCAGTGACCTGTCAGGTTGGGGGGGGACGGGAAATATTTGGGATGACTGCGCTGCTGGCCCTTTAAGGCTCCTGTAACAGGACACCTCCGGCCGTGCTTCCACTCTCCAGCCTGACTGTGTGTCCCCTCCCTCCCCCTTCCCACGCTAGTCCCAGTTCAATCTGCTGAGCAGCACCATGGACCAGATGAGCGGCCGCGCGGCCTCGGCCAGCCCCTACACCCCGGAGCACGCGGCCAGCGTGCCCACCCACTCGCCCTACGCGCAGCCCAGCTCCACCTTCGACACCATGTCGCCCGCACCGGCCATCCCCTCCAACACCGACTACCCCGGCCCCCACCACTTCGACGTCACCTTCCAGCAGTCCAGCACGGCCAAGTCAGCCACCTGGACGGTGAGTGGCGCCCCTGCTCCCAGGGGCATCCGCGGGGTGTGGGGTGGGAAGGGCCGATCGCCCCCCGTCCCCGGGGCCAGCCGGCTGGGCAGCAAGGGAGGACCAGCCAGGTGTCCGCACGGGGCTCCCACCTGGCCCACCACTGCCGGGAGGAGCGTCGGGCAGGAGGCGGGTCTGGGGCTGGGCACTCTGGGCGTGCCCACCCCTCGGACGTGCGGCCAGAGTGGCCAGCCTCCGCGGGGCCCCAGAGGGGCAGACTCAGCTCAGCAGGGAGGTCCGTGGGACAGAGACGGACCAGTGGCATCCCCGCACTGCGGTGGGGCTTGAGTCCGGTCCGGGTGAGAATGCCGTCCCAGGTGAGCGGGTGAGCGGGCACGGAGGCTCGGCTGCCTCCTCCAGGGAGTGCCCTCGGCAGGGAGGTCTGCTGTCTGGTGGCTGACAGGCTGGGGCTTTGCCCGCCCGGCCTCGGGGCTGTCATCTGCGAGCGCCAGTGTGTGACCTGGAAGTCGGGGAGGCGGGGGGAGTCCTCAGGCGCTGTGGACCTGGGTCTTGCCTCGCCCCTGCGCCCGCCCTGCACGCGGCAGCATTCTGGCTTCTTGCGGGGATTCCGTCAGTTTGGATGCTGTGCTCCGCAGCCCCCCTGGGTGCTCTGAGTTTACCTTGACTCAGGAAAGTGGAGGGGAGGGCAAGCAGCGTGTTAGGCAGGTAGGAAGTGCTCGTCCCGGGGACTGGCTTTCCGGGTTGGGGCTCTAGGGTCCTAACGGAGGTGGGTGAAGCTGGGGACGGCAGGGCTGTCGGGGGCCGGGACTCTGAGACCCCCAGGGACAGGCCACAGGCTCGCTGCTGAGACTAGGGCACACGGGGCATTGGCAGGAAAGGCAGCGCGGGGGCCCCTCCAGCTCTCCTGCCCCCACACAGGAGGAGGATGGGGACGCTTGCCAGGACCCTTCCCCCGGGGACACCAAGCAGGTCCTGGCCGTGGGGCAGCCTCACCCCTTCCAGGGAACAGCAGCTCCGTGGTCTCCCCCAGCCTCTGGAAATGGCCCCTGGACAGAGAAGTCCCTGCGGGGCTGGCGAGCACAGAGCAGGGGACCCTGAGGCTCGGCCGCATGAAGAACAGGGTCTCACGACCCCCATTACCCCCACTGCCCCTCTGGCCAGGTTGTGGTTTTCCCACGCTCCTGGAGGGCTGGAGGGGCGTGGATCCACAGGGAGACCCGTCTGGCTCTGCAGGGGCCAGTCCGGGTCTGGGATCCAAGGCCCGGGGGTCCCTGCAGCTCTCTCTGGTTCTCGCTCTGGCTGGGCCCCCCTCCCGCTGACCCATCGCTGGCTGCGGGGCACCTGGTCCAGGGCCCCACCCTCCTCCTCATTCTGGTGTTTCCTTGATGCTGCTGTTGCTCCTTAGAGGGGACGCTGTCCCTACGGCTGGGACTAGTGCAGTAGGAGTGGCTGTGAGCGTCTCCTTAGCCACATGCAGGGCCCGGGCCGGGTGCCCTAGAGCTGGTCCTCCTGGGTGAGGTTGTTGGACAACGGCTATACCCACGGGGGGATTTTCTTATTGCCTGTACGGTTCGGGTCCCCCAACCCCAGATTTGAGGTTTGGCTTTCAGGAGATGCCTTACACACCTCTGGTGACAGGAGGCTCACTCCCTCTCCATGTCCATGCTCATACTGTTTCCTAAGCCCTTTCTCTGGGCTCTCGGGGGGGGGGGGGTCCCAGCCCCTCCCACACCAAAACTGGCACCAAGGCCTGAGCAGCTGGACTCCTAGGAATCTTAGCAAGCCTTGGGGGGTGGGTCCTGGCTCTTTCTCTCTGCTGTTTGAGGATGCTGGTGGGGTCTCTGCAGGGTCTTGGGGACTTGGAGTGCTATAGATGGTCTGAGCTGGTCCTCAGAGAGGGACAGGAGCTGCCCCTCTGCTGACTGTGCCCCTACAGCCTGCCTGGGGTCTCTGCCACCCCCCCCCCAGTTGCTTCCACCCCTCCTGTCAGAGGTTCAGTGTTAGGACTGGAGGGCCCATGGCGGGTCACGGTTGTCTGGCCCCACGTGGCTGCATGGAGTGGTCTGCCCCGGCCAGCCATGCCTGGGACAGGGGTAGGCTTACCTCTACCCAGCGGCTCTGCCCCCAAGCTCTGACCACCCCTTACCCCATCCCCCACCCCCGCGTCTGCTCTCTTGGAGCTGTGCTGGGGGAGGGGAGAGTGAGCTGCTGGTGCACAGCCCCCCCTCCCAGCCCCCATCAGTGCAGGGTGGAGGTGCGACAGACATTGATAATGAGATTTTTGGCTCCTCGGCTCTCTGGGAGCAGACGCCCCGCAGGCTCCTTTCCCTGCCCAGGGAGGGGGCGGGCAGGCTCACGGTGCCGGATGGGGACCACCGCCTGCTCCCAGCTCTGGGGGTCTGGCTGCGCGGGCGCTGCCCAGACTTGCTTCCTGGCCACACGTCTGGGCCTTGGCACCCCGCCCCGCGTGGCCCCCGCCGTGCCGGCCGGCTGGTAACTGATAGATAATTCGTATTTTTCTCAAGTACAATTCCAAACCGACTGTTGCGTTCACTCCTCTCCTCGCTCGGGAAAAACACCCTCTCCGGTCCTCACGGGGACCACAGCTGTTAATGGGGTCTTTGGCCTCTGCCTGGCCGAGGCCCCCGGCGAGTGCCCCCGGCCCCAGGCGGTCCCTCTGCGCCCGGATCTCACACGTGTGCTCCCTGGGCCCCGAGGCCAGCCCTCCGCTCACAGGCCAGCGTGCTCACACGAAGCTCGCACACGAAGTGCCTCGCACACCTGTGAAGCCATGCACGCACTCCATGCACACGTGAGACTACATACATGCACACAGACATGTGTGCCGGGTGCCGGCCGCTTCTGGTCACCACCCAGGGCTCGACAAAGGCCTCCTCCCCCACAGGAGGCCAGGACGGCCTGGTGGCGCATCGCAGAGCATGGGAAGGGTGTGTGTTCAGCCTCCGAGCTTCTAAACCAGGCAGGGTTCAGGCCTCGGATCTGCTGCAGGACTGTGGGCCTGGGTCTGAGAGTGGGCTATAGCCCGACCGGTCCCTGTAGACAAGCGCGCTGGCTCCTGGGACCGCTGTGGACAGGGCCTCGTGCCTAGGAAGCACCCACACGTGGCCGCTCTGGGGTTCTGTACGGGGCTTGTCCTGTGTCCGGGGCTTTGTGGGGAGACACACGCTGGATGGCCAGGGCTGTGGGCGGGGGCTGGTCCCCCAGGGCAATGATGCTCTTCGGCCCAGTGGGCGGTATAGAGCCTGGCCAGGGATGGCGGTGTTCGTGCCTTCGTCCCTGTCTCCAAACCCAGCACAGTCCAGCCTGGCCTCTGGGCCCTGACGGCCACTCCTGTCCTGGGGTCCCCCAGGGGCTGGCAATGACACGGCCAGCCGGTCCCAAGAGTCCTGAGGAGCAGCCAGTGATGGGACATCTGGATGCTGGCCTGCTCACTCTGCTCCATCTCCTCCGGCCCCCGGGTTGGGCGTCGCCAGGGAAGGGGAACTGCCCTCGCATTTTGGGAGGTGTGGGAGGGTCAGCCAAGAGGCTTGTTTGGCTGGAGCCCTGGTCCAGCCAGGCAGTGTGAGGCAGGCCAGTGAGGCTGGACCAGGGTGAGAAGGGCTCAGGGAGTCCCTGGGGGGCTCCCCGTGGCCCGCCCCCGAGTGGCCTCCAGCTGTCCCACACGTGACCGTGGGTGAATGCCAGCCCCTCCGTCCCAGGGGTGAACCAGGGCACGCAGGGTGAACCCCTCCCTCCTGGTGGGGAAGGGTCCCGGGAAAAGCAGGCAGCGGGGAGGCTCAAAGGCTCTCCCCGGGGTTCTTGGCAGAATGTGGCTGAGTCAACACTAATGGATTCAGGAGAAAACTTTCCAGCCCCTCGGAGGTTTGCAAGCAGGAAAATAATAGCGGAGGTGTCCCAACACGATCACGGTATCAATTGCGTTATCCTAAAAGTTTATGGAATGCATAAGTGGAATTAATACCTTTTACTGGCACCAGAAGCAATTACACGAATTTAAGGCCCGGGAAGGGCTCTGTCTGTCGTGGAGACGGGTGAGGAGTGAGCAGGGGAGACTGCACGGATTGCACTGTGGGAAGGTCCCGGGGCGGCCCTGTGTCCTGCAGGCCGGCCGCGGTTCCTGGCCTGAGCCGGGCATCACTTCTCTCTCCATCTGTGTAGCTGGAGCCCCAGGGCCCGGAGGTCACAGAACTTGGCCTTGGAGGCCCCAGTGGGGCCGGGAAGCCCTGAGTCCCAGGGGCTGAGGGGTGCGCCCAGGGCAGCCTGTACCCCTCCCCACCTGGGCTCCCGTGGGGGCCTTGAGGGAGAGCCCCCTGGGGGGTAGGTGTCCATGCGTTCTGATACAATCAATGTTTTATGAAGAATTCTATTTTCTAGGACTGGTTCCCAAAATGGATCTGGCTCCGTAGATTCTAGAATGTCCGTCTGGCAGGGCTGACTGTGACAGGGGCTGACCACCCCCTCACCCCCACCCTGGTGCGCGGGAGAGGCCCGGCCTCCCAGCAGTCATGGTAGGGACACCGAGGCCCAGGAAAGGCAGGAGGGGAGGGGGTCCCGAGCTCTGGCTTTCGTCAAGCAGCCTGAGGGGAGCATCTGTGCGCCCCTGTGAGTGTAAGGGTGCTCTGAGTGAGCAGTCTTCTCCCAGCTCTGGGGACGTCCCGGGACCCCCAGTGAGCTGCCGGGAAGACAGGCTGACCCTCAGAGGCCCAGAGCATCCATCTGGGCCCCAGGGTTCCTTCTTGCCTGCGAGTGAGTGACAGCTGCCACCCCCCAGGGAGGGTCGGGCACCTGTCCTCCCTGCCTGGTGTGGGGTGACAAGTGACCGTCCTCCAACAAGCTGCTCTACGGGACACTCCTGGCTGACCAGCAGAGGGAGGTGTGGCGTGCATGCTGGAGGGGCTGGGGCCGCCACCGGTCCCCATGCCTCCCTGTGCTTCTCCCAGCCGGGCTCCCCAACCCCTGGGCTCAGTAGCCTCTCTGGAGTAGCAAAGCTTCTCCTGGGCATCCTCCCCTCTGGCCCCGGGGGCCTCTGGAGGAGGGTCTTGGCCAAGCAGCCAGGGGAGCTTTTCCATGGTCAGTTGTGGGGGAAATCTATGTCAGGATTTTCTCAGATCCCAAACTTGGAAGCCAAGCTCAAGTTCATGGATCCCAGGCCTCAGAATTCCCATGGCCACAGGCCCCCTCGGCCTCCAGGTAGAAGCCCCTCGGCCACACCTGGGCTTTGTCCAAGCAACCCCAGGAGGAGGAGGGGGCAGGAAGCCTAGGGTGTCTGAACTAGAAAGAGGAGCTGCTCCCTTGAGTGGGAGGGGCAGGCCCAGGCTGCATGTGAAAGACCCCCTACCCCCAGGGGGGCCGCGGGGCTATGACCCTATGGTTCATGTTAGAGCCCGAGAGCCCCCTTGAAAAAGTGGCCAGCACTCTGGGCTTCAGTGAAGTAGACGTTCAGAGGTTGTTGGGGGACCCTGCAGTGGCCATAAGCCCAGGTTCCCCCTGGGGATCGTAGACCTGCCTCCTCCACCATTGCCGTGGGGCACCGGGCACGGTGCCCTCTCCCCACTCCTCATGGGGGGAATGAAGTCAGGCCATGTGGGCCCATCCCTCCTGACACAGGAGCCACTGCACTCTGCAGGGGACGAGACGTTCAGGGGCCAAAACTCTCCTTGCCCCACGTCCATGCCTGGATATTTACAAGGTTCAGTGAAAACTGGATTCCAGCCAACTGTTGTGTTAAACGCTAGAAAATGACCCCCCACACACACACACACATCTGGGGTGTCCCGGAGCTCACTAGAGATGCCACGGGCTCCTCTCCTGCTGGCTGAGTGCAGTTTTAGACCGAAGACACTGCCGGCACGGCTTCCTGGTGGGAGGGCACCTCCTGAACTGAGTTCTGGCAGTGGAGACACGGCCTTCAGCTTCTGTGGCAGGAGGGTCAGAGGCACTCGGGCCCTGGCTCTGGGTCCCCTCCTGAACACCAGCTCCCGCGGTGGTGGCCGGTGGCTGCAGCTTCCCCTCTGACACACCTGCCACTGGAGCCAACCCGCCCCGGCTCTGGGTCCCCTCCTGAACACCAGCTCCCGCGGTGGTGGCCAGTGGCTGCAGCTCCCCCCTCTGACACATCTGCCGCTGGGCCGGCCCCAGTCCCAGGCGATTGGGAAGCTTCAGGACACTGGGGGAAGGAGACGGCCCGTCATGCCTGCGCTCGCCAGACCAGCTCGCCAGACAGTGTGCCCGCGGCAGAGGATCTAGTGACTGGTCTTTGAGCAGAAGATGCTGTGGACAAGGCCAAGCCCTCTCAAAAGGCCACAAGTCGGGGGGGGGGGGGGCGACTCTTTCCCCTGGCAGTCGAGGGGACTCTCTGGGGCAAGCAGAGCCCCGTGTTTGGCCGGCTTCCCTGCTCCGTCCCCAGCCGTCAGCTCTGTGGGCTGGCTCTCAGCCCTGCTTACTGGGTCCTGGCCAGAGTGCTTTCCCTGCCGGGCCAGCCAGTGGAGTGTCTGCCTCCTCCAGGAGGCCAGGACATGCAGGCACGAGCTCTCCAGCTGGCAAAGCTTGAAACCGAGTTCAGAGGCAGAGGAACCCGGGTTTGCGCCTGGCCGAGGCAGATCTCGGTGCTGCAGATGTGGCCACCGTCTGTGCCCTTGGAGCAGGAGGATGGCTCCTGGTGGGTGTGCTGGGGCTTTCTGCAAGCCCAGCTGTGTCCCCGACCACTCTATCCCCAAGGTCCCCTGTTTGGGGCCCAGGGGAAGCCAGATGGCACACCTGGGTTACAGAATAAGGATTGGACGGAGGCCCAGAGTTTCCCACAGTGCCTGGCCCGGATCACTGAGGCCAAGGGCAGGACCCCACCTGTTGGTCCCCTTGTCCCTGACCCCAGGCCAGAGGAAGAAGTGCATCACATCCAGCACCATGTCCAGGCTTTGTCCCCCTGCGCACCTCTGAGTCTTCCTGGACTGGGTCACGCCTGGTGCCCACAAATGGGGCTCAGGGGTCTCAGTGCTGTCTCCCCCTGCTGAGCCAGCAGCTTTCGGAAGCAGCTCTCTGGTGTCAGCGCATGACCTTGAGGGTGGAGACCAGGAGTGTGGACCCAGCGGAGAGGAGGTGTTGGTGTGAGTGCTGGCCTCGAGGGATACCCTGGGAGCCCTTGAGAAACAGGGTAAAGACACCCTGTCTCAGGGCTCACTGTCTGCCGGTCTCTCCTGCAGCTCACACAGTGTCCCCAGAACCCCGGGGCCCTCCCATGCCCTCTGTGCCCACTGCGTCTCTCAATGCCCAGGCGGGGGGGAGGGGGGGTTCCCTCCTGACCTGTTGTCCTCCCAGGCCTTCTTGCCTTCTGCACGGCAGACCTGGTCTGGTGTCCATGCACCTCTCTCCCGGCTCAGCTCCATGCACACAGCTGCCCACCCTGATCTTAGCCCAGGACGGAAGCCACTGGAGGGTGTCCCTCTGCATGGCAGACCTGGTCTGGTGTCCACGCACCTCTTTCCCGGCTCTCTCCATTTCCCGGGGCACGGTACCTCCAGATCCCGAGAGTCCCAGGCTCCTGCCCTCTTGTGTGGGACCTGGCTCTAGGATGTGGTGGGACAGGCTACCTGGCTCCCGAGGGGTGTCCCCGCCAGCGCCACACCCACCTCTCCAGGTAACAGCTTCTGGGGACACCCCTGGACAGTGGTCAGGGTCACTCGGTACCTGCAAAGCCTTGTTTCTGCCTCCAGTTTATCCTCTGGGCTCCCAGCGAGAGGAGCCCCCGCTGTCCAGTCTGTCGGCAGATGCATCTGTCCCCTTGCTGAGCCAGGAGCTCTTGGCGGATCATGGCAGCCTTCTTCATCAGACACGTCTGCTAGCACTGGCTGTGGGTCGGCTCCCCGGAGCCTCCAACCAGGAGGCCTGAGGCCAAGGTGGGGTGTTGGCTGTGGTTTTCCTTGTGCCCAGACTCTCATTGCTTCCTGACCCTGGGGGCTCTGAAGTGGGCTGGGGTGATTGTTACCAGGCTGGCCACTTCCCTGTTGTCCTGTGCAGGCCTCCTTTACATGTATCAGAACCCACCCCGTGCTCCCCGCTCCGTGCGATGGGAGAGAACACAGGACGGGGTGCAGCAATGTAGCTCGTGAGGCCCCTCCTTATCTGGAAAGAAGGGGACCCAGGAGGTCTGTCAATGGGGCTGTGGGCCTAGGCTCCCTGTGGATCTCGAGGGTCGCCCTATGAACCCACAGAGCTTCTCTAGGGAGAGATGGGTCTGTGGCCTTGAGCAGGTCCTCAAAGGAGCCTGTAGCCAGAGAGAGGACAGAACTGTGCTCTGCACACTCCCAGGCACGCACGGGAAGCAGATAAAAGTGGACTATATAGAAAAAAAATAATTAAAAAAAATAAAAGCTCCCCCCCACCGCAGGCTCCATCTTCCAGAATCTGTTGTAACAGATTCGCCCAAGCTGGTTAACGGTATTTGCGGTTTGCAAGACGCTACACGTCCCTGGAAAATGACAGACAACTTATTATCACCTCTCTGCTCTCCCCTGCCCAAACCTGCCCGTGCCGGGCACCCAGCTGCCGGGAGCGGGCGCGAGGAAATTAACGCCACAGAGCTGCCCGCGCCTGCCACCCGCAACCCCCACGCCAGCCCCGCCAGGCCCTGGGCTCCTAGCCAGACTGGGCCATCGCGGACTCTGACGGGGGGAGGGATGGGGAGGGCCCGGGTGGGGGAGGGCGGGGGTGGGCACACACCAGCATTCGGGCAAACCATTTCCTGCAGGCGCAGAGGAATACGCACATCCCGGGGCAGGCAAGTCCAGACGGCTCTGTGTCAACAGCCGAAGATAAATAAGATTTTATCAGCTCAGAATCTGTTGAAACACATCCATCTAGCGGTTCTAGGGAAGGAGAGGCAAGAGGGAGGGCGGGAAAGGAAGTGTCTTTACGTGACCTTTTCTGTACAATAGATGGGACCCAAGAGTCTTCCTCCCCACCTGCCCAGTGCCTGGGGCCCAGGAGCTACCAGGGGAGGCGAGATGGAGCTGTCAGGGGTGGGGGCTCACGCCCTCTTCAACACAGACCTGGTTATCTGAGAAGGCTTTCATCTCTTACAGGCCCCCACCTGGCCCTACCCCAGGTCTGGCCATCCCAGGGCCCCCTCCTGCCCCTGTAGCCCAGCCACACGCTCAGGGTATAGGGAAACTCTATACTCTTGGGCTCAACCCCTGCAGAGATGGGGCTGGTCTGTGCACGTGCCCAAGGACATATCAGCAGCCAGCTGGGGATGGCGGGACAGGACCGGGACTGGGGACACCCCTGTGGGAGTGGGGCCAGGCCCAAGGCCGGGGGTGGCCTTGCCGGGTACTCAGAGGGAGAAGCCGCGCGCTCTCTCCTCGCCCAGCGTCTCCGGCGTCGGTACCGCGGACAGCTCCCGGCGGCTCCTCCCCGGGGCGGGGCGACCCTGGCGCGCCCGTCCCCTGCCCACCCGCGCCGCCCCGGGGCTCGCCGTCTTCCCGGGAAACCTCCGCCCCCAGAGTCTTGACACGAAGAACACCCCTGGGGCACCCCTGCCCCACTGGGCTGCAGGACCTCGAGAGGGGGGCTCGGAGCCCGGGGCTGCACCTGGAGTCCTGCTCCATTCTTTCTGGACGGGGAGCCAAGTCTCCTGACCCTTGTGGGGTCTACAGACCCCTTCGGGGCAGCTGCGGAGGGAGCAGGAGGTCGGTGACTGACTGACGGGGGCCGCTGGGTGGTCGCTCCGGGGAGGGGACTGCAGGGTCTGCACGCCCCTGGGGGCACTCTCAGAACTGCTCGCAGAGGGGCCAGGGACCCTCTCCCGTGGCAATGATCAGGGCACAGAGGAATCCATGGGTATTACGCGTGGTCAGTCAACGCCCCACCAAAGCCTGGGGAGGTTGGTCTACCGGTTTACAGCGTCCCAGCGGCCAAGCACGAGAGCGGGACCTCAAAGGCCATTCTCCCTCTGCTCACCTGTGACTATGACCTGTCCCCCTCCCAGGCCAGGCCTTTCCTCAGTGCGTCTGCCCACTCAGCCCCCACTCAGGGATGAAGCAGGACCCTCTCTGAGGGTCCTCTGTATGCCCCCTGCAGCCCCAGGTCACCCCTCACGGAACACCTCCGTGGGCCCTGCTGGGGTCCCTGCTGACCCTTCAGGGGACAGGGATGCCCCCGGGAATCCACAGCTGCCTCAGAAGGGCTCGGACCCACTAGCCACTAGCTGAGTCCGGCCAGTACCAGGCCGCGTGGTCTCCAGGTGCCTCCAGTAAGTCTGGATCCTCTGCAGCTGGAAGGAGTGCTCAGCCCATCTTCCCTAGAGAGTCGAAGGGCCTGGCAGGCAGGAGCCCGCCACAGCGCTTGCGGGCTTCACCGTGTCATCCGTCGTGCTCAGGAAGGTCCCTGCCATCCAGCTGAGGCTCGGGGTTGCCTGTGGGGCCCTCCTCCACCAGGAAAGTTCCCTGGGTGAGTGCTCTCCTGCCTCCACGATGCTTGCCAGGCAGTTCCCTGCCGGACACTACCTGAACGTTGTGTGAGGGTCAGGGACCCGTTCTGAAGCTTCGCTTGGGGATGGACCAGAGCTGGTGTGAACTGACTGGCACCCAGTGTTGCTTTGGGTTGGGCTGGGCTGTTCTGGACACAGTTTTTGGGCAGGGTGCCAAGCTTATGGCCCATCCTGGTGCTTTGGGGAGTGATGGGGATACTAGAGGTCAGTGGGCACCCCTGGGAAGCAGGGCTGACCCCCACAACAACAAGCAGGCGGCCCCCCACTCCTCTTGTGGCCCCCCAAGCCCACCCTTAGGCAGCCCTGTTTTCCGCTTTCCCAGCCGTGCCTCACCCTTCCGCCTTACAGGGCTGTGTGGAATCATTCTTTCCTGCATTCGAAATAGGTCTGGGGACTCTGCTTCCTCCCAGAGGTGGGGTCTCAGGTATTCAGATATAGGGTGGCAGGCTGCACTGGGCTCGGGGGACCCCAGTGAGTGGGGCACCAGGGGCATCCAGTTCCCATCCGTGATGGGGGCGGGAAGGGCACGTACTGAATTCAGCACCACAGGAAAGTTGAACAGGGCCCAGCACCCCAAGGATGCCATTAGGGAGACCTCAGCCCACGTGTCCCCCCGTGTCCCCTTGGACTCCACTCTGGGGGTGGGTGAGTGTTTCCGGGAGGGAGCCCTGGCCAACTCGTCAGGGGAGGGATGGCTCCCACTGTGGGGCCCAGGGCTTTGAGGGCCCTGGAGTCCCCCTGGTCTCAGGCTGTGGGTCAGCCTCATCGCCCTGCGTTTGCCACCGCTTGTCTTTTGTATACTTGGGAGCTGCTAAGGGTATGAGTCCCTGAGGGGCCACAGTGTCCCTTGATGACCGGAGAGGGAGCTCTGGTGGCCAGTGGGGGTCTTACCTTTGCAGGATTGAGGGTGTCAGGGCCCCCAGCTTCCTTGGGGGCTTAGACCAGCCCTGCCTCTGCCCAGCAGCTCCGGCACCCAGCCTGTGCTGCCCGGACTACACCGTGGTGGGTACAGGTCCCGCCGTAAACTCTAAGCCCCGGTCCATGGTCCCAGTCGGCTGCGATGCAGCACATGGTGGTGGCAGACCCCAGCCGGAAGCCTCTGTGCAGCACTGTCTCCTGGTTCAGTACACTTTCCCTGGCTGTACTGCGGTGGGGTGTGATGGGCAACTCCGGGTCGCTGGAGCTTTGTGGGGGGCGTGGGGATTAAGGGGCAGGAACAGGAAGTGTCCTGCGAGTCAGAATAGGAGCACGTGCCTCCGGGAAGGAGGCATGAGCAGCCTGGATGGGTCCCCAGAAGCCAGTCTGCTTGGAAACCCGTGGGCACCCTGTGACCACCATCAGGGTCATCTTTGAACTCACGAGAGCTGGCCAGGGTCCTCAGGTGGGGGATGTGGTCCCCTGGGCGCTGCTCCTCCCTGGAAAAGGATCCAGAGTGGCAGGGACTGGAGCTCTGAGGTCAGAGGCCCCCACACCAGTGGCCCCTGCTGAGCTGCAGAGCTCAACCGCTGACACGCTGCTCTAGGCAGTTCCTTCCTGAAGCTTCGGGGCACAGGGGCACCCAGCCTGTCTCACACACGTTTTTCATCAAAATGCCAGAAAAGCCTAAGTCTGGGTTTTTAAAAACAAACGTAATGCTGCAGATTCCCTCCTTCAAACCCCTGCGGTCTGGGGGCTGGAGGTTGACCGTGGGGCGAGCCGGGCTTGGCACGGCAGACCCGCCTCCCAGCCCCCACTCCCCAGCAGCTCCTCGCTTCCCGGCCTTTACCGTCCTCGCCCCTAAGAGGGACGCAGTGGTGCTAACCTCTCCAGCCAGAGAGATCCAGACAGGAAGCCCCACTGCGCCCCCTGCACCCCGGCCGGCCAGGTGCCAGCAGGTGGGTGAGGGGTGCCCGGAGGAGGCCCTTGGAGGAAGGATGGCTGGAGGCATTCAGCGAAGGGGCCGGCGGGTCGCCGGAGGACCGGGGTCGGGGCTGTGGACTGGGGGCGCTGAGCTGGGGCTGGGCCTGAGCCCTGCCCCCCACCCCCACCAGTACTCCCCGCTGCTGAAGAAGCTCTACTGCCAGATCGCCAAGACCTGCCCCATCCAGATCAAGGTGTCCAGCCCGCCGCCCCCGGGCACCATCATCCGCGCCATGCCCGTCTACAAGAAGGCGGAGCACGTGACCGAGGTCGTGAAGCGCTGCCCCAACCATGAGCTCGGACGGGACTTCAACGAGGGTGAGATCTCCAGCCCCGGTGCCCAGCGGCTGGGATGCGCCGGGCACCCGGACCAGGGGAGGGCTGGCCTCGGCCCCCGGCTGGAGGCAGCAGTGGCGGGCAGTGCGGGCCCCCCGTTTCCTCTCCCCAGACCCCAGCCGGGCACCCCTCTGAAGCGCTGTCCCCTCCCGGCAGGACAGTCTGCTCCGGCCAGCCACCTCATCCGCGTGGAAGGCAACAGCCTCTCCCAGTACGTGGACGACCCCGTCACGGGCAGACAGAGCGTCATGGTTCCTTACGAGCCCCCGCAGGTAGGCCGGGGCCCCTGCAGCCGGCACGGGGGCTGGGGCCCGGCGGTCAGAGAGCAGTCACGTCCCCTCCGTCTCCTCCGTCAGCCTGCCCAGTGGCCCCAGCGTCTCCAGTCCTGCCAGGGAGCGGTTCCTTGCCCTCACCCACCGCCCCGGCACCCAGTACCCATTTCTGACCACTCGTGCGCAGGTCTAGGTGGGGCCCCCTCGGACCCTCTCTGGCTGTGGGAGAGAGATGGGTAGGGTGCAGGCAGGGTCTGGAGGGAAGGGGTGAGGCCAGAGTGGGAGGTGGGTGGGGTGGAGAGCCCCCCACCCCTGCCCGGGGCTCTGCTGTGACCTGAAGGCAGCAGCAGGTCTGGGGGCTCCTGTGAGGGTCTGGCTGCAGTGAAAAGCTGGTGGTGGAGTCAAGTAGGGGTGGGGGATAGGATGGGGGGGGGCTGGGTCACAGCCCTCCGGCCTGTGCACCGTGTTCCCCAGGGTGAGTGGGCACCGGGACCCCCACCGTTCTTCTGCCTGGCTCTGGCCCCCAGACCACGCTCAAACCTCATCCCTGTACTGGACCCCCCAGGGCCCCCACCCGCCGTCCCCACTCCCATGGGCCGGAGCCCCCAGGAAAGCGGGGCTCTCCCGCCCCCTGGTGGCTGCCGTGTGCCAGCAGTTCCGTGAAAGGCCAGGTTTGCCGACCCAGCGGCTGAGTTTTCTCTTCTGACCCAGGGAGACCATGACAACTGCCCATTTTGTGGTCCTGGGATGCCCAGGGGTCAAAAGTCCTGGGTACATGCCTCGGCTGTCCGCAACTCCCTGGGAAACGGCGCAAGAGCTGGAGATGGGGGTCCACTCGGATGGCTCTGGTCCGTCCCTCTGCCAGAGCAGGGCCGTGCTCCCTTCTGCCCAGGAGAGCCACAGCAAGCAGAACACACACTTGTGCCCACAGAAACCTGTGCACCTGCTGCCCACACCCAGCCTCCAGGGCTTGACCTCCAGTCTGTGTTATGGGAGATGCTGGAGCAACCAGACCGCAGGGCTCTGTGCCGGGAGCCTGCGTGGCGCATGGCGCTCTGTGCACTGCATGGGTGGACGGACGGACGGGCGGGTGGGGGGATGCACGGATGGTCTGGATGGTGGACGAGTAGGTGGGCGGATGGTGGGAGTGGGTGATTTGGACAGACGGATGGACGGACGGATGGCGGTGGACGAGTGCGTGCAGGTGAGTGGGTTGGACGGGTGGGTGGACCGACGGTGGACGGGTGGGTGGATGAGTGGGGGGCGGACGGAGGTAGGACAGGAGGTCGATGCAGGCAGGAGGGTGGGCAGAGGACCACAGGGCAGGGACCACCTCCACCCCGTGCCACCCCAGTCAGGACCCAGCCCAGGAGCCCCCGCCGGTGTGGTCTGGGGCCCGCACGCCGACAGCCTGGCCCTGGCCCCCCGCCCTGCTCTTGTGTGCAGGTGGGGACAGAATTCACGACCATCTTGTACAACTTCATGTGCAACAGCAGCTGTGTGGGGGGCATGAACCGGCGGCCCATCCTCATCATCATCACGCTGGAGACCCGGGAGTGAGTCTGCTGGGCACGTGGGCGAGGGCGGCTGGAGCGGGGGCTTGGGGCAGTGCTGCTGGGGGCTGCACCTGAATCCAGGGCATGGAAAGGGATGGCGCTGGCCCTGGAGGTGAGTTTAAGGAGGGGCGGACCCCCCCAGCCCCACCCCGGGCCACAAGGGCTCCCTGAGCAGGAGCTGGGCTTCGGGAGGATGGCAGGGGACCTGGTGTCTCAGAGCAGCCAGGAGCTCAGGCGTCCCCTCACCGGCTCATCGAGAGCCCCCTGGATGAGGTGGCCGGGGAGGGTGAGCAAGGCTGGAAGGGCTGGAGGCAGGCCCCCGAGGCTCATGGTCCTGGCTGTGCCCCCCGCCTGGCCCCCCGCCAGTGGACAGGTGCTGGGCCGCCGGTCCTTCGAGGGCCGCATCTGCGCCTGTCCTGGCCGAGACCGCAAGGCTGACGAGGACCACTTCCGGGAGCAGCAGGCCCTGAGCGAGAGCGCTGCCAAGAACGGCGCCGCCGGCAAGCGCGGTGAGGCCCGGGCGGGGGCGTGGGGGCGCGGGGGCCGCCCCGGCTGTCAGACAGAGCGGGACAGCCTCGGGGTGCGAGCCACGGGGTGCCCTGGCTCCAGCTCCATCCGGCACGACCCCACCCTGGGTCGGCCCCTCTCGAATGGGTTACTGGTCTCGGGGCCCGTCCACGGTCACACGCACGTGAGGGTCAGCTCGCACCGGGTGGCGGGTATCCTGCGGGCCTGACCTGCGTGTGGCCTGCCTCCCTTGCAGCCTTCAAACAGAGCCCCCCTGCCGTCCCTGCCCTGGGCCCCAACGTGAAGAAGAGGAGGCAGGGGGACGAGGACGTGTACTACATGCACGTGAGTGGCCCTGGCGTCCTCAGGGCTGAGACCCGGGGCTCTGCAGGCAGTGGACGGGGCGCCCGGGGAAGCAGCTCCGAGGCAGCGACTCTGCGGGCTACCCTGCCCACACATGAGAAGTCCTGCTGACAGGGGGTGGGGGGCGCAGACCCCTCCAGGGGACAGTGCGTCAGGGATCACGGTATCTGTGACCCCACTTTAAATGGCCGCCGCGTGGGTCAGAGCAACACGAGCTCTGCCGGGACGGTTCTTCTGTGATGTGACGCTGATTCCACAATAGGCCCCGGGTTCTCCCAGCTCCCTCCCTGGTGCGTGCCCGCCCGGCACCCTGAGTGTGCAGAGCCCCGGGGACGGGGAGGGGGGCACGGTGGGCGCTCACCGGGCTGCTCCTGGGGAACGGGGGCTTCCCGGGCCGCAGCACGCTAGGGGGCTCGGTGAAAGGCCCCCGCGACCCCGCAGGCACCTGTGCCGAGGGTCCCCGTCTGTGCTCAGGTGCGGGGCCGGGAGAACTTCGAGATCCTGATGAAGGTTAAAGAGAGCCTGGAGCTGATGGAGCTGGTGCCGCAGCAGCTGGTGGACGCGTACCGGCAGCAGCAGCAGCAGCTCCTGCAGCGGCCGTGAGTGCGCCCCGCCCCGCCCCCGCCCTGCTGACGGGGCAGGAAGGGCGACGAGCCCATCCTCCCACCCCCCACACCTTCATACCCCGGGGCCCCCACCTGGTGCCCCCTCCTCCAGGGAGCCTTCTGTGCACCACACTGTCTGGGCCTCCCACGGGGGCCTCCTAAGTGTCCACTGACTGGGAGGCGGTGGGGAGGGGGCTCAGCACGGCAGCCCCACCGGCTGGTTCCCGCGGCAGGGCCGGCTCACCCTTCGCTGCTCTGGAGGGCAGGCGGGGGCCGTCCGGCCCAGGTCTGGGTGGGAACGCGGGTGAGGAGGGGGCGCCCAGCACCCGGGCGTCTCAGGGAAATGACCAGGCGCCGTCTCTGTCTGAGCAGGAGCCACCTGCAGCCGGCGCCCTACGGGCCTGTCCTGTCACCCATGAGCAAAGCGCACGGGGGCGTCAACAAGCTGCCCTCCGTCAACCAGCTGGTGGGCCAGCCGCCCCCGCACGGCTCAGCGGCCGGACCCAACCTGGGGCCCATGGGTGAGCACCTGGGGTGCGTGAGTGCGTGGCTCGGGCAGGGCGGGGCCCGGAGCAGGCTGGGAAGGCACAGAGCGAGGGTCCGGCTGCGGACAGGGCCGCCCAGCTCGGGGCCATCGGTGGCTGCCTCACACCGGCAGCTGCTGTCCACGGGCGGGAGGCACAGCCGGGACAGTCCCTCTGTCCATTCTCCACTCTCCACGGGGGAGGTCCGTACTGTGCGCTCTTCCCAGCCGTGCAGAGCCAGGGAGGCCCGACCCGACGGGCCCTGACAGTCCCCACTGCCACCTGCCTAGGCCCTGGGATCCTCACCAACCACGGCCACACCCTGCCGGCCGGCGGCGAGATGAACGGCAGCCACAGTGCCCAGTCCATGGTCTCGGGGTCCCACTGCACCCCACCACCCCCCTACCACGCTGACCCCAGTCTGGTCAGGTACGTGGGCTGCTGCCGGGTCCTGCCACGGGGCCACGGACCTCAGCCCCCCTCCTGCCTGTCCTCGTGCCCATCCGCTGCGCCAGCTGGAGCCCAGACAGCGGCCGGGGAGGGCCCGGGAGGGAGCACCCAACAGGGGCTTGGGAGAGAGCATGAAACCCAGGGGCTCGTGGGGCGGCCGAGGGCAGGCGGGGCGCCAGACCCCACAGCCGAGCGTGTGCTTGCAAGTTAGAGCCGGTCCACACGGCCGTCTCCCCGCAGCTTCCTGACGGGACTGGGGTGTCCGAACTGCATCGAATACTTCACGTCACAGGGCCTGCAGAGCGTCTACCACCTGCAGAACCTCACCGTTGAGGTAGGAGCCCGCGCGCAGGCCGGAGCCCACAGGCCGGAGCCCGGCGCCCCGCCCAGGGCCCGGCCGTCCTCTGCTTGCTCCCAGCGCCCGGTTTCCTGCTCTCACCAAGGGAGGGGAGGCGGGGAAATCCAGGAAAACACCTCTTCTGAGACCAAGCCCGACCTCCTCTCTCACGTCTGGCTTCCTAGTGAGTCAGCCTTTGAGGCGGGGGCGAGGTCAGCTGCGCAGGCGGTGGCTGGATGGGGCCCCCACTCTCCCTCCCCGGGCCCCTGGCAGGGCGTGGCTCGTGTGGCTGCGAAGCCGCCCTCATAGGCAGCGGCCCAGCTGCCTATGATTTGGGGGACAGGCTGTTCCCAAAGCACAGAGAGTTGCCAAAGCCAGAAGGGTCTCGGAGCTGGTGTAGCTGAGTGCCACTTACACGGGGAGAAACTGAGGCCCACAGAAAGCAAGACAGTCCTTGCTGTGCGCCCACAACCACGGTGGGTCCTGGGTTCAGACGGTGCCAGGCTAGAAGCAAAGGACCATGGCCGACCTCTGGGTGGGACAAGAACACTAGGAATGCCAGGGAGTCCCTCCTGAACTGTGAAAGACGCCACTTGCTCGCAGCCTAGGGCTGTCTTGAGCTGGAATGTGTGGTTAGCCAAGGGAAGCTCAAGCCTCGGGAGCCTCAGATCCCAGGGGGCTTCCGGCCAGCAGGGGCTCGGAGCCCCACCCAGGGCTGCGGGCCTGTAGCTTGGGTGAAAGCCCTCCCCCTCCCATCCCCACCCATTCCTGCCCGGGCTAGTTCCGGACCCGGCTTGGCGGGGAGGGCGCAGGGGCTGGGTGGTCTGCTCTGGCCCTTACAGGGCCTGCTGCGGAGGCGCTCAGCCGGTCCACAGAACCCAGGAGCCCAGGAGCGATGTCACCCCTACACGCACATGCCCCTTCTCAGCTCTCCGGGGTTATGGTTACGGACGGCCTGGGCCTCGTGCGTGTGGCACTGGCTGCGCCATTTCTGCCCGGCGCAGTCCACTGCTGGGGGGCGGGGGACTCCTGAGCCGGGGCCATTAACAGTGGCCCGCGGCTCCCGCAGGACCTCGGTGCCCTGAAGATCCCGGACCAGTACCGCATGACCATCTGGAGGGGCCTGCAGGACCTGAAGCAGAGCCACGACTGCGGCGCCCAGCAGCTGATCCGCTCCAGCAGCAATGCCTCCACCATCTCCATCGGCAGCTCCGGGGAGCTGCAGAGGCAGCGGGTCATGGAGGCCGTGCACTTCCGCGTGCGCCACACCATCACCATCCCCAACCGCGGGGGCCCGGGCGGGGGCGCAGGGCCAGATGAGTGGGCCGACTTTGGCTTTGACCTCCCAGACTGCAAGTCCCGAAAACAGTCCATCAAAGAGGAGTTCACGGAGAGCGAGATTCACTGAGGAGCAGAGCTCCGCAGGAGAGCGGGCGCCGAGGGCACAGTGCAGGGCGGGCGGTGGCCCTGGCCTGGACTGCCCGGGAAGCCTGGCTTGGTCTCCTCTTGCTTTTGTCCAAGACCGCCTGTGGAGGCGGGGCCCGCAGGAAAAGGCGAGGCCCACCTCGCAGCACCCTGGACAGCGGGCGTGATGTGCCAGGGCCGGGACCTGTGCTCTGGGTGCTCCCGAAGGCCGGCGTCACCCACCATGGGCCTCGTCCTCCTTAGGGCTCCGCGGCTTCCCAGCGGGATCCTTCAGGACACGAGGATCGCCTCTGCTGACGGACTGCCAAAGTATTTTTCGATGTCTTTTGAGTGGCTCCAGGATTGTATCTAAAACGTGTTTATTTTGGGTCGATGCTTCAGACCCTGTCTCTGCCCGAGGCTGGGCCCTCTGCCGGACTGGAGGGTCCCAGGGGCCAGTGCGTTTGCCACGGTCCCTCCCGGGAGGCAAGGACCCTTCTGGTCAGTGGCCACCAGCCAACACCCACGCCAACACCACTGGCCACAGCCGCCTCCCTTCGGCGGACAGCATGCTCGTCGGACTACTGGAAATTGTCCATATTTGATAAAATGATTCTCTTTGTACTTGGTGGGTCAGCTTTCATTTTATTTTTTGCTTTCATCCTTAATATTCCCTGCAAAGTTCACCCTACATTCCTGGCTCCCCAGGTCTGTACAAACAAGCTGTGCTAGAACAGAGAGCAAGCCAGGCGAGGGTAGCTTCTCGCTCCGACGCTGGACGGGGCGGTGGGGCGGTGGAGGGGTGGGCTGGGTCCACCTGCCGTGTGGCTGCGAAGCTCTCCACATGGGACAGCTCCGCTCTGTTGGCCGCCCTGGCAAACGGGGGGCAGGGCAGTGGGTCACCTTTCTCAGGGCCGCGGGGAGAACCGTTCCCAGGCGGAGGGAGCAGTCGGCAGGAAGGTGCACCCGTTGTGGGGCTCGAGGAAGCCCCGATTGGGGAGGGCCCTCCTGTCCTCCTAGGGGTGGTCCTGAGGCAGGCAGTGGGGCTGTAGGCCTTCACAAGGACCCCCGGGGGCAGCAGACTGGGGGCTGGGGGCGGTGTGGGGCCATTTTCATTTGCAAGGAACCTCATGAGCCTTTGTAGCCAGCACAGGATAGACCGAGCACCGTGTCTGCGGAAGGACATGCGGCCACAGAGATGCCGCCTTGTTCCAGCAGGCAGGAGAAAAGCCAGTGTGTGGCTGTTCCCAAGCTCAGCCGCCCCTGCCGCGCCTGCAGAACATGGGTGAGCCCCTCCTTCCGCGGGTCCCCGCCGACGCCCCACGGTGGCAGGCAAGCCTCCAGGCCGGGGAAAGTGGACACGCAGCCCTCGCTCCCTTTAGGTGTGTTCTTGCTGCCCTGAGCCCCGCGGGAGGCGCCTTTCTCTTCAGGCCGCGTGTTCACGGGCGTCCGGGATTCCAGCTCCGTCCCGCTCCGCACGGGACCAGGAGTGGTGGGAAAGCGCCAGCTCCCCTCTCTCGGGTCTGCCCTGGGAGGAGGGGGTGTGTTCCTTGCTGCGTGGTGGTTCAGAGCCCGGCCAGCAGGGGAAGGGAGCCCCAGAAGAGAACCCGGGCCAGCCCCACCCCGAGCCCACCCTGGGGGCCACCTCCAGACCAGGACTTCGCCTTGGAAAGCCGTGTCCGTTCCTGTGGCCAGTCTACACTGACCAAAAGCATCGTTTGTGCGGATGTGAGCGGCTGCGTCTGGGGTGATGCCGTCCACCCCCGCCCCGCACCGTGCCCTCGAGAGACCAGCTTCCAGGGCTGTCCGCGCACCAGGAGGCTCTGACCCTCAGCCGGGGCCAACCAGGGCAACAGAACCTGCTTGTTCCAACGTGCAGCAGACTCTGCTCCCTAGCCCAGGGGTGCCCTGTGCACATGGGGCTCTGCCGTCTCCCCAGGGCGGTGTGCACTGCACTAGAGGACCACGGTCACGGGCCGCGGACTCAGGGCTGCTGGGGGCTGTGTGCGGCTGCCCCTGCCACCGCTTTCTCATGTCATGCCTCCCCACAACCGCGAGACCGGGAAAGAAATACACTGTCGTGCTCTTGCCTTGGGCGTCAAGGCTGGGCTGGGGTCTGGCAAGTGCTCCTGTGGCCACACCCTGGGGCTCCCCAGCGGTGCCCCCTTGTTCCACCAACCCGCTGGGGTCGGTCTGCAAACCTGGCTGGAACCCGGCTGGAGGGGGCAGGCCCAGGGCTCCGCTGGCTTTGTCTCCGAGGCGCTCCTGTGGGCCCAAGTCCGGCAGGAAATGCCATAGGGGCGCCACCGGGCGCCCAGGAAAGGGCTGGTGTGCGGCAGGCGGAGCCCGAACATCACGAGGGGAGGGAGGAGGTCATCCTCCCGCGGAGCCCCAGGCCGCACACGCCGTCCGTGCTGCCGAGTGAGCACCTTTGGGGGCACAAGGCACGAGAATCAGTTGAGTAAGAATCGGGCCTACCGAGGAGACGGTGCCAACGGTCGGGAGCAATACCGCGCGGGTCTGAAACTCCGGGTCTGCAGAACTCGAAGACCAAGAATAAGCCTTGACGGGGGGGTTTCCAGGGGCGAAGGGGCAGGAGGGACACTCTGGCTGGGAAGTGGCCTGGAGAGGGAGGTGGGCCGCGCGCCCACACGGACTCTGGCCGGCCTGGGCTCGGGCCAGAGAGCACGCTGTGGCCGGGGGGCCTGCGCCCCTCACGGCTCCCCCAGGCTTGGCTACGTGTGAAGTTCGTCGCCAGGGCTGGGGCACAGGGGAGCGGTCATTTCCATGGCCCAGGCCCCCCGCATGCATGGATCAGGGACAGGTCTCAAATGCAGACGGCCACCTCTCTGTTTCCATAGGGTAAAGCACTTTAATGCTCTAAGGTTACAAAACAAAACAAAACAAATACCACCCATTTTTTAATGTAATTGATGCTCCTTCAGGCAGTATTAATGGATCTACTCCAATGATATTAACTTTTTTTGGTAATGTAATCTTGGGAAAATGTGTTATTTTTTTAGCTGTGTTTTGTGGGAAATTTTGTTTTTGTAACATAATAAAGAGCACATTCCGAAGGCGGTCTCTGAGTCACTCAGAAGAGAACAGCACGCATGCGCCAGTGGCTTCCCGCGGGGGGGGGGGGGGGGGGGGGGGGGGCTGTGGCCTGCAGCAGCCCCTCTGGGCAGCTCCGGGGTTTCCGGTGGCGGGAGGCCGTGGGTACCGCAGAGCCGCAAGCTCAGGCTGCCTGGTCCCAAGAGAGACCCGGGCGCCCACACGGGGTTCTGTCGACGCAAAAGCTGCCTGACCTCACCGGCCTGACTTCGGCCTCGGCCTCACGACCCCTCATCCACGGGGCGGCCGGAGGTCTCGACTTCGGAAAGCTCACGCGCGTGCGGGCAGGCCTCTAACAGCCCCCCCGCTGCCTGGAGCCCGGCAGGTTCACGCTTCTCTGCAAAACTTGGAGAGCTTCCGTCTGCCCCTCGGGCCGGAGCCGCGCGGGCCGGGCTTCCCTTGCCTTCTCCCGGTTCTTAGCTTCCTGCCCTTCCGGGCTGTAGGAGACGGGGTGATGCCCCAGCAAACTAGGCCTCGTGAGTCCGCTCAACCTGCGGGGGCCCATCCCCACACTCTCTGGCACTCATGGAGGCAGGGAGAGCTCCACAGGGACCCCACAGGCGGGCAGGCCCAGAGAGGTCAGGAGGGGCCAGGAGGGGTCTGGAGAAGCCAGGGGGTGCCAGCAGAGGCCAGGAGGGGCCAGGAAGGGCCAGGAGGGGTCTGGAGAGGCCGGGGAGCGGGGTCAAGAGGGGTCTGGAGAAGTGGGGGGGCCAGGAGGGGCCGGGAGGGGTTAGGTGTACCAACCGGGGCCCCAGCCCCACCTTTCTGGTTGGGCCCATTGATTCACGCAGGCTCCTCTGAGCCAAACCTGCTCATCCCGTTCCCACAGCTGTTGTCTATCCCAGGCCCACTGTGGAGGGCTGAGCGGACCATGCCCTCACCCCATCACTGGGACGGGAACCCCAGCGACAAGCCCACTGACACCTCTGGACTGGATGGGAAACGAGGAAAGGTAGCGTCTGAGGAACAAACACGGTAACGCTTGCAGCACAAGGTGCTTCCGTATCTTTGTTCAGAAACATTTTTTTAAAGTAGGATAAGAACACCACAGTTAGTCACTACAGATATATAAAAACGTCTCTCCCGTGTCCACTGCATGAGGCAAAAACGATGATCCGGGTAAAAGGACACTGGCTACTCGACAAGGCGTGCGTCCCGGCGACCGGCACGCAGTGCCAAGAGGAGGAGGAGGCCTGGCGGCACGTTCCCTGGCCCCGGAGGAGAAGGGCGTCCACTCCTCAACCCCCCAACCTCCGAGGACCAAGTCTGCACGCCGGCAAGAAGAAGACGGGCTTTGACGGCGCGCCGGGACATCTCCTGGACCTGGAGGAAAGGTGCCCTCCCACGCCTGCCTCCTGCGCAGATGCTTCCAGAGGACTGCCTGGTTCTAAGCACCGCTGCGCTACAACTGCGCCAGACACCCAGGGAACCCTGCAGCCTGCTTCTTGCATGTGACCTTTAGCTTGCAGTGTGCCCAGCCACCTCCAGCTCTGCGCCTCCCCCCGAGACAGCTTCAGCTGCCCCTGCAGAGCCCACCCAGCCAATCCTGCCCTGAGCCCCGGGCCCCACGCTGCAGGGGCTCCTGCCGGAAGCGCCTCCCTCACACATATCCAAGTTCCTCCTGTGAACTTCCCCAACCTTGAAAGGTTCTGAGACCGTGACCGAAGAGCTCTCGGTACCCCTCCCAGCGGGGCCTGGCCGGGGTCTAAGAGAGCGGGGAGAGGCCAGCACCCCAGCCGGAGACGCCCAGGGGGTCTGGAAGGTGCCCAGAGAACCGTGCACCTGAGGACGCGGTGGCCAGACCCGACCGGAATGTGCGAACACTGAGAAGGCACCGTGTGTGTGCAGTGAGCTACAGTCGGCGCTGCACCGAGGCAGGGCCAGGTGCTAAGCACGCAAGGCAGGCATGAGTGGAGCAGAGCACTAAGTCAGGTCAGCAAGAGACCTGCGGGATGACATCCGAGGAAACCCCCAGCAGGACAGCAGAGCCTAGGACAGACGCGTCCAGGCAAAGCAGAGGGCGAGGGCAAAGCTCCAGGGAGGAGCCCGCAATGGCAGCAGATGAGCCGCCCGCTGCTTTGGTTCTCTTCCGCTGGCCAGGGTGCGCCCGTCCTCACCCGCCCCTGCTGCTGACAGGTGACCCGCTGCTCTGCGCGTGCCCTGCCTGGCTGGGATTCCCTCCCCGACATTCAGCTTTGCGACTCAGAGAGTAGAAAAGGGCCTGTCACTGAGGAGGCGTGAGAGCAGAGCGTATTAAAATACTGAATCTGAAAGTCCACTGAACACACGTTTCTGTGTGACGCCTCTTAGCCTTCGTCAGAGCGGAGAGATTCGATACGGCCCCCGTCATCGTCAGAACTCCTCAGACTTTCTGATCCGAGTTTCACATTCCTTTACTTGCTCCTCAAACTGGGGGGGGGGGGGGGGGGGGGCGTCCTGAACGGACCCCCAGCTCTTGGGGGGGAAACACCGCGGTCTGACCTGCACAGAGGGCGCTCCCCAGGGCAAACGCTGTGTCTGGAGGGACTTCTCCCAGCGGCGAGCTGATGACATCCATGTCACATGTCACAGGTGAGCCAACGCTGCCAACGCCGGCAGCCAGCCTGGGGGTTGTTACCGGAGCATCACTGCAGGGCCCTCTGGCCAGAAGGGAAGTGAGGTGCACGCCCACGATGGGGGTCCTCATCTGACTTCCTCAGGAGATCCAGGAAGCTGCTGGGCACAGACCGCTGAAGGCAGAGCCGATGGACCTTCCCCAAGGCACGCCCGGCGGGTCTGCTCCGGTGAGAACTGCGGAGCTGGCTCAGAGCGCCTGGGAGGGAACCGAGCCTGGGCTTGCCCTGGTCCCTGCCCCCTGCACCACAGTGAGAAGCACATCTGGTCTGCCAAGCCCCGGGGCCAAATCCTGCATCAGAGTCTCTTGGGGACCACACCCCTCCATGCCCACCCAAAGCTGGTAAGTTCCAAGGCCAGCAGCCACGCGGCTCGCTGCAAGCAGGACAGTGGCCCGCCACGCTGTCGTCTGGATGCTAACGCCTCAGGCACGTGTCAGTTTTGTAATTAGGTATCTGGCTGTTCACCTGCTCGGCAGCCATCCCTCTTCCCAGATCCTAAGCTCAGCAGTGCAAAGGCCATTCTGTTTTATCCCTCAGTAAACACCCCAGGCCCAGCCCGTTCCTGCGGAACTAGGAACTAGGAGCCGTTTGGTCAAGACACAGTAATGGGACCCACACTCCCTGAGTCTCAGAGAAAGCAGAAGCAGTTCGGAGAGGCTGGGCCCAACGTCACAAAGCCATTGAGGGGCAGAACCCGGCTGGACTGAGCCTGAAGCCTGAGCGGCGCCCGCCCCTCGAGACCCCGCTGCCAGCAGGCGTCTTCAGAACATAAAACACTCGGACAGAAAAAGCCAGTGAACTCTCGCTTCTGGAAATGAGAGATCATTTCGAGACTGCAGGGTAGCTTTTTGGAAAAAAGTACCCTGAGTATGAGACATCGTTGTATGTCCTTGAAAACAAAAGTCACTAGGAGGCTGCTGGGGTAGCATCCGCAGACTGAAGGCTGGCCACCGCCAGCGCCACCCGAGCAGGACAGCGGTCCGCCCGTCCAAAGCAGGTCTCCCGCAGAACTTCCCTTCCCTGAAAATCGCCGGCACACCCGCAACTCACAGCACGGGGTACAGATCGGCCTGGAAATCCCAACCGTGTTTTTCTCTACGGTCACGGACCACCCTCAGGCCTGGCAGCTGGCGCTCAGAGCCTTATGCCTGGAGACAAAAGGGGTCGGGCACGTGCCTTTAACAGGACAGCACAAGGCCCAGAAAAATACATCCACCTCCAAGTCTGTCAGGGCAGATGGGATCTCTATCGGTATTTCTCAAACTTGAGTAACATGCAAACACCTTCTGAAGGCAAAAACTTCCTGCGTTTCCAGCACTGACTTCAACTATTCTGAATATAACCTACATAACATAAAAGCAGGTATTAATTCCTCACGTAACTATTAAACCAAAACTAACTTGTAAAACCAAATCCAAAAATCGCAATATCGCTAAACGCAGAACACGCGCACTTGACACTCTGTGGCAATGAGCAGCCCCGCGGAGAGAACGCCTCCCAGCTGCTGGTGTCCCCGAGAGGAGTTCCCAGGGCCACCAGCTGAGGACTCTGGCCCGCGCCCCCACTCCGCCTTCTCCGTTCCCACCGCCACAGGTGTTCCCCTCACAGCACAACGTCAGGCCGATCAGAGTCCATGTGTCGATGCCGGCGGACGCCACCCTTCGGTCCCTGGAATCACACCACAGGACTGAAGGCCGAGTGCTCGCCCGGCGGTCAGGAGCTGTGACAAGACGGCCATTTGTGACCGAGCACGGACTCTGAACGCGGCGCTGCAAACCAGCAGGAGCTCCCACCTCTGTAACACGGCGGGGTCCCACGGCTCCAAGTGGCCAGGCCGGGGCAGGACCCCAGGGGAGTGGCCTGAGTCTATGCGGCCCCTACAGATGACCAAATAAGGTCTAATATTCTCAGATCACCAAAACATAAATGCGGAGTTAGGAAATGTTTGCAGAAAAATCTTAGATCTCAAAGGACACCCCACCTCGAGAAGCACTGTGGCTCCTTCTGTCATTAAGCCTTCCTGTACCTGACTGGCCAAGAGGTCAGTCCCGAGGTGAGGTGGCCCTCTGGGAGCAGCACTCTGTGTGTCCTTCAGAAACGGCCCCGGAGTGTTTGCAGAATTCCTTCCCATAAGTAATGGTCAGCCCAGTTTCTGAGTAAAAAGGCTATGACTTAAGCGCCCAAGCCTCTCTTACGGAGTACTGAAGAAGTCCGCTTCAGATAAAAGTTGGTGACCTCACGGCCACCGTCGGACGCGAGCACCGGCAAACGGGTGTTACAGGTTTGTGTCCACTCACCCTACGGAGCTCAAGATGGCTTTTGATGTGCTTAGAAATTAGTGCCCGATCATCAGGTCCAGGAAGCCGGAGGGGCTGGGGGTGGGGAACACGCCCAGCTTACCCGGTGAGGCAAACATTACCCTGAAACCCAAACCACGTGAAGACGCCATGCAGAAGCTACAGAGAACCCTCTCATCAACACGGAAACATTCTCACCAGGAATTCAGCAAATGGAACCCAACAATGTATAAAAAGGGTAATACAGCACAATCAAGCGCGCTTCTGGGCGAAGGCAAGGCTGACTGGGTATTCGTTCGTCTGAACTGAGGCAGAAAATGCATTTGATAAAACTCAACATCCACTCATCACAAAGACGCTCAGTGAAGTAGGAACAGAAGGCGAACTGCCTTCTCGTCCACGACCAAGGCCGCCACCCTGCCGGGCACAACACGAGGCTCTTCACATGCCAACTCCACATCACAGGGCAGGTCCCTGCCAGCGCCACGAGACAAGAAAAGGAAAAGCAAACCAGCTAGGAAGAAAGAAGAAAGTCGTCCCTACAGTGAATCAACAGAACATGGGGATTTAGTGACGTCGTAGAATACGATTTCTTACACGAAAATCAATCAGATTTTTATACACTAGCAATGAAACAATGAAAAAAGAAAATTTAAAAAGTGTTAACTGTAAAACTAAAATGGCCAGCTGCTTTTACCGGCAAAGGATAGGTTTTTAGGGGTGCCCGGGTGGCTCCGTTGTTAAGCCTCTGCCTCTGACTTGGGTCATGATCCCGGGCTCCAGGAATCGAGCCCTGCATCGGGCTCCCTGCTCAGTGGGGAGCCTGCTTCTCCCTCTCCAGCTCCCCCATGGCTTGTGTTCCGTCTCTCACTCTGTCGTGAATTGAAAAAAACAAACAAACAAAAAAAAAAAGATGGGCTTCTGGAACAGCCACCTGGGACAAGCATGTGATGGGGAAACCACCGGCAGGTCTGGGAACAGAAGAGAGGTACACTTTATAGGGGAATGGGGAGCTGGGAGGGCTGTGCTAAAGGAAGGGTCCACTGTAGCAAACTGGGAGCTCAGGGTCTGCTCGGTGACGGTCTCTCACTGGCTGGGCTTTGGGGGTGGGGGCGCGAGGAGACCCTCCTTCTTCCTGGGGGGCAGTAACTCAGTATCCGTGTGGGGGAGCAGTAGGGTGTGGGACTGCATTTCGGCGAGGTTTCTCTTTATCAATCTCCACCAAAGTACAGTTCCAATGGCTCCAAAAACATCTGACAAGACGTGCAGGAGATCTAGACACGGACGAGTACAGAACAGTAAAGAAGAAAATCCGCGAAGACCACAGTAAATGCAGAGCCGGGCGGTGACCCTACGGTGAGGGCGTCCGTTCTCCCCTGATGTAGGGACTCAGAGCGATCTCCGTCGCAGTGCCGGCTGCGCACCGTGAGGCCAACGATCCAGAGCAGCCCCAGCAACGGGGAAACGAGCCGGAGGCCTCGCGCCCTTACTGGACACCCCAGATATCCGGGTGCAGTGCTGCTGACAAAGTAGGGAAGCTGATCCGAGCAACGCGGGATGGATTTCTGACGGTCACCTCGGCAGCATCCCAGTGTCTGCCCTCAAGGCAAACGACTGGCCCCGGTTAACCTGCCGCCGGCCTCTGCGGAAGCACAGGGCAGGGCAGCCCAGCATGCCACGCGCCCAGCAGACGGTCAGTAACAATCTGCTGAGCTCCTTCCGCAGCCGACAGCCGTCACCCTTGGGTCTGAACCGGCAGGGGACCCGAGGGGGTCTTGGGGACAGGGGAGGGGCCTGGCCAGACAGGTTGTTCAGTTCACAGAAAGGCGTGGAGCTCGGGCCCTTGTCCGTGTGTGGCTCTGGAGCAAGGGTGTTCATTCCGCGTGCGCTGGGCTTCAGTGAAGCCCGGGGAAGCTCGCGGTCAAGGGCGTGCAGGGAGCATCAGAGCAGTCCACAATCTCCGCTTTGCCAGCTGTCCAGAAACGCGCCAACTTCTACATTCATGGACGTGCTCAGGCGGCAAACAGCCCTACTGTACACCATCCAGCGGGACATTTTCAGGATGGGCTGTGTGTCAGGTTGGGATCACACCCTCCTAAGGGGGTAACTGGGATCCGATCTCCCGAGCAGTTCCGGCTCCGGGGGACAGTCACCGGTGGACAGGCGCCGTCACACCTGGCAGCCAGGCCCCGCGACGGGACAGGCTGGGAGGGCCGGCCCTGCTCCCGCGCTGGCCGGGCTGCACCTGACAGCACCGGGGGGCGCCCGCCATCCTGCCGGACCGCTGCGGCCGCGCGTCCCGAACGCCGCCGGCTCCCAGGGTCCGGCTCCGCTGCCGGCCACGGCTACCTGAGAAGGGCTCAGGTCCCACTCCGCCGGGCGACGGACGCGGCAGGGCCTGAGGAACTCAGCAGGCCTCCTAAGCTCTCCATTCCGGACACCCCAATCCAACTCCGCGGCCACTTGCCCCGCCCCCACCCCGCGTCTCCCGCCTCCGCCCCGCCCGGCCCCCCCCAGGGCGGCTCCCCCAGGGCGGCGCTCGGACCCGCGGGGCAGCGCAGCACAGCGGCCGCCGTCCACGCACGCCGCGGGCGCCGGTCAGGGCGCTCGGAGCACGACCCGCGGCGTCCGCGCGCAGCCCTCCGACCGCCGCTAGCCCCGACCACCCGCTCCCTGCCCTCCTGCCGGCTGCGCCGCGCGGCTACCCCCGGAACAAGCCCCGCGGGGTCCCCTCGGTCCGGCGGGCGCCCCCTCCACGCGCGGCCCGCGGCGGACCCGGCCCCACGCGGCGCGGCCACGTGCGCGCCCCGCGCCTCTCCAGCCCCCGCCCCCGCTCCCCTCGCTGCCTGGCGGCCGGGGCCGCGGCCTCCGCGCATCTGCTCGTCTGACTGTCCGTCTGTCCTTCCCCCGACCCCGGCCCCGCCCGCCCGCAGACCGCCGTCCACCGCGGCCCGCGGACCCCGGCCCCCGCCTCCCCGGGCCACGGCCCCGCGCCGCCGGCTCGCCCCACGCCCGCCGCGGCCCACGGACGGCCGACGCCGGGGCTCCGCGGACACCGCCGGGCGAGCGGGCGCGTCGGGTCGCCGCAGGGGCCGGCGGCCGTTCCCTCCGGGAGCCGGGACCACGGCCGCGCGGCCAGGAGCCCACGGCGCGGGGGCGGCGGGAGGGCAGGGTCCGCAGGCCGGCGCCGTCCCGGGAGCGCGCGGAGGCTGAGGCCCAGGCGCGCACCGCCCCCCGCCGCTGCCCCGCGGATGCGCGACCCCGCCCCGACCCGGAACCGGAAGCGCGGGGGCGGTAGGGCGCCGGGTCCTGCGTGGGCGTGGCTCTGGGCGCGGGGCGAGGCCGGAGTGGCTCTTGGAGGGGCGGGGTTTAGGCGGGGCCTTGGGGCGCGGTCGGAGCGGGGCGGGGCCGGAAGGGCTTCGTTCTGGGCGAGGGGCGGGTGTAGAGGCGGGGCTGGGGAGCTGGGCTCCAGCTGAGGGGCGGGGCTATGGGCGCGGGGCGGAGCCGGGGCCCTTCTAAGAAGGGATTGGTTCTGGGCGAGGGGCGGGACTGTAGGCGGGGCCTGCGGGGGTGGTCGAAGCGGGGCGGAGCTGGAGCGCTTCTGACAAGGGCTGGGTCGGGGCGAGGGGCGGGGCCTCGGGGGGTTAGGGGCGGGGCTCCTGCTGAGGGGCGGGGAAAACAGAAGGTGCAACGACCGCCCCTGGAAACTGAGCGAGCCCCTGTCCGTGCCACGACCTCCCTGGACACGCAGCGCCTTCCTTCGCGCCGCTGAGGCCCGTCGTCTTAGCACGACGCCGGGCCCTGCTCAAGGACGGGCGGGTACCGGCTAAGCCGCGGCCCGCTCGGGATCCGGTACCGGCTAAGCCGCGGTCCGCTCGGGATCCGGTACCGGCTAAGCCGCGGTCCGCTCGGGGTCCGGTACCGGCTAAGCCGCGGCCCGCTCGGGGTCCGGTACCGGCTAAGCCGCGGCCCGCTCGGGGTCCGGTACCGGCTAAGCCGCGGTCCGCTCGGGGTCCGGTACCGGCTAAGCCGCGGCCCGCTCGGGATCCGGTACCGGCTAAGCCGCGGTCCGCTCGGGGTCCGGTACCGGCTAAGCCGCGGCCCGCTCGGGATCCGGTACCGGCTAAGCCGCGGCCCGCTCGGGATCCGGTACCGGCTAAGCCGCGGCCCGCTCGGGATCCGGTACCGGCTAAGCCGCGGCCCGCTCGGGATCCGGTACCGGCTAAGCCGCGGCCCGCTCGGGATCCGGTACCGGCTAAGCCGGGACCCGCTCGGGATCCGGTACCGGCTAAGCCGCGGTCCGCTCGGGATCCGGTACCGGCTAAGCCGCGGTCCGCTCGGGATCCGGTACCGGCTAAGCCGCGGTCCGCTCGGGGTCCGGTACCGGCTAAGCCGCGGCCCGCTCGGGATCCGGTACCGGCTAAGCTGGGGCCCGCTCGGGATCTGGCCTCCTTCCGGGGACTCAGGAGGCCGTCCTGGGTCACGGCGGAGTCACAAGGAAGGTAAAGCCAATGTCCGCGGACGGACTAAGTTCTGCAGGTCACACGTCACCGCGCTGTCCCCAGTACCCACGAGGCGGGCACTGGCACCGGCCCTGACAGTTTACGGAATCAAGTATGGGAAGAAGCTGGAGCGCCCTCCGCGTTTACTGCGTTTCTCTTCCGGGTCCGTGAAGCCAGAAGTGGTGCATCGTTCAGCCCCGCGGTTTTCAAGCGCCTGTTATGCCCCTGGCGGGTTTGCGGCGCCCTGAGGCTGCGGAATCCGGTCTGGAGAGCCTGACTGACATACAGTGTATTGTTCATTCCAGAGCTAGAGTTCAGGGGTCCACCAGGTGCAGGGGACACCCTGTCTCCTTACATCACGTGTCACCCAACTACCCCATACCCCCGCCCCAGGGTTGAATTGTGTCTCCCCAAAATTCACGTGTTGAAGTCCTAACCCCAATATCCATGAACATGACCTTATTAGGAAGCAGGGTCATTGCAGATGGAATTGGTTGAGTTAGGATGAGGTTTACGGGAGTAGGGGGACCCCTCATCCAGGACGACTGGCGTCCTCATGCAAAGGGGAAGTTTGGACACAGAGGCACATGCAGAGAGGACCCGTGCCAAGAAGAAGCCAGGGTGGGGAAGAGGCCTCCCCTCCCCCCTCCACTCTTGCCAAGCCGGGTTCCAGCAAGAATCCTAGACCCGTGTCCAGAGAGTCCCTGGAGCCCTGACAGTGACCAAGTGCCTCTTGCGCGCGCCCCAGTGCCAGGCCCTCCGTCTGAGCGCTCAGCCTGTCCTGAGTGAGACTCCCCCCGCCCCTGCGGTCCCCTCTTAGCAATCTCCACCGGCGACCTCTCCTGCTGCTCCTGGGCTGAAGCCCCCGCCCCCCACCGTATTCAGCGTTGAGTTTCCGTCTCTGCCCCTGCTGCAGTCCTGGAACAGTCTTCCCTACGCGTCTAAGCCAGGTCAGAGCAGTTGCTCCGGAATCCCGCCAGCAGCGGCCCTGCGAGGACAGGCCCTGTGGTCCAGAGAAGCCTGGGTCACAGCGCCACGCGGGCCATCTGGGCGCCTCCGTGGTGCCCTTGGGGCCTCGGGCAGTGCCTGGCGCCTGGCAGACGCTCCGTAAGGGAGAACTCAGCGAGGAACCAGGGGCGTCGAAACGACAGGAAGGCAGGCAAAGGCAGCGGGAATTTGCTTTATGGCTTCCACGGGATCCAGATTGCCGGCGACGCGCACCGGTGAAGCAGGAGCCGGCACGGTGCGTTCTCACCCGTCGCCCCCGTGGTTCGCAGCCTCAGCCGCCGGGTGCTCCCGGTCACCCAGACAGGGACGAGGTGACGCGGAAGGAGGGTGAGGACCGCAGTGGTGAGCGCAGCCGGCGTCGGGCCTCTACTGACCAGGTGCCCCTACACCTCTCTCTCTCTCTCTCTCTCTGTTTCCCAAGTAAATCCGCACAGCGACTCTAGGAGATGGGTACCACTCGCACCCCCACTGCAGAGATGAGTAAGCTGGCACAGAGGAGTGGGGGGCTAGACAGGGACGTGCAGGTCCTAATATGTCGGCGCTGGGGTCTGACCTCCGGCCGCCGGGCTCCAGCCGCCTTGCGACCTCCCTGCCCCGGATCCCATCATCACCAAATGTGCTTTCACAGCTGAGACGGGCTGGGCTTCCTGTGGGACTGTGTGCACAGGGGAGATGTTCGCACACACGTGCGTGTGCACCGTACAGGTAAGGAGGACTGTGGGCAGATGCCCGGAGCCACGTCCACACGGAGTACCAGGCGCATGTCACCGCAGGCTAGCAAATTCACCGACGTTTGGCGGGACACAGTGGGTTGCACAGGTGCTGTTGTCAAGGACTCCGCAGTGTGGGGGTGCAGAAGGTCAGACTGAGGGGGTGAGGACAGTGGTGCCCGTGCCAGGGGTCTTCCCCAGGAGCCCAGGGGACCACCTCTAACCTCACTCAATCCCGGGTGCCTAGCACGCTCCTTGTTCCGGCGGTGACACCCGAGCCCAGCGTTGGGACAAGGGGACGTGCAGGGGAGGGAGTGGGCCGGCTGCTGGGCACAGGCGGGGACAGAGGTAGAGGGAGTGAACGTAAATTAAGAGTGTGTCACACCGGACGCCTGGGTGGCTGAGTTGGTTAAGCAGCTGCCTTCGGCTCAGGTCATGATCCCAGCGTCCTGGGATCGAGTCCCACATCAGGCTCCTTGCTCGGCAGGGAGCCTGCTTCTCCCTCTGCCTCTGCCTGCCACTCTGTCTGCCTGTGCTCGCTCGCGCTCCCTCTCTCTCTCTGATAAATAAATAAAATCTTTAAAAAAAAAAAAAAGTGTGTCACACAAAACTCGCGGGGAGATCACTGCAAGGGAAAGGTGACAGAGTCGAGCGGTGACCGTTGCATCAGGGATACGGGTGGAGAAACGAGGTGGAGTACTTAGAAGACACAAGTCCCGAGACGTGGACAGCTGACCCCGAGGGGAGCCAGTGGTGCAGGTGTGGGCTGCGCACTGCCCCAGAGGGAAGCAGCCCCTCGCACGGCTGAAAGGCTGAGAGATACGCCTTTCTTCCCAGTGAGGACAGGTCCCAGCAAGTTAAGTCGGATGACCCGTGTGGTTGCTATGGAGACATCTGTGATGCCACACGCGCTCCCAGGATCCCACAGGACGTAGAGCTTCCGAAGTTGGTCGTGTCCAGGGCTGTGCCGGGCAGCAGGTCCACGCTCAAGCCCCTGCTCCCCTCGACACCTTGCTCTAGGCAGAGAGGCGCACAGGGGCTATCCGTGCAAGACACCCCCGTTCCTCCCGCCCTGCCCCAAGGATGTTGCCGGTCGGCAGAGCCAGCCCTCCCGAGAAGCAGAGCACGGTGCCCAACCTGATGGAGAAGGGCCTGATGCTGCTCCAGTGCATGGCCAGCCGGGACAACCTGGTCCCGGAGTGGAAGCTCCGCCGGAGACAGCAGTCCCTCAGCAAGTCGGCTCAGGCCATCAGCCGCTTCTACAGGAAGAAGGTGCGGGGTCTGGGAAGGGCGACAGCCGGGCCACGGCACAGCTAATGCGGGGCTGGCCTGCTTCTCGCCCTTGACGGAAGACCTCAGGGCCTGGGCGCCTCACACAGTTTTCCGAGTAGGCTTTGATGATGGACAAAGATGGGCTGATTCCGGCCGTGCAAAGAACTGGCAGCCCGGAAGCCTGGGAGAGAAGGTGGCCTTCCGCCCTAAGCCTTCGGGGGTGGGGCGGCTCGAAAAAGAGCCAAGAAGGGGGAGGAGAGGAGGAGGACGGGACAGAACAGCTGGCCGGCTCCCGAGTCCACCGTGGGCTCAGGCAGACAAGAGTCGGGCCCCAGATGGATGCCGGCAGTTTCTCCAGTGGGAGCGTGTGCCTGTCCTGAAGTCTGCGGTTCCTGGGGACGGGGGCCGAGGGCTGTGGTCGGTGCACATGGCTTCCAGGGTCTTGCTGTCCCCACTCCAGCAGGGCGAGTACAAGCAAGCCCCCAGCCCCGAGGACACCAGCTTCACGGCCAAACTGAATGAGCTGAGAAAGGCGTTCCTCGAGCGCCCTGGCTGCCCTCAGTTCAGCACCAAGGCCACGTCCATGTCTCATTACGGTGAGAGCCGCCCACGAGGGGGCCCCGTGTGGAAACGACCTCCCTCCCAGGAGGAGCGGGCTGACCTTCCCGACCCCGGTCAGCCGGAGCTGACTGGGAGTGGTGGGAACTCCCTGTGCGCGCAGAAGCAGCAGCCGCAGCACGCCCACGGCCGGCGGCAGGGGTGGGGGAAGGAAAGGCTTCTTGCTTTCCTCTTGTCTCTTTCACCAGACTCAGTAGGATTGGGAGCAGGGGAGAGGGAGGAGCTTCAAAATTCCAGAAGCTGCAGGAAAGAGGTCCTGAGGCCAAAGATAGGAACAAACCCTGGTAAGGGGCCCAGCCACCGTCTGGGGTGACCTCACGTCGTTCCGACCTGGGAGAGCAGGAGGCTTTGAGAGCAGCCAGGCACTCAGAGGTCACAGGGGACAGTGGCCAGGCCGGGCAGTGTCCCACGCCTCCCAGTTCCTGGGCCTGCACTGGTCCACGTCCCCACACATGGCCTTGTCCTCAGGGACAGGGACATGGAGGCTCAGCGCCTGTGGCTAGCGATGGGGGCCTTGCTCATGTCAGAAGCAGGAGCCCTGACCTGTGCAGGCCCTGAGCCCCCCTTTCTCAGGGCTGGAACTTCAGAGAGCAGCCAGTATTCCCGGTCCATGAATTCTGGCAGCGTTGGGATGGGCCGAGGGGCCACATTGTGTCTTACACGCAGTCCACGGGGCCCCCGCCACTGGCGTGATTCCTGATGGCTGGGGAGAGATGGGGTCTGCCCCTCTGGGTCGAAGGGCCTTCTGGAGACTTTGGGGCCGAGCCATGTTTCAGAAGGGCACTCGGGCTCTTCCAGGACCTTCCAGGAGGACCACGAGTTTGCAGAGATTAAGTCGCACCTGGGCTGTTCCCGGTGGGCACAGAAATGGCAGGCAGGAGGACAGAGCCGTGGTTCCACTTAGTCGCAGGGTTCAATCCCGTACATCCACGGAGAAAAGTCACCTTTAATCCCACTTGAAGTTTAAAAAGAAAGGAAACCGTCTTCCCTGCCCGGGAGTTCTTGGGAAGATGTGGCCTTCCCTGTCCTCAGCAGGTGTTTCTAACCCTCTGCAGGCTCAGCCACCTCGGCCCAGGTGGCTGAGGAGTTGTGCACGGGCTCTGATTCCTGGAAGGTGACCCAGGACCCGTCCTGCAGCCAGTGGGCCTCGGACACGAAGGTGGACGGTGAGAGCCGGGATGAGCATGGCCCCGGGGTCCTCTCCTTGGCACACAAGCTCTGAGGCCTCGGCCTGCACCTGCCAGGGCCGCTGCTCCCCCCGGGGCTCCCTGATCATGCCCGCATGGGACTCCCTTCCCAGGACCCCCTGCCCGACCCTACGGCCCTTACAGAGGATGCGTCCCTCCGCGAGTAGAACGTGCTGTTCCCACACACAAATGGGCTTGCTTCGGTCTATCCAAAGATGATCTCCGCACACAGAGGTCTGAATGCGAGGAAACACAAATGTCCAGGCCATGAGCGTGACCCCCGGTGTCCTGGCTCCTACCCTCTGGGGGTCTCCAAGGGCTGTTTTGACCATCTCCCTCCCTTTCTCCAACACACACAGGGACAGATGGGGAGGGACGGACGTAGACGGCCAGCAGGAGGAGGTGTGGAGGAGCCCAGCTGGGCAGTGAAGGGTTTCCTTTCGGGGTCTTGCGAGGAGGACACCCCCGTGGAAGGCTCCAGGGCAGCTCAGCCCGCAAAGAGTCTGACACCCATGGCTTCTCCACAGGGTACCTCCTTCCCTTTAGTAAGAGTGCCTGTGAGTTCAACTACTTGCGGAAGAGGAGCGAATCCCAGACCATGAGCCCGGTGCCCAGCAGCCCTGTCCTGGCGCGGAGTTACCCAAAGAGGCGGCTACCCTGGTACATCTCGGTCATCCACGAGAAGGTACGGCCGCGGGCACAGAGCCCTGAGCGGCAGCGCGACCCTGGTGCCCCAGCGGCGTGTCCGGCTTGAGAGGAGGCCCGGCCAGCCCTCTTGTTCAGGTGTCTGCTTAGCTGTCCAAGCAGGTCCCCAGACGCGGCCGAAAAGGACCCCCAGGACCCTCCTTAGGTTCCCACGACTCGGCTCTTTTCCAGACCTTCGGGCCTTCTGGCAGGCCGAGCCGGTGGGGTCTTGTCCCCGCCGGCGAGCAGGGGCCGCACGTCTCATGACGTCACCATCCATACCTCTGACCCACCATTTCCACTGAAGAGGATATATTCTTGGAAAGAGTAGTGATGGGCTCCATGAGCAGAGGCCCGCCTGCGAGGTCACCGGCCGTGATATCACACTCGGCGTCACTGTTGGCGACAGCCCGGCCCGCCGGTCCCCCTTCGGTGTCAGAGTCGCTGTGGCCTTAAAGCGAGCAGTCAAGACGTGGGCGTGGGAAGGCGCCGTCTCCTTCCTGCTGTTCTCTGGAAGAGTCTGTGTGAGGGGAGGCATGCGGCCCTGAGGCCCCCACGGGCCGGGGCTGCCGACTCAGATTCGCTTCCTTGGAAGAGACTCAGGCTTCCCCCTCCCTCTTGCTTCAGTGTAGATAAGCCATGTTTTTCAAGTAATGCGTCTGCTTCATGTAAACTTTCAGATGGATTCGCCGGAGCCTGTGCCCGACGGTCTCTTCAGACCCGCTCCTGGCTGCGGGGGTCAGGGGAGAGAATGACGGGCGCAAGCGAGCGCCGCGCCATTTGGGGCCAACGGTGGGTGCGCGACGCCCAGGCGTGGCTCCGCCGGCCTAATGCCACCTTTACTCCTGACGCTCTGCATCTTCTGACAGACGTCGCCGTTTCAGAAGTGCCGTATCCTGAGACTGCTTTCGGGAACGCCCGAGGCTAGAGTGAGGCGGAGACACGCAGGTCTCTGTCGACCGAAGTTCTTGGCAAACCGCGGGAAGGAGAACGCCCCCTCGTGGGAGGGCCGCGGAGGGGCTTCAGGCTTGGCTGCCTCCAGGAGCTTGGAAGCTGTCCTTAGGGTTCTCTTTCTCTGTCTCCACCTGGTCTGAGCCGGCAGAGGGAGCGCGTCTCCCCTGGTTGCAAGACAACCACCCGCAGCTGGGCCGATGTCCGCTCAGCGGTCTGCCGCGAGGCAGGTGCATGGGTCTGGATCACCATGGCCCCGGGGGAAGGAGTGTGCTTTCTGCCAAGCTATTTTAGCTTAGTCGTGTACATGATCCCGTGCACCCGTGAGGTCCCCGCGGTCCGGCCACACCTGCCCCTTCCCCCTCCCGCCTCCGCCTGGGCCTCTGCGCCCCTGACCTTGCTGCCCCCTCCCTTCTGCCGCAGCTCGTTCCCGGATCCCTCCGGTGGATGCCCAGGCCTGGTCTCCTTGCCTGCCCTGGCCCACGCGTGGGCGGCTGTGAGTCTGTCCTCACCACAGCTCAGCCTCAATACGCGGCGTTGATATCTTGAAGCTGTGGACTTGACTCTTGATCGTGTTCGTTATCGTTCTGTTTGAGCCGTTTTCTCTCTTCCTCTGCGCCTTCTGGTTCTCTGATGCACGGGCCTCCCAGGAGCCTCGCACTTCAATCCCAGATATCTGGAGGAGTTCCGAGTTCCTTTCCTTTCCCTCCTGGGATGGTGTGGTGTCCACCTCCGGCCCCAGGGTCTTCCTTTTCTGTGCTCTCTGTTCAAAGTGCTGATGGCGAGTCCTTGTCTCCCAACACGTCAGACCCCAGTCTCCACCGCTGAGAGTATGAGATTAGAAGGGGGAGGGGCAGAGGGTCTGGCTCCCTGACCCGCCGCAGGAGGTGGCTCTCAGAGGGTGCTGCTGGCTCGGTGCGGGGCCGTGCGGAAGAACGGTGTCCCCCGCTGCGACTGGGGGCTGGCCGGGGCCCAGGCCTGAACGGGAGGTGGCTCGAGCCTCTCCCGGCGAGGATTTGGGCCCTGCCTGTGGGCAGGAGTGGCTGGGATGTCAGGGTCTGCTCTTTGTGGGCTCGGAGATGTGGCTGTGCCGGTGCCGAGAGAGGGCCGGGGGTCTGGGGAGCCCGTGCGGCATCCAGGGGCTGCCCGTGCTTTTGTGCCCAGGATCACTGCCTGCTGTCGCTGGGGGAGGAGGTGAAGCGCCTGTCCGAGCTGGAGCTGCGGCTGCGGAAGAAAGAGGAGGAGGTCCTGGCCCTCCAGGAGGAGAGGGAGGCCTTGAAGAGGCAGCTGAAGTGCCTCCTGAAAAGCGAGGGCCAGGAGACATTTGTGTGCCGGCGCGTGAGGGTGAGTAGCAGCCGAGCCGCAGGCTCTGCTCCCAGTCGCCCGAAGGTCCTGGTGGCCACAGGCCCCTGGCTAAGGCCCCAGCATCCCGGGAGGCTGCCACGTTCTCGTGGGAGCTCAGACCCCTGTGCTAGGCTGCCAGCTTGCTCTCACGCCTGGGACAGGTCATGCCGCTCTCTGGGCTCGCTTTCCGCACCTGTAAGATGAGGGCCGGCCCGTCTGAGATCCTGGAGGTCGAAAGGCCCCCAGCAGCTGAAGTCTCCAGCCCTGGCTTAGCCATGGTCCCTGTGGGCATGGTGGCCCGGATTCACCCATCTGTTCTGGCTGCCGGGTGCTCAGGGTCCTTGCCTATAAAGCAGGGAGAGGGGAGCTGCCCCTCCCCAGGTCTGGGCAGAGGACTGAATGAGGCAGGTCCTGGGGTGGGGGTGGGGGGCAATCGGTCACCTGGTCTTTCTAAAACCTGATTTCCTTCATACCTGGGGATACACCCTGGCATTAGGCCAGGGGCACACATGAGGTGGGGTGGGGCCTCAGATCACCACATAATCCCCAAGATGCCACCCGAGAAAGCTGCCGCACACACGGATGGCATCATACGGGGCGGGGGGCAGAGGTAGCAGGCGTTTGAAGAGGCCTGGGAGCATCACTTGCCTTCACTGTTTCCGGGCCTCTGGGGGCTGTCAGAGAGGCGTGAGCCCACACTGGGCCTGCAGGGACAGGCAGCGGGGCCATAGCAGGCTGGCAGGGACAGGCAGCGGGGCCATAGCAGGCTGGCCCTCCATTCTTGGAACAAAGCAGGGCTGCCCGCTGCTGCAAGGCTGTTCTCTCGGGCTGACCCAGCAGAGCCAGAAACCACACTGTTCCCAGGGCTGCCCCTTGGCTGGTCACCACCCCCCCGGCAGGGCCCATCTGTAGGTCAACACCCACTTTCTCAACAAGACAGTGCCCTTGGGAGGAAGACACCGGGTCCCCCTTTCCCTGGCAATGTGGAGAGGCTACTGTCTCCTTGCAGAAGGACAGGTCTCAGCAGGTCACCTGGGGGAGCTGAGGGCGCACTTCGGAACCCTGGGGCTCATGCGGACTCTTCCAGGACCCTGTGCCAAAGCCCGCTGGGAGGCTGAGCATCCTGAAGACCTTCTTCAGAGATGAGGAGTTGCTGCAGCGCTGGAGGCAGGTGCGGGCCGGCTGGACCCTGGGCGGGCAGGCGGGGCCCCGGGCTAGCTGTCCGGGGCTGCTGCGCGATGCTGGTGTGCTCCCTGCAGCTCCGAACATCGGCCTCAACCACGCCTGGGGGAACCAGATGCAGGGTGGCGGGGCAGCTCCCAGAAAAGGGACTCCAGCCCTCCTGCCCCAGGGAGGCCGGGCAGTGGTGGTCTCCAGAGACTGTCGAGGCAGTGGGCAGTGTGCTCCCTCGCCCCTGCACTCCTGCCCAGGACCCCCTCCCTCTCCCAGTGTCAGGCGGAGTCTGCCCTGATCTGCCGAGGCAAGGACCTGGACAACATTGGCGGCCAAGAGGAAGAGGCTGCAGGCGCGGAGGCAGAGGCAGCGGAGGACGAGGAAGGGAAGGGCCCAGCAGGCAGGAAGGGGGCTGCACCCAAGGAGGGGGGTGAGGAGCAGGAGCAGCTGGAGGAGGAGGAGGAGGTGGTGGAGGAGGAGGAGGAGGAGGAGGAGGAGGAGGAGGAGGAGCTGGAGCTGGAGCTGGAGGAGAAGGAGGAGGAGGAGGACCAGTGCAGGCGGAGCTCCCGCTCCCTGGAGGAGGCTTTTGAGCAGGAGCTGATAGCCCAGCTGGAGGGGTACGAGCAGGTGATCCAGGAGTTCCAGGCAGACCTGGAGATCACCAGGACCAGATACTCGCTCGCAACAGGTGGGGCGCTGGGGGCCCGGGGGCCCCCGGAGGGAGGGAGGCCCAGGGGACTGAGGGGCACAGGCAGGAGGCAGCCGTCCTCCGCCTGGGGCCGCGGAGCCCGTCTGTCTCGGCGTCCCAGCCCCCGGCCCTCTCTCTCCTCCTCCCCACGCCTCACGCAGGGGCCATCGCATCTTTACAACGCCAAGTGGATTTCCAGGAAGCCCGGCTGCAGACGCTGAGCACGGAGAATGAGAGCCTGCGGAAGGAGCTCCGGGAGCGGAAGGAACAGCTACAGGCCATGTCCAACAAGGTGGCCGTGCCCCCGTCACGCAGCGGGCACCAGCAGCCCCACCCACCCCCGCCATCCTGAGCCGGGACGGCCCGTCCTGGGTTACACATGCCCCCTGGCCCTGCACTGTCCACTGGCCCGCACTGTCCTCCCTGGCCTGCTTGGCTCTTGGCCATCTCACCAGCATCCCCGCATGCTCGGGTCCCGGGGTTAAGCACATGCCGGTCCTCCGAGCCCCACCTTTGCTAAGCATTTTGTTTTATCGAAGTTATTCATGAGCACAGCCTAAAAAGTGAAATAATCTCACGGGTTTGTCATCCAACAGGGGCGTGTCCCATCCTGGCCCCTCTCGTGTGCCCAGCCCCCTGGGCCGACTGCTCTCAATTCTTCCTTAGGAATCACTTTGCAGGTCTCCAGATGGCGTGCTTCTAATGTCCATCCTGGAATATTCTCCAGCCTCGCACGGTCTAGTGCTTCCCTCCCCCTCCTGGGGCCCCCAGCACAAGGAGGTCAGCCTCCCGCCAGTGCCGTCCCACCACGATGGGGTGCCCAGGGTAGGGCTGTCAGCCGCTGATGCCCATCTGGGACTCAGATACGGGTTTTGCCGAGCAGGATTAAGGTTTCTTTTCTTTTCTGATCTACTCCTGTGTTTTCACTGGAGCGCATCCTGCACAAGTCTTCTGACGAAAGAATGATTGTGTGTAAACTTGGGGGGCACATATTCTGCTAATGTCCTTATTGTACACATCAATAGAATTTGGTGGGATACCAAACCGCAGCTGGGAGAGCATTTTGCATCCGCAGTGAAGGCACTGCCCGTGCGCCCTCGCAGCAGGGGCTGCTGGGGGAAGCCCTGCACGTTCCCAACTCTGGCTTGCCTGGGATTGCGGTCTGGGTCCGCTGCTGCCTCTACAGAAAACCGCGGGGCTCTGTCTTTGTCCCAGGTGTCCTGAAACTCCTCTCTGGAAGTTTACATTGTTTATTTTGTTTTTTCTTCCCTCTGTCTTGTTTCTTGAACCCTCCTCCTGGAGTCCCCGGGCCCCTGTACCTCCTCCTCTTGCTGTCTGCTCCCTCCTGCTCCCCATCTCCGGGTCATCTGCTCTACTGCCCATGTTCCCGGCACTTTACCCAGTCAACTCCTGGGCTCTGCTTTCTCCCACGGATGGCTTCTGAGCTCTCCCTGTTCTCTGAATGTCCTTCTTTCATTTCACGATTCAGTGTCTTGTCTATCCCTTACGGAACACTCACCATAGCTGGGCTCAACCTCCCCAACCTTTGTAATCCCCTGCAATTGCCCTGCGTCGCTGTCTTGGTGTCTGTCATTCCTGAGAGAGCCTCACTCGTGCCAGAGCTGAGTGGGGTCTCTGAGCACATGGTAGTAAGTTTGTGCTTCACACACATGGGCACGTGTGGGCCGACCGTTTGAAGGTCATCTTGTTAGTTCTTCTGGGAACCTGGAAATTTCTTGCCTAGAATGAGAAGGCCTAGCTACTGGTGTTCTGGGAGCCAAAATGGGAAGACAGCATGGGCGTCCACATTTGGCACCTGCATCCCCCCTCTGGAGCCTGGGGGGTCCACCCTCCCCTGAGCCTGGCACCTCCGCAGCCAGAGACCCTCTGCTGTGCCCCCAACATCCAGCCTCCTGATACGTGACCATGGTGCAGGCTCCCGGCCGTCTGAGGGCAGGGACCGGTCGGCAGCTCTCAGTTTCTGGAAAAGTCTCACCAATCCTCCCCACATTAGACTCCAGTTCCAGAAGCACTGGGATTTCTGAGATTTAGGGACCAGAAGAGTGAGCTGGGCTTGTTTTCGACTCCCGCCCCTGCTGGCTGAGGATCTGGCCTTCCAGGCCCTGCTCTCCAGCTCTCCACGTGTTTGCTGTCTTCCCCTCTCCCCGGCCGGCAGAAATCCCGCCGCTTTCACCGAGCTGAGGCTCAGGGAGAAAAGCTGGACGCGAGCGCTCTGTGTCCTCTTGCGCCCAAGTCCCCTGAGCCAACCCCCGTCTGCCTTCCAGTTCTCCAACCTCAGGGAAGACAAGAAGCTCAAAGAGATGACGGGCATCATCGAGAAGCACAACCTTCTTCTCCGCCAGGTGACCGCCAGGTGACCGCCAGGTGGCCGCCAGGTGTGGTTGAACAGCCCGGTCGCTGTTCTGGCCGTCAGTCCTGACGGCGGGCCGGCAAGACGAGCCGGAAAGCCCTTGGCAGTGAGTCGGGCCCGGCTGCGGCAGCCCCCCCGGGCCGGGAAGCGCGCGCTCCCGCAGCCCCTCCGCCGTCGCTGGCTCCAGACCGACCGGGGGTCCGTGACCGTCGGCTGCCTTTTCTCGGAAGGGGCGGGCGGGGACGCAGGCGACCCGTTTGGGCCGAGGGGCCAACTCCCTGGCCCTCCCCGGCTCCCTGCAGCAAGTGTCGGAGCTGCAGAGCCAACTGGACAAGCAGGAGCGCGCCATCGCGGAGTACGACGCCAAGGTCAGCCAGCTGCAGGCGCAGGTGAGCCAGAACCAGAACCACCTGCAGAGACGGAAGTGGCTGCAGGAGGAGATGCTGAGCAAGAACGAACTGATCCAGCAGGCCGAGCAGCAGGCGCGCGTGGCCCTGGAGAGCGCCCAGTCCCGGGTAGGCCCCGCCCCGCCGCCCCGCCCCTCCGCCCGCCACGCCCCTCCGCCACGCCCCGCCCCGCCCCGCGGGAGGCCACCGCGCGCCGGGTGGGCGGGGCCGTGCGCGGGGAGGGCGGGGCCTCGGCGCGCTGCTCCTCCTAGCCCCGCCTCCGCACGGGGGAGGCGCTCCGGGAACTCCCGCAGGGAGCGCGAAGGGGTGCTGGGGCTCGCACAGCTTGCGGGGTGGCGGGAGGGGGCCCCGAGGCCGGGCGGACCGCGTCCGGCTTGCGCCGTGAGGGGCACGAGGGTTGGGGTAGCCGGCCTGGAAGGAGCGCTCCGGGACGGGCGCGCGGGGCAACGCCGTCTGTTTGTCGTCCTCGGGGAGCGCGCGTGGGTCCGGGCGGCTCCGGGCAGCTTCCCGACCCGTCGGACGGTGCTGGGAAGCCGGTGTTCGTAGCGTCCTCGCTGCTCACACAAGAGCCTGCAGCTGGAGGGGCGAGGAACCCTCCAGCCCCCTGGAGCTGCGCGGGGGTGCCGCTGGCGTGCGGAGAGCCCCACCCCGTGTCGCAGCCCCCATGCTGCAGGCCAGCAGAAGCACAGACAGAGGCGCAGGGCCGTCGGGCCGGAAGGAAATCAGCCAAGAGCCGACCCGATCCAGAATCCAAAAACCAGAAAAGAGAAAGTCCTGTGCCCGGAGGTTTTTGCAGGGACACCTCCCCCTCCAGTGCCTGCTGTGGCGGGCGTGATTGCCCCACTCCCGCAGGGGCCAGCCTCCCGGTGGGTAGCTTGGCAGCATCACCCAGGGCCCCCTCGCTCTCCTAAAACTGTTTGGGATCATCCGGTGGTCCCCCTGCCAGAGTGTGGATGAGCCGTGGTGGCCCCCTCTGGTTCTCCCTGGAGTCTGGTAGTGCCTGGAAGGCCGTGTTGAGAAAGTTTATGGGGCAGGTCTGGGGGCTGCAGGGAGTGGTGCCATGCCGTGACCCATGAGTAACGCCTGAGACAGCCCGGGCCGTGGGGCACTGTGGCTGGACACCCAGGTGACCGTCACCCCTGCCCAGCAGGAGTCACCTTCCAGTACAGGGGGCAAGGCCCCCATTCCCTCGGTAACCCCTACACCCCATAGGGAAATGCTCAGAGCTAGCCTCAATCCACACTGGAAAGAAAGGAAGCCCCCTCCCCACCCAAGATCCAGGGGCTCCTAACACGCCCTCTGTCACTTCAACGCTGTCCCGGGGCAAAGTGGACTGGCCTTCAGCCCTATGGAGGCGGGGCAGGCTCCCTGGAGGCTGGCTCCCACGTGGCACTTCTGCATTGTCAGGGCTTCTGTTCACGAGGAACTTGGGGGACCTGTCTGAGTGCTTCTGGGGCACAGATTGGAGGAGGTGGGCTGGGACACGGCACTCGCACGACGATGCTGTCGGCAGCTAGACTAGACAGCTTTACCTCTGTCCTAGTTAACGCCTGGTTACCGCCTGGCTCCTGGCTGGCTAATGCAAACAGGGTTCTTTCACTGACCCCAAGCACGAACTGTCTCACCCTCCCGAGAGCAGGAGGAAGGGCTTGCAGGACAGTGGGAGGGCCACAGGACAGACGACCGACGGAGGGCCGCTGCTAACAGTGAGGGGCTCATCTGCAGGCAGGGTGTTCCTTGGGGGCACCACAGAGTCTCCCCCCGGGGCAGGAAGGGCCGTGCCAGTGCCCTTGGGGACAGGATGGCCTGGGGACGCTTTGGAGACCTTGTACTGTTTTTTTCTTTTTTTTTTGTACAGGTTTACTTCTTCAATTAAAAAAGAAAAAAGGTAGTAGAAAGTCTTAAAGACTGAGTGCCCAGTGCCCTGGGTCTGGGTTTTGATCGGGCACCTTCTAGCTCACAGGCGGACCTGCGGCCCCTCCAAACACTTCCATTTCCTAAAGCTGTGAAGAGTGAGGACAGATCTACCGTCTGGAAAGCTTCCCTCAGGGGTGGGCTTGACTGGCTCCCCCCTTGCCTTTGCTCACAGCTTGAGAGACTGAGAAACAAGATCATCCAGGCCACCTTCAGCACCTCCGGGGCCAAGTCTTTTGCTACTGAGATCTCTGACAATGACATTCTAGAAGCTTTGCAGGTATCCCCAGCACTGGGCTGCCTCCTGGTCCCTGAGGCTGTCTCCAGGGTGCCCCTTGCTGATCTGTGGCTGGGGACTGAGGGGACCCCCATTCTTGTCCTGGCTGTTTCACCATTCATTGCGTAGCCCGGGATCATCCTTGCTCTCTGCTTGGGGAGAGGGGACCAGATCACCCTCTGGTGAGGCTGGACTGCTCTCAGCATTCAGCTCCGGGGTGCTGTGGGGACGGGGCCAAGCTGCTGAGGTCCTAGAGATTCGCCAGCAGCAGGAGCACCCCCCCACACACCAGCTTCTGTCCTCGTTGGAGGGTGCTTCTTAGGACCTCAGCAGGACCCGGCCATGGCCCCCCCTCCCTGGCCTTGGTTCAGGCTGTCATCTCGCTGACCCCAAGCACAGGCCTCACAGTGGGAGGGCGGTAGGAGAAACAGTGCAGGCTTTGGGGCTAGCAGGAGCAAGCCCCCCACCTCCGCGGGCCTTGGCTGACAAGCGGTGGGCTGCCTCTTGGGTTCGCTGAGCCCTAGAGCCACCCTCTGCACATGGGAGAGAGCCTGTCTGCCTTCTGGGCACGGCGTTGGGGGCGGGGATCTGGGAGAAGAGCCCCCGACTGTCACGTGCTCTGCGCAGGGCCCCGTGGATTCTCCTGAGGGGCCGCTTCTGTCCCTGTGCTCCGAGCCTCCCATGGCATGGCCTGTGCCTCACTCAGCAGGTGCCTATGACCTTCCAGCACCCACATTTCCGCGAGCCCTGATTTCCTTCCTCTGTGTCATGGGGTAGGGCCCTGTAGGGTAGCAACAGCCTGGTGGGGGGACCTGCAAGACGACCTGGGGCGAGGCCTCTGCCGCCCGGCTCCTGTTGCTTGGTGTGGAGTGAGGGAAGGAACGAGCGACGGGAGGAGCCCCCAGGAGCCCCCAGTAGCCAGGAAAGAAGCCCTTCCCCTGCTGGACACCAAACAGTGATGCGCCAAAGCGGGAGAGGTGAGGGAGGGGCCGGCCGTCTCCCTGTGTGCGGGACAGACTCGATGGCCTCTGAGCTCTCTTGGTCTGGGCGGCTCCACATTCTTGGAGGACGTAAGTGGAGCTGGCGCTGCTTCAGGGGAGAGGGGACCCCCGCCCACCTGTGGCAGCCATCTCTTCCCAACTCCGAATTCTGTGGCTTCATCTCGGGCGTGGGCTCAGCCCCGGTGCGGGTGTTTCCAGCCCAGAAGTTAGCAAACACTACAGACCAGAGCTCTCCCCGCTGGAGAACAGAGCCACGGTCCGTGCACACCACTGTTGCGGGCCGGCCGCCCTCGTGGGGGAGAGGCAGGGTCCCTGCAGCCTTGGGCTCATCTCTGTTGCAGAGGATCATCTCTGAGAGAGCCGACTACTACAATCAGCTCAAACAGAAAGGCGTCAGAGTGCCTCCCCTGCAGCAGACAGAGGCCCTGTCCTCCCTGAACAAGTCCAAGAAGACCACCTCCAAGTAGATGCAGCCCGGGCCCCCAGACGCCGCCTGCCCGCCCAGCGGACCTGGGGACCCAGCTCAGGGCCACCCCTGTGTGGCCTGGCCTTTTCGCTTTAGAATTAAACTCTGTCCTTGGCCATGGACTCGGCTCTTCCTTCTCTGGGGACTCATGGGGGCCTGGGGGACAAACACATTGCCCCCCTTCCTGGGGAGACCCCCCCACTGAGCCAGGGCCCACCCCCGAGACCCCGCGGGCTTGGGAGGCCTGAGACTCGGTGCCCATCCGCTCTCCCTCCCCCTGCTGCACAAACCCATGAGGTGGGGGCTCCCCTGGCTGGGGCACGGCTTGGACCGGTTTGGAAGACGGTGGCGGCCGTTTTCGACGCCTGTTCCCGTCACTGCTGCGGGAGTGAAAGCTCTAGGAGGCCACGCACCCTGATCTGCGCGTTCGCCGGGTCTGCGTCCCGCACCTCGCAGGTTCGCGGCCCCGCGACGCGCTGAACGCAGGCACCCGAGCGCGGCGGCTTGTCTCTGCCCCCACCTCCACCCGCCTGTGCACGCAGCCGGCCTTTCCCGCTTCGCGCTCGCCCCGGGCCCAGTGCGGGAGCCGAGGAACAGCGGGGACCCCCGCGCAGGCTCCCCGGGGCGCCGGGCTGGGCCGCCTCGTCGGTCGGAGCAGAGCCGGGAGGCTCCAGGGCCCGCTTCTGCACCAGTGCCCGGCACCCGCGCGGCCCCCTCACCCCGGGACCCCCGAGGGCCCTGCTGCCGGCAGCCCCCTCCCCTGCAGACCCCAGCCCACGGGGGCCCCCCCCTCCTCTGCCGACCCCTCGTCCCCGCGGCACCCTCTCCCTCGTGGTCCCCGCTCCCCCGCAGCCCCGCCTCTCCCCTGCAGCCCCTACAGCCTTTCCCCCGGCAGCACGCGCGCCCTCCCGCCGCGCCCTCCGAACACCTCCGGCCTGGGGTGGGCGCCCGGGTGCGGGCTTCGCCGCTGCCCCGCCCCCGGCCGCCCCGCCCCCAGGCCCCGCCCCTCCCTCCGGGACACGTCTGCGCGGCGCGGGGGACCGAGGGCGGTGGAGCGCGCGTCCGGGGCAGCTTCGTGGTGAGGCGGGCGGAGGAGGTGGGCCTGCCGCGTCCTCCCTGCCGTGCGAGGGGCCGCCCGGGGGTCCCGGAGCTGCGGGGTGGGCGGGGGGCGAGGCTCGTAGCGCTGACCCGGCCGGGCGGCCGCGTGCGGGAAATGTCCGCCGGCTCCTGCTGGCAGCGGGGACACCCCGGCGCCCGCTTCCCCTCCCGCTGCTCGCAGGGCCGCTCACCTTCACCTTTTCTTCATTTTGTTTCTTTTTTTTTTTAAATTTTGAGGCCTCGGGGATCCGCTGCACGTCGGACCTTGACCTGCGGCCTGGGAGGAGGCGGGCGAGATCCACCGGCCGGGCTCTGACCGCCTGACCGCCTTCCTGGGCGCCGGAGTCCGGGCCCCCACGCCAGGACTCTCCCTGCGTAAGCTGTGGGCGCCTCAGGTGCTTTGGGGGAGAAGGGGTCTGAGGTATGCGGTGGTAGCCCCAGAGGGTCCCCAGCTTGGGTGTCTCCAGGTACCGGGGGATGGGGGCTAGAGAGCCAGGCCCTCAGGATCCCCGCTCTGAGCACCTCCCCAGCTTCTGGTGGCTCCGTCCAGAGGTGGCTTCAGAGCCACCACCTAGTCTCCGTCAGACGGGAGTGCTTTCCCCTGCCCGCCGCAGGAGCCCAGGCTTGAGCAGGTGGGGTTCACTCTTCTCAAGAAGCCCAAAGTGGGTGAGGGCTGGTGCTGCAGGGGTATCTGGGTTGCAGTGTGGCTGCTGCAGCTCCGGCCATCGTGCGAGGGCAGGAGGAAAGTGGTTGCTATTTTTTTGGTCAGAGTGAGAAACCGTGAGCTCCGCTGCGCTCCAGCCCTTTGCGGGCCTCCTGGTGACGTGGGAAAGCAAGAGCCAAGGTATTAAGCTTGTCTTCGGCCCCGGCTGTCATTTGGGGTGGCACATTGCTGCTGGGACAGAATGGGGACTCTGCCCACGGGCGGCAGGAGGGGACGTCAGGTGGGCAGCCCCAGAGTCGGCCTGGAGCCCGTTTCCCACGCACACCTGGGGAAGCGCAGCCCACACTGTGCAGACACGCGGCCTCCCTTGGGCCTGAGAACAGCCACGATCTGAGTGGCTGCAGCAAAGCAGGTGCCCCGACCTGAGACGACCTGAGAGGCAGGTCTCGTGGTTCGGAGACAGGCTCCCTTCCTTCCTCCCGCTGGCCTGGGATGGGGGAAGGGTGGACGCAGAAGCGCGTTGGGGGTGGGTACGAACTGCCATCCCGTGAGTTTCTGGGTTAGCCTGCTGTGCCTTTAAGCCTCTCTCCGGGGTTCCGTGGAAGGGGGTCCCTAGCAGGGAGACCCCTGCATCTCCAGCTCCTGCACTCCTGGCAGGCCCAGGGACCCACAGGCTCTGGCTTTTCCTGTAGGCAGTGGCGGGGGGTGGGGGCTGCCCCTGGGTCCGGCTGGAGGACACAGGACACAGCTGCCGGTGCTCTGGACGCTCCAGCCTCCCAGGAAGGGTCTGGCCCGTACCAGCCACCGCCCTGTGCCTTGTCTTCCCAGCCTCTGGAGACGCTCCGGGGCCTTATCAGTCAGGAATGGGGAGGGAAGGCAGGCAGTTACGAGGTCAAGGACCCATGGTTTCGGCCAGGGCGGCCTCAGCTCTGCCAGAGCCCCCTCTCCTCCCCCTGGGTGGGGACAGCCTCTAACATTCCTGAGGGAAGGGTGTGCAGCCTCCCGGGGTTGGAATTCTGCCTTGGCCTCCTCCCATGTGACCCTGAGCAAGTGGCCCCACCACTTGGCGTCCTGGTCCCCTGGGAGGCCAGGTGAGAAGGTGGGGAGGGGGGGAGCCAGCCCACAACCCCCCCCCCAGACCCTGGCCTTCACCGCAGCCCCACCCAGAGCCCCAGCCGCTGCGCTCACCGGGATCATGGGTTACGGGGAGTCGGACACCCGCACGCCTGCCTTGGTCTCCCTGCCCTGAGTGCCTCGGCCCGCCTCCTGCCCCTCCTTCCTCCTTCCGCAGCCCTGCAGCATGCAGCCCCAGGAGAGCGGCATCCAGTACAGCAGGTGGGATGACCGCAGCCAGGACGAGGTCCACGTGGCGGCCGGGTCCAGCGCAGAGGCGCCCTGGAGCTGGGAGCGGTGAGGGCCCACAGGCCGGCGGGAGGAGGCTCCTCGTCCCCCCTGGTGGCTTCTGTGCTGCAGGGCGCCCCACCCCAGCCCCGGCAGTCCCGGCCAGCCCGGGCCCTGCACCTCCCTCGCTGGGGTCCCTCCTGTCCCCCAAGTCGGCAGAGTGCACAGGCCACCCTCCTTCGGGGTCCCCCTTCCCCAGGGCCCTCTCCTTTCCAGCCTAGCCCCCCAGTCTACTCGGGGACGGGCTCATGTGTGGGTGCTTCTCTCCCTAGGATCTCCCAGAAGCTGTGCTCGGGCAAGCTGGGCATCGCCATGAAGGTGCTGGGCGGAGTGGCCGTCTTCTGGGTCATCTTCATCCTCGGCTATCTCACCGGTTACTACGTGCACAAGTGCAAATGAGGCTGCCCAGCACGGACGCTCGGGGCTGGCTGCCCGTGCATGGGGACGTGGGCTTGGACGGGCCGACCCCTGTATGCCAGCACCCTTTTGTGTACAAAGAACCCCATATATACAGTCCTCGTGTACAGAAGACTCTTCTCTCTGGACAGACGCCCCCCTGCCCCCCGCCGTGCTGTGGTCACTGGCCAGCACGTGGGCACACAGGTGCACATGCCTGGTGGCACGTGGCTAGCCAGGACACGCATGGCTGGAAGAGGGGCTCGCTGGAGCTGGGACTGCAGGACCCGCCCCCACAGCCCCTGCAGGGAGAGGTCCTCCCCGGGCGGGCCTGGGGCCCACGGCCCAGTCTTCCATGCTGTGAAGGGGGTGTCCCTCTTGAGGGAGTGGATCCAATGGGAAGGCACTTCCCCGCCAAGGCAGCCATTAAAAGTCTGTTGAATGAAGGATGGGTGACAGCGGCTTCCACCGGGACCCAGGCGCCTGCCTGGCGTGAGGCCAGCTAGAAAGCACTCGGACCACAGTGGGAAGCTTGTGGGAGGGGCCTGTCCTCCCTCCCACTCTGCTCTGGGCCTTGGAATGTGTCTCTGCCTGGCTGGACCTTCTTGTGGGACGTGAGCCCCTGGGGGCAGGCCCGAGGACTGGCCACTGGTGGGACCTGTTCCTGCCTCACCTGACTGGCCTCGGACAAGGCCTCTCGGCTCAGGGCTTCCGTCCAGTCCCCCTGCCTTGTTCCCAGTAGGTGCCCTCTGGGCCCTCTGTTCACCCCTACCTACAGACTATAAGTTCACAGCTCAGGCCCCAAAAACCTTTGCCAGAAACACCTTAGCAGAGTGCTTCCCAGACAGCTGAGGGCAGGAGATGCCAGACAGTCACTGTCCTCTTGGGCCCCGAGACTGGAGGTCACAGGGCAGACATGGGTGTTAGATGCCAAACTGGCAGGGGCGGACAGAGACCCCTCAAGACTGGCCTGCCTACTAGGGATGGCTGCACCATGCCGGTGGCCCCTGGCTCTGCCCACAGGAGGGAGGGGTGCCTGGTGGGCCTGGCCTGGGTTGGGGTCTCCAAGCGTGATGGGAGCCGGCTGTGGGGTAGGGAAGCTGGTTAAGGGGCAGAGGGGCTGGTCCAGTTAGCCCTAGTCTCTGGGCCTCGGCACCTGTCTCCAAGACCCGTTTCCCAGCCCTGTTGGGCCACACTCGAGGACGGAGGGGTGCCAGCCGGCTGGCATGTACCCAGCCTTACCCTGGAGCCACCACTGGGGGCGCACTGGGGGGGGGGACTCGGCTGGGTTGCACAGCCTCCATGGGCTCTAGGACATTGGCAGTTTCCCCAGAGGTGCAGGGGCTGGGTCTCCCCAGGACTAGGTGCAGCCTCTGCCAAGAGCCTGGCCAGGGCGCTGGACAGAAGAGGAGGGCCCTGGCGGCTGCCTGCCCAGCACTTCTGAGGTCACTCTACCCCCACACCCCGCCCACTTCCCAAACGCCCAGCAGGCCTCAGGGCCCCCCGGCCTCAGCAGCCCCAGGCAGAGCCCAGTGAGTGTGTGGGACAGGTCAGACTAGAGGGGCTGGGGGCAGGGCCCAAGCACAGCAAGGAGGGGGCACAGAGCAGGTGGGGGCAGCAAGCACATGTGGTCCACATGCAAGGGGCACTATGGGGAACCAGTCCCGGGACGGTGCCCTTGGCCCCTCCAGCTCAGCCCAGCACTGCCCAGTGATCCCTGTGGGTCCTCCCTGGCTTGGGGGAGGCACCGCGTGGGCTAGTTGATGACAAAAGCCATTAAGACCCGGCCTTCATGCTCCATGCACCCCGAGGCCCAGCAGGTGTCAGGACAGCAGGTGCCGCGGGGCTCCCTGGCGCACGCCCATGTTCCCTGCCGTGGGCCCCACCAGCGCCGAGCTGATGTGCTGGGAGGCTGCAGGCAGAGGCCCTCAGGCCACAAGCCACCTTGTGAGTTGTCTCTGCCAGATGTGGGCCCCGGGGCCCTGGCCAGGGAGGGGGCAGCCCCCTGCTGAGTTGTCAGGCGATCTTTCCTCACACATCTGACTCATGAATGAGACCTGCCGGGGACAGGTGCCCCTGTGAGGGCGTCCAACACCCACTCTAGGCCTGGAGGGTCCAGCAGCCTCCCTGGGCAGAGCCCGTGTGATTGTTAAGTGCCTCTTGCTTTTTGCTGGCAAGATCTGGGCTGGGAAGGGGGTGTTCAGGTCCTCTGTTTCCCCCCAGACACTACCCTGAAATACTGCCAAGGAAGGAATTGCTGGGGAGGGGCACAGATGTTTTTATTAAAGGACTTTTATTAGCGGGCTGGACCGGCAAAGAGGAAGGATGTCTGGTTTCTGGTCGTAAGCTCAGTGCATCCGCACACCTCACACAGGGCTGGGCTGCGTCCGAAAGGCACCAGGCTGGCAGTTCTGCCCGTGTCAGCGAGGTCACAGCTGACGGCATGTGGCCCGCCCAGCCGCAGACCCACGCCAGCCAAACCAACCCATAGCAGTCACTGCCCTGGGAGCCCAGGACGCATGAGATAACAAGCCAGAGCCACCAGCGCAGATGTTGGTTAGGTCTGGGGTTAACAAAACAAAGAAAAGCCACCATCTGGCACCTTCAGCCCAGGGACCGAAGGGAGGGCCTGGAGATGTCCAGAGAGCCCGCTGGGTCCTCGAAAGCAGCCTGGCTGAGCTCTGGGAGAACCTCGTGCCTCTGTGAGCTCCCCTGCTTCCCTGTGTCCGGTTTTGATGGCTAAATGCACGGGTTCAGTGAGCCTCCCGCAAACACTCCCCAAGTCAGCAGAACACACGAACTGTCTCTTGCAGGTCACAGAACGTGACACCGATGGGGTCACGAAATACCAAAAGCCAGAGTCGGTGTTTTGTAACCCAGCCCGGCCACCAAGCAGGGAGGTCAGTGAAAGCCCCTACCCTGCGGCCGGCTGCAGCCTGGGGTTCCAGGAAGGGGCATGCACGTGCACTTGCACACAGAAACACACACACACTCACGCCGTGGTGTGAGGCCCAAGACATTCAAAACTGGAAAGAACCTAAAACAAAACACTGAAGAACCATTCACCGGCCATGTTTTGTGGTTGCTGGCTTCCAACTTCGCCTTCTGCGCACACCCCTGTCTGTCCTCGAGCTGGTGGACGGCAGAATGGCCAGTCCACGGACACCGAGTCCACTACAGGGCGCCGCGTGCGAGCCCCGAGCCGCGTGTTCTGATGTGGGCTGCGCCCTCCGGGCTGCACTGGGGGGGGGGGGGCCTGTGACACTAACCCAGACACGTCCAACCACAAGAGCAAGAAAAAAATGCTGCTGCCAATTCTAAGGTCACCTAAAAGATTTTTTTTTCATAAAAAGAGAACGATTTGGGGCCAACTAGTTAGGGATGGGGCGTCTCTCCACACCTCGAGGCTGCGCCCCCGCACGCTGAGGTTTCCAAAGCCGCCAGATCGCAGAAAAATCCCGGCGCAGCCCGCTGAAACACGCGGTTTAGGTTCCCGGGTTGGAGCTGAAGATCCAGGCCAATCCGTGTGTTTCCTCCCCTGAATGAAGGTAGTGGCCGAGTTCACATGATTTCAGAATGTTTTGAACAGTTAATTCTGATATTTGAGAATTTTGTAAAAAGCCTCAGTAAAACAGTTTGGTGGTGGAAAGGCAAAACGATTCAAGTCCATGGCAACGTGGTCTCGCTGCGGCAGGACGGACTGGCTGGACGGCCGCAGGGGAGGCGCAGGTCTTGCAAACCACCGGGGAGACAAACGAGGGACTTAACGTCCGCACAACTGGCAGAGCTGAGGACCCACGCGGCTGGCTGGCGCAGGCGCCAGGGCTCAGCGGATCACGGTCACATGGGGCGCGGCGAGGCCCAGGTCCGTCTTGGAGGGGTACACCACCTTCAGGTGCCCGTCCTCGTCCAGCACCCGGACCTGCTCCACGACCAGCGTGGTGCTCCCTGCCTTTTCGGCACCTGAGCTCCCGCTGGGGTCCGGGGGCTGCCCGGAGACCGCGTCGGCGTCGGGATCTGAAAGGGATCCGTCCTCTTGATTTTCTAGCGTGTACTTGTTGATTTCTGCCATTTTCTGCAAAGGAAAAATACCATTTCAGAGGCGACCGGGGGTGGGGGCTGCGAGGGGCGGCGGGAACACGGGGGTCCGACCGCGCCTGGGGACCGGAGTGCCGACTGGGCAGGACGACTCACCAGCACGAGGGCGTCCATGACTTGCTTACAGGTCTGCAGACTCGCAGCACTTGTTACTTCCAAAAACAGAGCGGAAGTTGTTTTCTTAATCTTAAATCCGAAGAGTTTCAGAGAAGAATAAAGTTACCAGAGACATCAGCAAATGCTCGGAGGAAAAACCTATGAAAACCAGCGCCACGCAAACCAGGCCCGTCCCCTTCCCAGAGGAGAGGCGGGGACGCACACGCGGTGACTCTCGGTGCAGCACCACGCGGGACAGGGACCCAGGCTCGGGGCCTGCACGGTCCGGGGGTGGACGGGACGTCACCGTGCCGCAGCCACCGATGCAGGGAGCGCACGCGCACGGCCTTACCTTCGTCTTCTCGCTGTTGGTTATCGGTGGGAAAGAGATCACGTCGCCATCCGCGTCCACAAGGCAGGGGTAACTGTCCTTCCCGTCCAGTAAGTGCAGGTATCTGCGGGCAGGAAACGCAGAGGCGTAACTATGGGAGCACCGGACCGATGCCAGCTCGTGAGACGGATCCGTGGAAGGTCACGACGTCCGAGGGCCGGGGAGGGAGACGTGCTGAAGCCCGTGCTCACGTGGGTCCAGGGCAGTGGGCCACCCACACCCTGCCCCAGCGGCGGGGGATGTGCGCAAGACGCTGTTGGCCGGAGGGCTTTCCTGGCGTCAGGTGACCGCATTTGCCCTCCCCCATCCCCGTGCATGTGCTTTGGGCAGGAGGACCCCCGTCCCTCCAGGTGAGGGCCTGCGTGCTTAAGAAAGTCTCATCCCCCCAGAGCAGCGCCTGAGCCCCAGCTCCGCCAGAGCAGAGGCTGTCTGTCACGGCCGCTGCCCCACGCGGAATCCCTACCAGCACAGCGAGCGACGTCCGTGAGGTTTCACTTAACGCCCGTAAGGGCAAGTCGCAAGTTGGGGCAGCCTAGGGGCGAGGCCGGAGCTGCCCGTGGGGCGGGGTCGGAGGGAGGCGCGCTGACCTGTGCAGGCCCGACAGGTTCTGCCTCTTCTTCTGCTTCCTGTGCTCCTCCGCCTCCAGCTGCAACTGCCGCACCAGGTCCTTGGCCTTGACTTCTTTGCGCCCCAAGGGCACGATCTGCGAGGTGGACACCTGCTGGTGAGCTCAGATGGAGACAGGCTCCCCTTACAGCCACCGCCACCACATGACGCCCGTCCTCCGCTCATGGCACGTCGGCTCGGTGTCCCCTCGGCTCCCCCTCCATTCTCCTGTGACGGCGGGGTGAGCACGTGGGGCCCACGGAGGCCGCTCAGAGACCTGACGGCCACACATGCCGGTCCTCTCCAAGCTGGGCTGAACCTTCACCATGCCACACGTGACGACATCTCCCAGGCCTGTGGCCCCTGGAAGGCCAAGATGGGAGGGGCAGGGGCTGGCACCGGTCAACCAGGCGTGCAGCTGGGCACCAGGGCTACGGCGGCCCCCGGGAACCCTGGACGCCACAGGGAGTAACAGACCCGTGGAGGGACTTGGACCACCCAAGCTCACGCCTGTCCACTCCAAACGAGGGGTTCCGCAATCCGTCCACAAACCACAGGGTTTGGTGGAAGCTGAGGAAATACAGGAAACCACTTTCTAATCACTCCCTCCTCCGACAGGCGGACTTCCAAGGAAACTATAAACACGGCCCGTGTGTGACCCGGGAGTGCTCGCCAGTGCCCGACCTGCCTCGGAGCACACGCGCGGCTGCGTCCCAGGAAACTGCAAACAGAGCAAACAGAGGGAGCGGGGGACGTCACCTTGAGGTCCTGTGGTGGGCGGGCGGTATAGAGCAGGGGCCCGCGCACGGCCTGGAGGTCGTGGGTCGCGATGGTGGCCGCCGTCCTCTTCTCACAGACGTCCTCATGGAGCTTTGTCTGCAATGGCAGACCCGCGGAGCTCAGAACCTGTGCGGCCCCCCCACCGCCTCCCTGGCCCAAAAGCATCCTGCGGGTCCTGCACTGGGAAGCCGTCTACAGAATTCCTTCCTTCGGTAAGGGAGGCTCTGAGACAGAGAAGCCTCCCCGAACTGAAATGTGAGCCTCAACAAACGACAACAGGCTTCCAAAGTTCTTCTTGGAAGCCCCGACGTTTGAGCTCTGAACTCCTGGCTGGGGGCGTGGGAGACTCGGACGTGGGGGGAGCTGCGTCACCCCGCGGGCCACGTGCCGGCCTGCAAACTTCGGAGATGGGGCCCCTACTTTAAAAGCTGGGCAAGCTGCACAGGAAAACAAATCAGGATGTTCGTCTAGTGTGGGAACAGCTGGGAAGACATGACCGTTTGTATACCACCGTGCAGGGGACTGTGCAACCCATTCCAGACATGAGAAAATCCCCCAAGCCATCAGAAGCTCGGGAAATGCCGATCTCAGAAACAAGGCAGGACCGGAGAGGCGTCTGCGGAGTAGCAGGCGGCACCCATCCCTGCGACCGAGGCCCAGGGCCGGCCCGCTCCGTGCTCACGCACTGTGACACCGCACCAGCCCCAGGGCCGCCTGCGCCAGCCCCTCGTGGGCCGTGGGCACCCACCTGGGAGGTGAGGAACCGTCTGAGTGCGTTCCCAGGCTTCAGGTCCATGCCTCTCACGACGGCCCCCACGATGAACGGCCGGACGTCCCTGACCGTGGGGCTGACCTGCACGGTCAGCGGGGCAGGGTTCTCAGACACGTGCAGGACCCGGAGCAGCAGCCTGCCGGCGTGGTCCGCCTCCTCCTCCTCCCCCTCGCCACTCTCCCTCCTCCGCCTCTCGCGCCGCCTCCTGCGGGCCTCTTCCTTCTCGGGGCCCTCGGCCTTGCCCTTGCCCCGGCCGCCGCCGCGGCCTCCGCTGCGCAGGTACTCCAGGATGGACTTGGTCTGGCAGCCGTGGACCATCTTCTCCAGCCGCCGGTCCGTCAGCTTGTTTCCCCGGAAATTGACCTCCTTGAGCTTGGGGCAGTCAGCCAGCTCCGCCGGGACCTCGCTGAGCTGGTTGTTGGACAGGTCCAGCGTCTGGGAGGGAGGCGGAGGGCGCGTGGTCACAGCTCGCCCCCCGGAGCACTGCCCCACCCCACGTGGCCTGTCCCCAGCTCCACGCCCAGACTGACACCTGCTACCGTGCCCACGTGGCCGCAGGGACGGCCGCAAACAGCCCCCCACGAAACACTTCCTGCTCCCTGCAAGGTTCCTTGTGGTGACGACTATCCCGACGGACGAAGGGAGCAGAGAAAGGAGCTCGGGACAAGGGACACACGTGGTTACAGACAGACAAGCACCCGAGATGAGAAACAGGTTCCCCACAAAATGGGGCTCACGTTCTTTAAGTGAGTTGGGAAGAACGCGGCGCGAGTGACAAGCGGGACGCTCCGCACGGACACACAGGGCCCCCAGCAGCACCATGCGCTGCGCCAACTCCACTGCCGGCCGCCGGGCTCCGACTGGCCTGCGCTCTCCGCCCCCAACCGTGACCCGGAGAGGGTGCGGCGCCACTGCTGACTGCGCTATGAAGAGGTTCGTGACGCCCTACGGCCCACGCAGAACCTTCCAGCACTGTGAGCGACCGGGCTCTGACAAAAACGCACGGCTGGCATCAGACTCGCCGAGGACGGAAACCACCGACAGCCACCTCGCAGGGCCGTCTCGCCAGAGCCTGGTGGGGCAGGAGGGACACTAATGGAGCGGTCTTCCAGCGCAGGGGCTGGCGCAGGCCCGTTTCCCCTCCTGCTGCTGTGGGGAGGAGGACCGGCCCCCCAGGAAGAGCCCAGCCACCCTCCGCCCCTTCCCAGCATGCCCGAGCCAGCGGCACTCGCGGCCCAGGCGGCGCGGGACACTGCACACGGACGGCCGTTCTGGGCCTCCTCCTGGGCCAGCGGGGCGCCCTGCACTGGCCCTGCTCGGCGCGGCGCAGACCAGGCGGGGGCAGCCGCGGGAGAAGCCCGTTAGCCGGTCAGCTGTGAGGAGCACAGGGGAAGTGAGGCGGCGAGCGGCGGCCGGGGAAGAGTCTGGAGCAGAGGGCGCCTGTGTGCCCGGTGCTGGGGGCGCCTCCCCCTGGCCCTCCCCCCGCCTCCCCCTACAACACATGCACCGCTCGCTGGGCGAGGTCGGCTGCAGCCCGGGGCCTGACCAGGACCGAAAGGCCCAGCCAAACTGGTGACAGACTCAGTCGCGAACTGAGAAGGGAACAGGGGCTCTGGCGATCCAGACGAGGCCGTTTGCTCGGCTGGCGGAGGGGACAAGTCTGAGCCCCACTGTGGATGAGGCTATCCTGTGGCTGCTGAGACGGGGGAGACTCCGCGCAGGGTCACACCAGGCCAGGGCCCGATGTCGCTGAGGAGCCTCTCCCAGAGCTCAGCAGAGAGCGAGCAGCTCCAACAGGCTTCCGTCTCGCACTCAGGACCGGGGACGAAGAGAGGAAGCCAGACCCGGCCGTTGGTCACCCTGGGGGGTCACCAAGAGGCCCCAAGGGGCTGTGGGCAACACGATTTCCTACACCTGTGGCCATTTTGTGCCTCGCCAGGCCTTTCTCCTCACCCAGTGGGGACTGGGAACGGCGGGGAGACGGACGACAGGAGAGCCCTTCCAGGGCCACCATCGGGGCTTGTGAGCCACAGCGAGGGCTGCCGTCCTGAGGTCAGGTCTGGCGAGGCCTGTCCTAGCTCCACCGCACACACCGGCTCCGAGGTCCGCCACGCTTTGGTCAGCCCGAGGGCTCCATCGGGGTCACCGTTGCAGCTGCACGGAACAGGCCAGCCAGGTGGATGCCATGTGCCGGCCGCAGAGGAGCAGCGAGGAGGGGCGGCCGGGGGGGCTGGGCCTCCCCGGCCGCCGCCCCCACCCCGGCGGCCAACAGTGCGAGGGTCCCGGGTTGGGGGGCTTCTCTCAGGGGCGATGAGCACATCGTGGACATCTCAGAGCAGTAAGCTGGGGCAGCGGTCAGAGCCCAGAGGGCCCCTCAGGCCCCGAGCTGGGCCCCGTGGGAATGTGGCAGGGAGGGGAGGCGGCAGATCGGGGTTCTGGAAGCTGGGAGCCCTGTGGCGACGTGGGCACCGGCAGGTAAGAGCAGCGGACTCAGTGCGGGTTCACGCCTGGGAAAGAACGAGAAGGGACCAAGGGAGCGGCAGGAGGAGCCCTGGGGGGGCGGGGAGTGTCCTGCAAGATCGCCGCCTGCAGGAGGGCAGGTCTCTGGCCCGGAAGCCCAGCTCACATCGCGCACGTCAACCCCCACTGCTATGACACACGGAGCGGAATTAACTGCACACGACGCGTGCCCCGAAACCTGCCTGCTGCCCGGAGCCGACTCATAAAGACCCCATCTACCCCCTTCCTGCAGGTCACACAGATGTCTGAGCTGGCCGTGGCCACTGAGTGCCTCTGGGAACACCACCGCTGCGGACCGTGTGCTGGGGAGGGGGTCCTCAATCCTAGCTGTGCGACCCTGAGACTAACACGCCACCTCGGCCACCTCGAGGGGAGCTAGCAACCGTCTTTGTTCTAGCTTCGTTCCAGCGGGCATGCCTGGCGGGGGCACCCAGACCCCACCCAGGCACCGAGCAGCCCGTCACCGCTGTGGCCACGGGGGAAGGACTCCTAAACTGCAGGGTCTGGGCGCTGGACCAAAGTATCACAATCCAAGTGGAACTTCTTTGTGAAGCCTGACCACAGGGGACTCCCACCTGTGAGTGACATGGGTGGCCCCAATGGGTGTGGGCACCGGTGCGTGCGGGAGGAGGGGAGGAAACCCTGGGGACATCTGTCAGCCCTGGCTGGGGTGATGTGAGGGCTGCAATCCTTGGCCAGCCCTGCCCTGGCAGCTGAGCCCCACGGGTGACAGAAGCCTAGTGCAGGGACAGATGCCCCCGGAGAGAAACCCCTCCCCACGTTCTGGGGCCTCCCGTGGGGCGCCCTGCTGAATGGCCAGACACCAGGACGTCGACGGAACCCGGCTCAGTCAGGTGGCTGTCCAGCCGGCGAGGCCCGGCACGGTAAGTACTCCGTTTTCTCTTGGGCTCCCTTGTCCCTGCGCGCGGAGTGGGGAGGAGGGTCAGGCCTTCCCCAAACCTGGGTCTGGGGCAGCTCCCCGGGGGCGGTGGTGGGCGGGCACCAAGGCACTTGTCTCCCCACTCGGGAAGTGAGGGGAGGGACAAGCAGAAGCACGTGTGTGGCTGCTCCGGTGGCCCCGAGGGACCGGGCGAGGTCTCCCCAGGGACGTGGACGGGGCTTGGCTCATTTCACCTGCCAGGGTGAAATGCCTGGCCGCCACTCCAAGCCTGCCCTCAGGGAGCGCTCTTGCGGTCGCACTCTCAGGAGCCCTGAGCCGCCCCGTGAGACGTGGACTAGCCTGCTGGGCCGGGAGCGGCACCAGGACATCCCGGACAGAGCGCAGTCTTCGGAGCATCGCAGCGGAGCCCAGGCCTGACTGCCCGCCCGCGGACCAGCGGCACTCGTGAGCGAGCCAGCCCGGGCGGAGACCCGCTGCGCAGGGGACAACTGCCGCGGTTCTGGCCCAGGCCCGTAGTCCGCCCCGTTCACGGCACCGTTCACGGCTGCAAGGACGCACGCAGGAGCCGGCGGCACGGCCACCGGATGCTGGGGGAGCCCACCCTCCTGCCTCTGAGTCAGTTCTCCGCACCCCAGCCTTCCCACAGCACGAGCAGGGACAGGATGTCTGTCTGCACAGCCCCAGCGCACGGCAACGCGGCTTCCCACTGTTCTCGGGGCACTGCTCCCGGGGGCGTCAGTGCGGAAAGGCCCCTGGAGGACATCGAAACCCAAAGGGGATCTCAACCAGCTGTGGCACCGCACCCTCCGCGACAGACAGGCTCTTCAGGTGGCAGAGATCGATGGAAGCCGGGCAACAGCGCGTGGGGGTTCCGCAGGGATGACACCCGCGAATGATGGTGTCGGGACACGCGAAGGCCACGGACGTCCGTGGTGGGCACATGTCGTAGAGAACATTGAAAATAAACCTAACCGCCGGGAAGACATTCCGGATCTGGAGAGAAACAGAGCAACCATCTTGCGCTCAGGAGAGCCGTCCTCGGCTGCGTGTCTGGTACACGGACCTCCTGGGCAGCCGAGATCGGACAGGTGGGAGCACACGAGGCACACGAGGCAAGCACACGAGGTCGCACGTGGCCTGTCACACGTCAGCCCCAAAGCGAAGCCTCCCGCCCTGGACAACCACGGCGCCCGGCGTCACCGCACAGCCTCGTCTGCAGACGCCAGCAAGCACGAGGCCCTGCGGTCCTCACTGCACACACGTCCCCCCCCCACACGCGCACACACTCAGATCTGTGCAGACGGACGGACCCGCGAGGTCAGTGGACGATACCGAGAGGAACCTCTGTGACACAAGCCCATACTTTACCGCTTCACGACGTCTGCGTTAGAAGGATGAAAACTAGGAGGAACCACCACAAATCTGCCTCTTTAAGGCTGAAAGGGGGCGACGGGGAGGCAGGGCTCGGCGGGGGCCTCTGAGCTGGAGGTGGGCGAGGCCGGGCAGTGTCCGGCTCCCCCAGGCCGCCTGGCCTCACCAGCGCCGTCTGCCCTGCATTGCGCTGGGGCCTGGGGAGGGGGAGGTGAGCGGCCCCTGGACCGTGGGGTCTAGAGGAAAACCCGAAGCACTAGTGGACTGCCCGCAGCCCCGCCGGCCTCTGAAGGACTAATAACCTCCTCCCGGGAGCGGCACTGCGGGACAGCTGCGGCCTCACGCGGAGCCGCGCCTGGGGCCGACCCCCGCCACGATCACAAATGTCTGCAGCCAGAGACACGGACGCGGGGCTCCGCTGCTGGGCTGCTCGCGACCGCGGCCCGCGCCGGCCCACTCCCGCCCGGCTCGCAGGCTGCAGGCCCCGGCCCGACGGTCCCTCCCCGCCGCGCCGCGCCGCGCCCTGTCTCAGGGCCCCGGCCCGCGCCCAGCGGCCGCTGACCTTGAGCGAGGCCAGGTGCGCGATGTCCGGGCTGAGCTCCCGCAGGCGGTTGTCGGCGGCCGCCAGTTCGCTGAGCAGCGGCAGCGCGCCGGGGCGGAAGAGCTCGGCGGGGAAGGCGTCCAGCCGGTTGCCCGTGAGGTTGAGGGTCTGCAGGCGCGGGGCGCAGCGCGCCAGGTCGGCGGGCAGCTCGCGCAGCCGGTTGCCGCTGAGGTTGAGGCTCTGCAGCTGCGGCAGCCCCGGCGGCTCGGCGGGGCCCAGGCCCTGGCCCGGCGGCAGCGCCTCCAGGGCGTTGCCCGACAGGTCGAGCACGCGCAGCGCGGGCAGCGGGCCGAGCTCGGGGCTCAGGCCGGGCCCCAGCGCGTTGCGCCGCAGCACGAGGCTGTGCAGCTGCGGGAGGCCCTGCGCCAGCCCCGGGCCCGGCTCGCGCAGGCTCCCGCAGCCGCTCACCTCCAGGTAGTGCAGCAGCGGCAGCGAGAAGAGCCGCGGCGGCAGCCGCCCGCCCGCCGCGCGCACCCGCTGCTCCAGCCCCGGCCCCGTCAGCAGCAGCTCGCGCCGCCGCTCGCGCTCCGCCAGCTCCAGCTCGGGCCAGGCCTCGGGCGCCGGGGCCGCCGCCGCCGCCGCCGCCGCCGCCGCCGCCGCCATCGCGCCGCCGCTTCCGCCGCCGCTCCCGGGGCACTTCCGGGGCACTTCCGGGGCACTTCCGGGGCACTTCCGGGGCATGGCGCGTCACTTCCGGCCAGGACCGGAAGGGGCGGTCCCGCGGCGGCAGCGTGTGGGAGAGGAGAGTTCCGGGCACGTCCGGGAGAAGGCGGCGGGAGGTTCCCGGTGCAGGGGAAGGGTCTACGCGGGCGTTTGGGGCTGCCCGGGGTTGGGGGGGACGGGCCGGGACCCGCAGCCCGACGGGGTCACCCCTCCCCCACCCCGGTCCGACCCCGAGCAGTGCTGGACCCCCTAACCCGGGTCCGACCCCGAGCAGTGCCGGACGCCCTAACCCGGGTCCGACCCCGAGCAGTGCCGGACGCCCTAACCCGGGTCCGACCCCGAGCAGTGCCGGACCCCCTAACCCGGGTCCGACCCCGAGCAGTGCCGGACCCCCTAACCCGGGTCCGACCCCGAGCAGTGCCGGACCCCCTAACCCGGGTCCGACCCCGAGCAGTGATGGACCCCCTAACCCGGGTCCGACCCCGAGCAGTGCCGGACCCCCTAACCCGGGTCCGACCCCGAGCAGTGCCGGACGCCCTAACCCGGGTCCGACCCCGAGCAGTGCCGGACCCCCTAACCCGGGTCCGACCCCGAGCAGTGACGGACGCCCTAACCCGGGTCCGACCCCGAGCAGTGCCGGACCCCCTAACCCGGGTCCGACCCCGAGCAGTGACGGACGCCCTAACCCGGGTCCGACCCCGAGCAGTGACGGACCCCCTAACCCGGGTCCGACCCCGAGCAGTGACGGACCCCCTAACCCGGGTCCGACCCCGAGCAGTGCTGGACCCCCTAACCCGGGTCCGACCCCGAGCAGTGACGGACCCCCTAACCCGGGTCCGACCCCGAGCAGTGACGGACCCCCTAACCCGGGTCCGACCCCGAGCAGTGACGGACCCCCAACCCGGGTCCGACCCCGAGCAGTGCCGGACCCCCTAACCCGGGTCCGACCCCGAGCAGTGACGGACGCCCTAACCCGGGTCCGACCCCGAGCAGTGCCGGACCCCCTAACCCGGGTCCGACCCCGAGCAGTGACGGACGCCCTAACCCGGGTCCGACCCCGAGCAGTGACGGACCCCCTAACCCGGGTCCGACCCCGAGCAGTGACGGACCCCCTAACCCGGGTCCGACCCCGAGCAGTGCTGGACCCCCTAACCCGGGTCCGACCCCGAGCAGTGACGGACCCCCTAACCCGGGTCCGACCCCGAGCAGTGACGGACCCCCTAACCCGGGTCCGACCCCGAGCAGTGACGGACCCCCAACCCGGGTCCGACCCCGAGCAGTGCCGGACCCCCTAACCCGGGTCCGACCCCGAGCAGTGACGGACGCCCTAACCCGGGTCCGACCCCGAGCAGTGACGGACCCCCTAACCCGGGTCCGACCCCGAGCAGTGCCGGGTCCGACCCCGAGCAGTGACGGACGCCCTAACCCGGGTCCGACCCCGAGCAGTGCCGGACCCCCTAACCCGGGTCCGACCCCGAGCAGTGCCGGACCCCCTAACCCGGGTCCGACCCCGAGCAGTGACGGACGCCCTAACCCGGGTCCGACCCCGAGCAGTGACGGACGCCCTAACCCGGGTCCGACCCCGAGCAGTGACGGACCCCCTAACCCGGGTCCGACCCCGAGCAGTGACGGACGCCCTAACCCGGGTCCGACCCCGAGCAGTGACGGACCCCCTAACCCGGGTCCGACCCCGAGCAGTGACGGACCCCCTAACCCGGGTCCGACCCCGAGCAGTGACGGACCCCCTAACCCGGGTCCGACCCCGAGCAGTGACGGACGCCCTAACCCGGGTCCGACCCCGAGCAGTGACGGACCCCCTAACCCGGGTCCGACCCCGAGCAGTGCTGGACCCCCTAACCCGGGTCCGACCCTGAGCTGTGATGGACCCCCTAACGCAGGTCCGACCTTGAGCAGTCCAGGGGCGCCTGGGAGGCTTAGCCTGATGGTTAAGTTTCTGACTCTTCTTTCGGCTGCAGTCATCATGATCTCACGCCCACCAGGTGTGGAGTCCACTTGGGGTTCTCTCTCCCTCTGCCCCTCCCTGCTCCCACAGTCTCCCGCTCTCTTAAAAAAATAACTAAAAAAGGAGGAAGTTGTCTTCATTTCGGCAGCCCCTAGATCGTCATGCACTGAAATTAAGTTCTCAGTCAAGGATCTGAGCGTGGCGCCAGGCTGCCTCCGGGAGAGACGGGGGCTGGATTCTGCACGTCGCTTTTGATTTTTATCATAAAGCAAGGACAGATGCCTCCGGGCATGGCAGAGGAGTACAGAGAGAGGGCACGTGTCCTGAAGCCATGAAGTGTGCTTGTGTAGGCACGCGGGGCGTCCGTCACGGGATAAGGGAGGAGCAGGGCGTTCGTGCTGGTCACCGTCAGGTGCAGGAAGGGGACCCAAGGGTTATAGGTGTTCAGGGCTCCTCACCTCTGCCCCTGGGGATCATGGGGTCCGGTTGCTTCGAGGCCATTGTGCTCAACAGCCCGGGACCGGGAACCCTGCTGACGTTTTCAGCGGCTCCACACTCGTCCCTTGGGGCTTACAGTACACTTTCTGAGAACTCCACATACATGTACTGAAAAAAAAATACGGTTTCATTTGAGAATGGGTATCACTAACCACATTTTCCCACTTGCATATTTAGTGTATTTAAAAAATATTTTTGTAAGTTTTATCAACTTATTTTATCTATTGAATGATTAATTGCACTCAGTCTTTACGTTTATGAATTTACGGTTCATTCCATGTTTTGTGATTTGTTTATATGTTACTCTAAATGCATGGGCTGTTAGTTGCCTTGGTATTTGTATCATATGAATTGTGAACCATTTTTAGTGCAAATACTGTTTTTATGTGACATAAATACTGATAATGCTAGTATTGTTCTTTTTTTCCTGGTATTGCCATCACTCGTCTTTGTTAAACTTTCTCCGCATATCTTCCAGGTGCTGAGGGCCTTTTGGAAAACCAATGTACGGCACCTGGGGGGCTCAGTGCTTCTCCCTCTCCCACTCCCCCTGCTTGTGTTCCCTGCTCTCGCCGTGTCTCTGTCAAATAAATAAATAAAATCTTTAAGAAATTCTATAATACGAAAGATAGTGTGTTGCATATAAAACTTACTTTCTATCACTAGGGAGTAAACTTGTTGCTACATTGTCACATTTTAACTTTCCACTTACTGGAATGCTTAATGTCCCATTTATAAATATTGTGAAGTAGTTTAAAGTACCTAAAACACGAAGCATTCAGTAACATTCTTAATGGTAGAGTTCATTTTTCTCTAGATTTTAGAAGAAAGTCTAGAAGTTTTCTACAGTCACTTAAGAACTAGAAATCCACTTAAAATAGGAATTTTCATCTTCAAAGAGCAAGTTTGGGTGAAGAGGGAACATTATGCACTGGAGATTAAGCCCAGTTTGAAGAGATGTGATGGGCAGATACTCAATTAGATAATTTACTGGACTGTAGGGTAAGCTTTGTTTTTAGTTTGAAGGTGTTTTGGAAGTTTTTATTTTATTTTATTTTATTTTAAGATTTTATTTATTTATTTGACAGACAGAGGTCACAAGTAGGCAGAGAGGCAGGCAGAGAGAGGGGGAAGCAGGCTCCCTGCCAAGCAGAGAGCCCGATGCGGGGCTCGATCCCAGGACCCTGGGATCATGACCTGAGCGGAAGGCAGAGGCTTTAACCCACTGAGCCACCCAGGCGCCCCTGGAGGTTTTTCTAAGTGTCATTCCAAAAGCGGAATATTGAATGATAATTGGAAGTAATGAACAGGATGAAAAAACCTCTTTAAAGATTACTGTGGTGATTTGATAATAGCATGTAGTAATTGGTAAATTAATAGTATTTGGGTGATAACCATCGGATTTTGGCTTTAGATAGCTGGCAAATCTCTCAACACTGGTGCATTTGATAAAACAACTGAATCTTGACCATTTGAACTTAGTTCTCTGAATAGGCTTTCTTCTTATGAAGGGGAATTCATCAGGCAGCTTGGAACTGTGGCAAAAAGCAGAGGACAACCTGGTAGGCAAACAATGCTGAGTGAAATGCGTACTGTAGCAGCCACAGGCAGGAAATGACTACAGTTGAAAAGACTGGCATTTTCTAAGGTAGGTAAAATGGTCTTTTAATGATACTACCAGGAGCACTGATATGGCCTGTAAATAAGAAACTAATAACAGGTTCTGTCCACAGCTCAAAAAAAAATATTATTAGGAGCCAAAATATTAAAAAAGAAAAGCAACATAGATGTTAGACAGATGGCGTCCTTACAGGTGTGTTGGGCGGAATGACGGCCCCCAGAGAGGTCCACATCCTAATCCCAGAACCTGTGAATGTGGTAGGTTTTAGGGCACAGGGAACTCGGAGTCTCAGAGGGACGTTGCGATGGGGAGATCGTCTAGTGGACCCGGTGAGCTCACAGGATCCTCACCAGTAGAAGAGGAGGGCGGAGACCAAGGACCTGAGGAACGGCCGTGTGGGGCGCGGGGCTGTCCTTGAGCAGGGAGGGAGAGGCCCTGAGCTCGGGAAAGTGGGGGCCACTGGAAGCTGGGATTGTGAGGACTGGATTCCCCTGGGACCCCTGTACCTGGCTGAGCCCTGGTCTTAGTCCTGGGGGCCCTGAGTCCCGGCACTCATGATAGCTTGTCGCCGTGCCAACAGAGCCCTGCGTGCTGTGTTCTGGAACTGGTTCCCTATTTGCACTCCCAAAGCCAGGCCGGAGGCCCCTTGGCCTTTCCTAAGGATGTGTAGAGATTCTGTGTCTTTTGGGCACCAGCTCTTTCTGGGTTGCATGTTGTGAATAAATGTGTTCTCCTGGTTTTCTGTTTCTATAGAGACGTCATGATTGTAACAGAGTCAAATGCTCGATCGTCTAGCTGTTGTGTTTGCGTCTGGTTTCACAAATCTCCACCTCATTCAGGAACAGAAAATACAGGACAGCTCCAGGTCGGTGGCCGCGGGCAGTGTGAAAAAGCAAACTTCTAAAACTTCCAGTAGGAAGAAGACAGATTGTGATTTTTTTTTTTAAGATTTTATTTATTTATTTGACAGAGAGAAATCACAAGTAGATGGAGAGGCAGACAGAGAGAGAGAGGGGGAAGCAGGCTCCCTGCTGAGCAGAGAGCCCGATGCGGGACTCGATCCCAGGACCCTGAGATCATGACCTGAGCCGAAGGCAGCGGCTTAACCCACTGAGCCACCCAGGCACCCCAGGTTGTGATTTTTTTCTGTTCCTGGCCCTGCTCCTGGCCTGGCCCCGCCCAGAATGAGGCTTGGACCCCTTCGGGCTCGCCCTCAGCCTCCCCCAACTGCTGGGGAACCCCTACCCCAGTCTAGGATCACGGAATTTGGGAAACGGGCCTACTCCAAGGGGAGAGAAAGGTCTTTATCCAGGCCCCTGGCACTGGTTCCCGTGATGACCCCACCTTCAGGCAGGACACCACCCCTCCCTCTCTGGACTCCCTCCAAGACACTGAGAGGAGCCAGGGCACCTCTCCTGGGGAGTCTGCAACCTGCAGGACCCGAGCCAGACAAGAGCGTTGCTTGTTGCTTGGGGGCGAGCTGCTTCTGTGCACAGGGAAATTCACTCCATGGGGCATCTGACCTCCGCCCTCCCCACTCTCCCTGCCCCTCCCCTGCAATCCCAGCACTTGCGGGCTCAGGTGGGTGGGCCTGGGGCCTGGGAAGCTGGGTGGAGTTCTGAGGCCTTCTGGCTGGTGGTGGTCCCCGCCTCAGTCTCTCCTCTTCCTACCCCCTGCAGGCACCGGCTAATGCGGGATCAAGGGCTTGGGGGCACCCCTCAGCTTAGGGGCCAGCTCCCTCCCCGAACTTGCAGACCCACTGGCCAGGCTGGGCCTCATCAGCACCTTCTCCTTGGCTCCACTCCTTAAGGGGAAACCGAGGCAGGGGCTACGAGCTGTTGTCCACAGGCCTCCTGGGTCTATCAGGATCCAGAGTTCTCATCTGGGGCCACTGACTTCCAGGGGGCCGGTGTCCCCGCCTGCCACTGACGATAACCTCACTGGTCCTTGCAAGGATTCCGGAAGACCCCAAGGGGGACGCCCTGACCCTGCAGGAGCAGTTTGAAGGTCACTCCAACTACATCCCAGATGCAGGGGGCTCAGCTCACGGCCCAGCGGCTGGGGAGGGGGCGTGGAAGCCCTCCGGAGCGGCGAGAGCCAGGAAGGCTGCAGGGTACCACAAGCTCGGCTTTCGGGAGAACCGACCTGGTTTTTAAGAGCAAACATGCAACGGCACAAAAGCACACCCAATTCCAGCAGCTCACGGAGGGAGGGGCTCCTTCTTCTCCGACACCCCTGCAGGGGTGAGTGGAGCGCTTCTCGGGAACGTGCGCTCTTCCACGCCCACCCTGCGACTCACACGCCTGGCCCTTCCGTCACGCAGGGCCCTGGTCCCCAAACCAGGAGGAAACACAGTGCCGTCGGCTTTACGTGAACAGTATTCGTGGAAGGGAAAACCTGCACATTGTAACTTCAAAACGGAGGCAATTTTATGATTCCCCAGATTGATAAAAGCTTTAAGTCACTCCACAAATGAACAGAGAAAATACTGCCTTTTTGCTCATTTGAAAGCAAGATCTCCGTGCTGGCCGCTAAGTCCCTCTGGACAAGGGGCGCAGGCGTGCGGCCGCACGGCGGGCACAGCGAGACGGTCAGAGGGACACTCCGACTCCACCCGCAGGCACAGCTGGGCGACCACGTCCTCCAAGTCCCAGGGAGCTGACTGTCTTTCACCTTGTTCAGCAGGGAGCTCGTGGCCACGCATCCCCTGCAGCGTGGGGCCAGCTCTGCCCCGTCCCCGCAGCGGACTCCCTGCCCCTCCCACGGCTCCCCCAGCCGCGCCCCTGGCCTTCGCGCCAGAGTGGAAGACACTCCGTTTGCCTTTTAATGGTAAACTTGAAATAAAAGTGACAGAACACTGAGTGACCTTTTTATTATGTTCATATGCTCAGGGTGAGGGGACCCCTAGGCCCTAAAATAACAACAAAAATATATTAGTTAGATATTATAACTCTGGTACCTGAAATAAAGACAAATAGAAAACTATGTTAAAACATTAAAAAGTTGCAAATTCTCATTAACAGTATTTACATGTGTATTCTGGTGCCAAATTTATAGACACATTTCTTTTAAATTAGCTTGATAAAATATCCTGAAATATGAAAATAATAGAAATAAATAGTTAAATATGCACAACATATTCAGGAGTGAAAAGTCAATTATTAATTCCTGTCCCAAATTTACAGATTTATTTATAAATGGCCAAGGGATCTTACAGTTCCTTCCAAATTTTCTGTTTTTTACTTGTGGTTCCTTACTAGTCCGTAGCTCTGCAAGGCTTTCAGCAGCCACGAGTCCCTGCCCGGGTTCATTTCAATCCCACCGCTCGAGTCTTCTGTAACTGGCAGCGCTAACTGGTCTTAAATGCACCTGATTTTGCTTGCCAATCACTAAAATTAAATATCTTTACAAATGCTTTTTCAAGTTACAATATATAGAAATAAGACACCTGTATTTGGAAGTGTTGGTCGGAGAGGAAGGAATGGTTCCTTCACTAGCTCGCGTGACGGAAGCGGCTGGTCCGCGCGTGGAGGACGACGGGCCGCAGGTCCAGCCGCTGTCCCCGGGGCCAGAAAGGCCCGAGTGCCATCTGCCGGCATCCAGGCTCTGCGCTGCCCACTGGAGGTCTGCGTCCTCTCTCCCCGGGCGCTTTCGTGGCTAGGTTGGGTCACTGGTTTTGGTAATTCTCTCGGTCTCACTCTTGCTGCGTACGAGAAGGTATTAGCCTTCCCGGGACGGAGAGTGAGTCGTGCAAATTCACGGTCTCGGACGGACTCAGGGAGTGCACTGCCCCGACAGCTGTTAAGGGTTTTCTAAGACACACTTTGTGGTTTCACGTGGCCGGAAACTCAATATTTATTTACACACTAATCACCCAGCCCACTCTTCATCTGTCACCCCGGGTCTCAGTTGGAAAGGCCGCCGGGCGCTCAGGAGGAGGGGGGAGCACGTCCCGGCTGCACGGTGGGACAGGAAGGGCCAGCCGCCTCGGGCCCCCAGGAGATTCGGCTGCGGGGAGACACAGGGCCCTCCCTGCAGACCCACACCGGCCCGTCAGCCTGGCCACCTGCACGGGAAGCACGTGGAACCGCTCCCCTGCCCAACGGCAGGTGGGGAGCTGGGAGGCGGCTGGACTTCGAGGTCTGGTGTCTTCGTTTGAAATGACGTCTGGTGCGTACGTATCATGGGACGAGCCGAGCAAATGAACGTGGAGCCCCAATTCCAACGCAGACGAGCGAGGGGCAGGCCCGAGGCAGACACGCTGGGTCCGCGGGGCCGACTGGTGACATGCGTGAAGAAGCAGATGCCCCACGCCGGAGTCAAGAGCGGTGCCATGTCTGCCTCTGGGGTTCAAGAGCAGGGCGCTCCGGCCGACACTGTGGGCAGGCGAGCACAGGACCCGTGACAGTCACCTTGTAGTTCTGCTGAGGGCGGCACGCAGGTAACGGATGTGAGCACCCCCGGCGCGGCCCTGCCTTGGAGCCTCACAGTGCCCACCTCAGCTCCTCCAGGGGACTGCCGTGGGGGTGACTGCTGCGGGTGGGGGGACTGCCGCGGGGGGACGGCTGCTGGGGGGCTACCGCGGGGGGGGCGCTGCCGCGGGAGGGTGGTGACAGCTGTGGACCGCGCACTCCTCATGGGCCTCTGGCTGGGCGAGGGGCACAGGGGGCCCATGCCCAGTGACCTGTGACAGCGGGGAGCACGGGCTCTGCAGACACGGTGAGGAGGCGCACCGGGCAGGGGCAGGCAGAGTGCGCCCCGCTGGGGTAAGGCACCCGGGGACACTCATGGTCACCGCTGCTGGGGGGCCACGGCCCGGCGGGAATTTGGCCACGTGTGAGAGAGATGAACAGGCCCGCGGTTTCTGGGGAAGTCTTTATGGGAATCACTGCAAGCACTTGGGAAGAGGGCCTGCCCGCGCGGGCATCTCGTCGGCACCCCCCGAACAGACGGGCGCTCTCCTGTGCGTGCTGGGCTGGGGGGGCAGACGCCTGGCGGCTCGAAGCCGCGGCGGGTCCAGACCTGACCCTGGGACGTAGGTTCTCCGTCGGCCCCACGGCCGGTGCAACAAGTCAGGACCAGCACGGCCGAGAGCCGAGGGTCAGCGGGGGTGGGGGACGGTCACCATATCCAAGGGTGGATTTTAGGAGAAATGGTTCAGTCAGGAAACTTGCTCCGCTCCTTGTGGGGACAAAGGAGGCAGGACGCGTGTCGTGTCACCGCCAAGTCACCGCTTCGTGTAGGTCCTCCCGGAGCTTTTGCCCAGTCCCTTCGGGGTAGGGATCTTGCTTCCGACCTTTGATCCCGCGGTCCCTGCCTTGGCCACGGCTGGGCCTTTACCTGCTGGACACACACACACACACAACACAGGCCCTGCGTTACGAGGGAGACAAGACGTGAACAGAGTGCGAGGCCACGGGGACGCCACAGTGGCGCCTCGGTCCGCAGGTGGCCGCACCGGCCGCGGAGGACGGGCTCGTGAGCCGGCAGAAGAGGACGGAGAAGGGCTCAGGGGAGGAGGAGCCCGACGCCAGGGAGGGACGGAGGACAGCGGGGCCGCTCGCCGGCTCGGGCTTCGGGAACTCAGCGCCGGAAATGAAAAGGAGTGGCTGTGTGACAAGAGCTTCATTTCCAGGCTGACGACCCTCAGGCCGGCCCCTCCAAGTGCCGAGTTCCTCCTTTATGGAGGAGGCTGCTGCCAGGCGGCGTCCGTCACCGGCACCCGGCACGGACACAGCCCAGGACCCACGTCTCGTCACACTCGTGTCAGTGACTCTCTTGCTTTCACACCAAGGTTCCCTAACGTAAACCTGTGCCTCCAGCCGTGCTTCGGCCAGGACTAGTTTTCTAATGAAACATGTATTTTCCTGAAAGGCACTCTAAATCTGACATAAAAGAGAGAATATTACGATTCATGGAACGGGGCATTATCTGTGCATCCGCTATTTCATTTGGCGTTTCTAAATACTCTGGTCGGTGACGGACAAAGATGCCGAGAACCGGGCTCTGTAGCCCGAGGACACTCAGGGCCTGGCATCTGCCGCCTCGAGGACGCCCTTGGGGAGCCTCCGGGAAGGGCAGGACCCACGGCAAGAATTGGTGCGGAAAAGGCAGTTCTGGTCACACAAGTAGCCTCCTCGGCAAGAGCCGGAGCCAGAACACAAGGACTGAGTGCCATGGGGAGAGGGACGCTGCCACGCGGGTGCTGACGTGCAGGAGGGCGCGGGCCTTACCCGGCGGCGGAGCGGGCACCCTGTGCAGCACGTGGGTCTTACGCAGGTTCATCGTGCAGCCGGCCGGGCCCATGAGGTGAGCTTTCCACGCCTGAAACAAAGCAGGAGGCACACGGTGTCAACCAGGCAACCGAGGGACAAGGGAGGCGAGTTCTGGCCAGAGCCGAAACCAGGGGCAGCCACGACCCCGGACCGACCCGGCAGCTGGAGCGCTGTCACAGGAGTGCGCGCCCTTGTGCAGGCCCACGGGGCACAGGGCTGTGAGGGCCTCCAGGAGCAGACCGCAGCCCCGGTTGACACCAGCAAGAAAGCGGGGACTTCGGTCCCTGCGTGACAAAGAGGACTTCTGCCGGCCACCGGGTGAGTCTGGACCGTCCCCTCCCCGCCCGGCCCCACACGGGAACGCAGCCTGGTGAGACCCTGAGCCACAGAGACGTTCTGCTGTGCCCACAACTCCTGACCCCAGAAACCGTGAGCCAGGAACAGGGTGCGGCCACACGCCAGCCGGCACGGAGGACCGGACGCTGAGGAGGCAGAGGGGAAGGAGAGACCTGCCGACTGCCTCACAGCTGGGAGCCAGGAGCCAGGCTGCCGCTCCCCGGGGACTGGAGGGCATGGCAGGAAGAGGGGCCAGGGGCCGCGACACTCAGAGCCGGCACAGCACATAGCAGCCAGAGGAGGGGCGGGTGTCCCAGGGCAGCGTCAGTGCCGTGGGAGGCAGCGGAGCACAGACGCAAGGGCGTGAGATTCTAAAATAAACGGCGAGAGGGAACATGTGCCTGTGCGGACCACTCAGGCACCCTTTAACCAGGCCAAGCCGTCAGAAAGAAGCCGGCCCTGTAAGGTGGGAGGGGCAGGGACAGCAGCCGCTCTCGGTTCCCCCATATGTCCTGCTCTACAGAGCCTGGAACGAGCCAAGTACTTCAAGTCGTCACAGGACTGTTTTCAGAACCCGCTAGCTACGGAAGAACGCACCACCAGCTACGAAAACCGCAGGAGAAACTAAGTTTTAAAACTCGAAGGTGCATCTGACCCGGCCAACCTCCAATTCACAGCAAACGGAGGGGACGAGAGCCCATCGAACGACAGCAGGGGGGGCCACCGGCAGACCCGGCCACGCGAAACCCTGCGGGCCAGCAGCGTCTCCCACTGCGGGGAAAGAGCTGGACGAGGAAGGGCCCGTGTGCGGCGTTGGCCATTGCGCCGAGGCTGGAGGCGTGAGCCCCGCGGGAGCGCGTCCGCACCTGCTGCTGCCGCGTGCAGAGAAGGGACGCGCTGCTGGCTGTGTCCCCGGGCGCGCGAGAAGGCGGCACACGGTGGGTGCAGACGGAATGTGCGCCCGTCATTCAAGCGGGGGGTGGGACGCGAAGCCTGCCCGCGGGCGCCTGTGCTCTGCTGTGTGCTTCCTTACGTCTCTGGCATTTTCTGAGACGGAGGGACACCAGGTACAGGGCTGACTGCGGGGTGCGCGAGATTTCTGCCGAGCGCAGCTGGGTCTGAGCTGTCTCGTGGTGCCCCATCCCAGAGGGCTGGCATAGGGAGAGCCCAGCAGCAGGACACCGTGGTGGACGGCCGGTGGCAGAGGTTAAGGGTGTCGGAGCCGAAGTGGCCGAGCAGAGGCAGGCCTCCGAAGCCGCACTACCTGGTGGCGGATGGCCCTGCCCCGGTGCACCAGGCGGGAGTCCGCGTGGCGGGTAAGGGGGCACAGGAGGACAGCCCGCATTCACTGTGACCTGCAGTTTCCAGGCTGCACCGGGCTTGGGCTCAGTCACGACAAAGGACTGGTGTGCTGTGGTCTGGCCGGGACGCCATCTGGGACCCCAGCACCCAGAGTGTGGAGACTGGACAGAGGCCAAAGCCCCTCGCACTCACCACCCCAGAGCCGAGGGCCCCCGCCCCCGTGGGTCTCCCGCCCCCGTGGGTCTACAGTGCTGAGGGAGGAAATCACCTGAGCGGACAGGTAAGCACAGTAGCCGTTCCAGCAGCGTGGGAACAGACCGGGAGCTCCCTGAACGCTCCCTGGGCCCTAATCACGGCCCGGCCTCAACAAGCTCGCCACTGCAACCCATGTGTGGCTGGCCACCCCCGCGCCGGGCCCTTACCTCCTCTCCCGGGGAGAAGTTCTCATGGCACAGCGGACACCGGTTTGCCAGCTTCTCTGGTTTGGCAGCTGCAATGGCGTCAATGAGACAAGATTTAGTCCCTCCCGTGAGAGCCGTGCAAGCAGCAGGAGACACCTGACCAGACACCCCATCCCCGGCAGGGCCCCTGGGCAGGGCACCGCGGACACGGACGGCACCACGGAGGCGGAGGGCACCACGGACGGAGGGCGCCGCCCGAGCCTGCACTCACGGTTACACTCCTTCGTTTTTATGTGTCTGGGCAGCTCTTCCTTCAGCACGGCCTCGCTGCAGCGGTAACACTTTCCAAACCCATCTTTCCTGTCGCACTCCGTCAGCAAGTGCTCCGTCAGGCTGGAGATCTCCACCACCTGCGTCCGGAAACGCAGAAGGAAGCGCGTGTCTGGGAACACGGGAGCGGGCCGCCCCCGCCGGCCTGTGCCCCCCCAGCTCACACACGCCACCCCAGCAGCCCGCACGGCGGCCGCCATCGTTCCCGGGGCCCTGCTCCGCCCCTGCGTCCCCTCGTCAGGTTCCTGCGCCGGCACTAGAGGCCACGGCGAAGGGTGCGCTGGAGGAGCGGCGGTTAGCTCCAGAGGGCGCGGGGGTAAGCGCAGGACAGCTCAGCCGTGTGGCCTCTGCGTTCAAAGTCCCCACTCCCTGACGTGAGTGAGGACGTGCGGATGCGCGCAGGACCCCAGGAGGAGCGGCAGGAGGCGGAGGTGGATTTCCTTCTCCTCGGCTCTCCTCTGTCATTGAAAGAAAGGCCGCTGCATCAGGAGAGATCCAAATTTGGGGGATAAGAGAATATTTCTTTCTCTTTTTAAGGTTTTATTTATTTGTCAGAGAGAGAGTCAGAGACCGTGAAGGCACAAGCAGTGGAGTGCCAGGTGGAGGGGACGCAGGCTTCCCGCCGAGCAGGGAGCCCGATGCGGAGCTCGATCCTGGGACCCTGGGAGCAGGATCCGAGCCGAAGGCACAGGCTTAACCCACTGAGCCACCCAGGCACCCCCAAGGTAGACAAGGTTAAACTCAAAGGACACATCAGGACGACGAGCAGGCCGGACCCCAAGCGGGAGAGGCCGGCTGTGGGCTCTGAATCTGGCAAGGACTGTGGTGCGGACACATCACCAGTGACCACAGATCAGGAGAGCAAGGCCGGCGAGCTATCTAACTGAAAACACGAGCCAGAGGGCGTCCGGGTGGCTCAGCGGGTGAAGCATCTGTCTCGGCCCGGGGTCCCGGGACAGAGCCCAGCGTCGGGCTCAGCAGCGAGTCGGCTTCTCCCTCCGCCCCCTCCCCTCGTTCTTGCTCTCCCGCTCCCCCGTGTAAACATAAATGAATAAAATGTGTAAAAAACCTCAGCACCGGGAGACTAGAAGGTATTTTCTAGAACAGGACAGCTGAACAGTCAGCAGACAGACAGCCACGTGCCGCACCTCACCAGCGGCAGGAAGCATGGAGGTGGCCCTGGCCGGGGCGTGGACGTGCGGCCCCTCCGAGCACTGCCTGCATCAGCCCTGCAGCCCCGCGGGTGCGCCTGGCCTCTCCACCCCCAGGGTGCACCCCAAACAGAGCTTTCACAGGCGCCTCGGCAGACGGACACTGGAGCGCCCAGTCGAACACTATTCATGGAAGCCTCAAACGGGACACGGCCCGATTTCCAAAAACAGCAGGGCGGAGGGATGGGCCCTGGACTGTCAAACAGAGCCTGCGACAAAGCAGGAAGACCAGCAGGACACAAGATGGTTACGGTTTGTACGGTTCTGTTTGTATCAACTCAAGAAGCGAGCAACACCGACTTGTGGGGTCAGGAATCGGGACGGTGGTGACTCTGCGGGGAGAGGTGGTGGCTTTGAGGGCCAGGGAGCTGGCTTCCGAGACGCGGAGCTCGGGCCGCGCGGCACTGACCTGCTTGCAGTAGCCGCACCTCGTCAGCATGAGACAGTGCTTCCAGTAGTGCAGGTCCAGCCCCTCCTCCGTGAAGGCCTCACTCCTCTCCCCGCAGAAGATGCACAGACTGGAAGAGAACACAAGCCGCAGACGCAGGCTCGGGAGTCGTCCAGGAACGCGCACGCCCGCCCTGGCCGCGGGTCCGCGGGGGCACAGCCTGCTCGCACGGCAGGAGGAGCGGGTGTTGGGGACAAATAAGCTCAAGGTCCCCTCAGCTTCTGCCCTGCCAGCATGACCTAGGAGGACAAGGACATCTGACTCAAAGGGGAAAGTATCTGCGGTCACAGTGCTCGTGTCTGACAAACGGGCTGCTGACGTCTCTGGGGGCAAAGGGGGCCCGTGGGTCGGGAGGGCCGGCGCTCTTCCCTAGGGATGACGGATGGCGGGGAAGAGCCCGTCAGCTGACAGAAGCCGGCCGCGCTCGGGGAAACACTTCCCTGCGCATGGGCCGCGCTAGAGACACGCTACTCACTTCTCCAAGTAGTGGTTGTCTGGGCCTTCCGCAGCCGGCGGTGGGGCCGCTTTCCCTCCTGGTGTGTCTGAAACGAGACAAGACGGCATTTGAAGTAACTTCCTGTCAATGTCTCCAAACGGGTAGTAGCCGCTCTGATGGGAAACACGTTCAGGAGCTACGAGTCGAGGGGCGTCTGGGTGCCCCCATCGGTGAGGGTCCGACTCTCGGTGTTGGCGTGGGTCATGGTCTCGGGGTTGTGGGATCGAGCCCCGTGTCGGGCTCTGTGCTCGGCCTCTCTCCCTCCGCCCCCCCCCCCCCCCCCGCCCCCGGCTCCTGGGTGCGAGCTGTCTCTCAAACCAATGAATCTTAAAACCCCAAAAGCACACTGGGCGACAAGGGTTGTGTTCATCTTCCATCCCCGGCACCTGCTCGGGGACAGAGGCGGCCGCTGCCGGGAGCCCCGTGCCCGGTACCTACCCTGACTGTCCGCCTCCACCGGGGGGGCTCCTTTCCCCTGAGAACAGAAACAGAGAGGTCAGGGACAAACGGCTGCACGCGAGAGTCTGTCCAGGAGAGGAAGTGCTTCTGTTTTCCAGCTTTCCACCAACAAGTAACAGCTCTGCGCGCCGTCAACGCCCAAACGTGTGCTTTCTCCTCACAAGCCCCGCCACGGGCTCCTGCCCTGCTGCTGCTTCCCAGCGGCTCACCGTCCTCAGTGCCCTGGGCTCTGGGCAGCACATGACTATCACCCTTGTCCCCGGATGCCTGGGGCGCCCCACGAGCCCCATCTCCCTAGCTGCCTCCCCGTTCCTGGCTCTCACGCTAGGTATGCTCTTCCCGGTTCTCAGGCTCACAGCCCTCCGTGGGGGTGACCAAGGGTTCGAGTCCTCTCTCCTTGAAGGTCCCAGGACCCAGCCTCTCCTGCCCAGGCTGAGCAGCTGCCCCAGCCTGCCTGGCTGCAGATCGGGCTCCGGAGCCCCCGGCGCACACTGTGGGAGACCACGGACGCCTCCCATTCTCCCCATTCAGGCCAGGCCTCCTCTCACCAGCTTGGGGGCCCTGCTTCCGGGAGCCCTGCCATGCAAGGGCCGGTGGGCCCGTGAAAGCCTCGCCAGGCTAATTTACTCCTGCTTGAGACTCCCAGCCGGCTTCCTGAGTCACCTGTCCCCTCCTCTCGTGTCTGCAGTGGTCTCTGGACACCAGCCACCGGGCTCCAACCGCCCCTCCAAGGACCCTGGCACCCAAGCTCCGCCCTCTCCTCCTCTGGCCCGGTCTCGCCCCACCCCAGTCCCCTGAGGGCGAGGTGTCAGCCAGCAGCCCCTCCTGGAGCCCTTCGTCGGCCCTGGCCGCTCTCACACACTCCCTTGTGTGTCCTCGTCACTATCGGACGCCACTGAAAGAGGTGAGGGTCCCCGACAACAGAGATTTGTCTGTTCTGTGCTCTGGCACACACAGTCCCCAGCGCGCTTGGGGACTCAGCGGGTAACGTGGCATACTAGCGTCCCCATGCTGAGACAGACACCGGGCCGCGAGGCAGCCACCGGTGTGATGGGCCTTGCTCCTCCCGCCAGGCCCCTCCCTGGGTCAGACAGTGTCTGGGGTGCTAAGCGCGCCGGGGAACTCCAATGCGTGGAGTGGGCAGAGGGGTCCCTCACGAACAGCTGAGTGTCACTACGGGTGGCCAGCTGCGCAGGGCTCAGGCCTTCCCCCCGCAGCTCCTGGGCTGCCCACAGTCCTCCCCCGGCCAGAGCTCTGGGAGCCACGTTAGCATGTCTCCTCCTCAGCTCTCTGCACACGGCTATCGTCCCTACAAAGACTGACCATGTCGGGAGCGCCTCACAGCACCCTGGGGACCAACCGGCCTGGTCTGGGGCAGAGGTTGAAGGCCTTCTTGGACTCTTGGTTTCAGAGAAGAGGGACAGTGGGCGGCCCTACACTAGCATGTGAGGGACGGGCTACAAACATGGCTACAGTCTGCCGCATCTGCAGAGAATCAAGCTTCGCATCATAGTAACGGACTTAGGTCACGGCCAGGCCCGGAGAAGAAGACACAGCGCAGAATACGACCCTAGAGCTGGTGAGGGACAGCAGACTACGTGAGGCCGGCACCTGGCTCACACGATTTCGGTGCCGACACAGCAGGCAAACTCAGGGGCACTGGATTTTAGGCAGCAAAACCTCTTAAGAGAGATGGGTTTGTGCGTTTTGCAGGGAGACAAAGTAAACAATGCTGAAAGCCTAACTTTAGTTTCAAGTTTTACCTTCTTGGTGCTTCGAAGAGCTTAGGAAACCTATCAGGAACTTTTAGATCCTTTTTTCTGAAACTCTGGAGCAATCAGATGGTCTAAAAATTCTCTGTCATTCACGGAAGTGTTGGAGCTGGATGGTGGGCCTGGTGCTAACCCCGTGAGGGCACTGAGTGGCACGGAGTGTACGTTTGGATAACATGGGTTAAAACATGCTATGAATATTTTACGGCGATAAAAACAACAGAGAAAGACATCCCAGCACGGTCGGCGACCGTTTGAAGACAGCGCGCTGACGTCCGCGCCCGCTGTGTGCTCTACCCTGTGCTGCACTTTCTTTCACTGTCTCTGCCCCTTGGAGCCGTGGCCCTGGGGAGGGGACAGGACTTGGTTTTGTTCCCGGCTTATTCCCGGAGCCCAGCACCATGCCTGGCACCGAGCAGGTGCTCAGCAAACACGTGACAAATGGAGAAGAAGTGATGAAGGTGCCGGGAAGGCTGAAGGATGAGGTTACCCGGCAGCATGTCCACAGGTTCCTGTGGGGCGCACGTGGCCTCAGTGGAACCCGCACCATTGGGTGCGGGACTCCCTGTGACTCAGTGCTGTGATGGGGAGGGGCCGGTGAGCAGCACAGCCTGGCTGTCCTGGCTAACCCCTGAGAGATCTGTGCTTTAAGTCACTTCAGTTTTAAAAATTTGCTTCCCCACTGGGGCGCCTGGGTGGCTCAGTGGGTTAAGCGTCTGACTCCTGATTTTGGCTCAGGTCATGATCTCAGGGTCGTGAGATCAAGCCCTGTGTTGGGCCCTGTGCTGGGTGTGGAGCCTGCTTGAGATTCTCTCTCCCTCTCTGTCCCTTCCCCCACTCACGCTCTCTCTTCCTCTCTCAAAATATAAATAAATTTGTTTCTTCGTTTGTATAACATTAGAAGTTGGACCTGCTTTGGCAGGCGGCCGTGAGAATCGGAAGAAACATGGATGCCCTGAAGGACCATGCTTGAAGGGCGCCTGGGCCGGGGGTGGTCAGTCATTAAGCATCTGTGTTCGGCTCAGGTCATGATTCCAGGGTCCTGGGAATGAGCCCCGCGTAGGGCTCCCTGCTCAGCGGGAAGCCGCCTTCTCCCTTTCCCCCTGCCTTTCCCCTACTTCTCTTGCTCAAAATAAATAAAATCTTAAAAAAAAACCCCAAAACCACGGTGACTGCATGGTGTGCGGCGCCACCCCCAGGAGCCCCTCCCCCGCAGCCCCTCCTCTCTGTCCTCTTCTTCCCAGTGGCCAGCGCCTCCCGAATCGCCACCACGGCTCCGGGCCACGGCACGCCAGCACGCACTCCGCTGCTCTCTCTCTGAGCCGTGGCAAGAACCCTCACCACGAGCTCCGACCTCCTAGCAGCCTGTGTGGGCACAGGGCGGTCCCGTCACCAGGGACGGGCCATGCAGCACACTCCAGAACCTTCTCTCCCTGCACCCCTGAAACCTCGTGCTCCCTGATGGGCTCCTCCCACCCCCTCCCCTTTTCTTTTGACTTAAGGGCCTGAATGACCAAGTGAACATCCTGAAACTGGTGGAAATCCTAGAAACAGGGCAATCACTCTCTGACCCCCTGGACGACTCTCCCGGAGGCTGAGGACCCGGGACTTCCTGAGGGGGAACAGATCCCTGAAACCTGCCTTCTTCAGTGCATGGAAATCGGATCTTCACTTACAAGCTTCTTTTGGTCCTTTGCCTCTGAGGGAGGCTCGGCGCTACGAAGAGAACTCTGTCCTGCACCTCCTGCCTTTAGCCCCGGAGTTTCCTCTCTAACCATCGCCGGCAGCTCACGCCCTCCCTGGAATCAGTGCCGAATCCCAACGAGCTGACGGACGGTTCCTTTTATGCAACCCGAAGCTCGTTTTTAAAAAGCAACATAGCCTACGGGTCTCATCTACATTGCCCTGTGAGAGGAAAGCAGGCAGGCCGTGTATGTGTCTGTGGGACAGCAGTCGGGGCGTCCGCGAGCGCGTGGGTAGGGGAGACGGTGGCCTTCCCGACCTGGGTGTCGACCTCGGCGTCCTTGAGTGCGGCCAACTGCCCTTGCAGAGCTTTGATCTCGTCTTTCTTTCGTTTTTCAGCTTCTTCTGTAGCTGCTTTCTTCTGTGCCTGGTATGGACATTAGAATAGTAGAATTAGAATAAAATGCCATTAGAAGAGCACTTTAGGGTAGCCTTACCAATCGGGAGAGCGCTATGGCACATGAATTACGTTTCTTACACGGTACGGCAGTTACTGAGACCAACGATACAACTGGGCTCAAACCACCTCGCCCGGCTTCCCCGATAAACGGGCAAAACCACACACGTCCACCCGGCCATCACTGTTCCTGTTCGGGGACGGGGAGACGGAGTCTCCTAGGCAGGGTGTGCAGCAGCCAGGATCTGAGCTCGGGAGACGACCTTCCCCTGGTCTCCTGCACCTGAAGCTCCTTGAGCAATCTGTCGGGTTACTGGGTGACCAAACAGCTTCAACAGAGGATTAAGTCGTAATTCCATAGAAGTTGACTTACCCTAATTTCAGCATCTGTAGGTCTGCCATCGATTTTAGCAAATCCCTCAAAAATTGTTTTATAGAGAACATTCTTGCGCGTGGTGGTGTCGTCTGGAGGGAGGTAGTCCAGAATAAGAGCCCGGTGCTGCTTATACATGTCCAAAATGACTCGAACCGCGGCCTCCCGGACCTCATACACTCTGTGCTCCAGGGCGCTCACTGAAAACTGAACACGGGTCGGGAGGGGTTCTTGTGGTGACGGAGTCTGACAACAGAGTTTATTTTTCCCCAGCATAAAAGAAATAGAGGCGCATTACACAAGTTTGAAAAGGAACAAAAA